>NW_027186338.1:0-116168 GCF_028583685.1 Petaurus breviceps papuanus
GGATGATTAAATAATCTCCAAGTACAACCCCACCCCAGGACCTTCCAATCATTCAATCAATTACAAAGTCCCTGGTCTAAATACTTCTCCACCCCTAGGCTATACCTTCATTTAGTCCACCACAAAGCCCCTCTTCTCAAATGGAGATTAGTTTCCAAACATAAGTAAAGTACCTTCATTTGTCAATCACAGAGCACCAAAAGGTCAAAAGTTCCCCACCCCTGGATCTCAATTGAATCTACCCCAGAGTTACATCAAGTTGAAACACAGCACTTAATACCCAAATGGAGGTCTTTTCTTCATCTTGACACAAGGCAAGTTCTCAGCAATCTTAGTTCCTGGGGAGACAAGGCTCAGCAAGGCCACAAGATACATTGCCAGTCCCTTCATCAATTCATCCTCTGTCTATAGAACAGTCCTAGAACCCCTGAAAACATTAGCAAAACCCTCTCCCAGTATTTCTGTAAACATACAACCAGAAAATCCTTCTTCAGGGCTTCTGAACCAACAGAAAGGTTCCCAGACCCCTGCAACAACAGCACTGTCCTTCACCAGTGGACAGTATTCACTCTGTCTGCAGGACAGTCTCCAGACCCCTGCAACAACAGCACTGTCCTTCACCAGTGGACAGTATTCACTCTGTCTGCAGGACAGTCTCCAGACCCCTGCAACAACAGCACTGTCCTTCGCCAGTGGACAGTATTCACTCTCTGTCTGCAGGACAGTCTCAGGGCTTCTTAGCCAAAAGCCAGGTTTCAGGACTTCTTCAACAAAAGGACTGTCTTTCACCAGTGGACAAATCTGGCAAAACAACATCAAAACAGACAGACAAAGTACCAGCAAAACAGCCATGTCTCCTCAGTCCTTTGCAGCTCAGGGGGCAGGTCTCAAAAGTCCAGGGCGATTCAAAGTGGCCCCAGCAATCCTTCTCAGTCTCTCTCTGCCTCCACGTGGGTGCTGCTTCCAAAAAGGTCCTTCTGCCTCTCTCTCATGTCTCTGCAAATCTATGTCACCAGCTCCTCCCAGTTTAGGACTTTCTTTTCACATCAACAAGTCCATCCCACAGGTGGGATTAACAAGCTCTGGGTTTTAACACAATCAGTTTGAAAACCAAGCCAATACAGGGGAATCTTTAATTGCCATTACTATCACAGATATATGTAGTGAGTGTTATGAAAAAATTTCATAAAATTTTTTCAAACATTGTTTTGCACAAATATTCTCTCATTTACATTCTCACAACAGCCCTGTGAGGTGGGTGTTATCATTATCCCACATTACACTTCAGGAAAGTGAGGCTAAGTGACTTGCCCAGGGTCACACAGCTAGTAAGTGTCAGAGGTGAGATTTTAATTGAGGACTCCACGACTCAGTCTCAGTCACCTATCCACTGCCCCAACCAGCACCCTAGGAATATGGGGAGCTAGATCAAGATGAAACAGTTAAGGAGGCAGAGTCTCATCCGCCCCAATAGGGAATAAAACCCCTCAGGGCTTTCCCCTCCCCTGGCCATTCACATCCATGACCTTCCAGAAAGTCCACACAAAGTTTCCACCCAACACACTGAAGACTTTCCTCTGATTCTTTATGCATCTGAAGGTGAAATCTCTAGGAATTGCCCTGTCCCTGCAGGGACTCTCATTTTTCTGTCTCTGTTTCTGATCATACAAGGTCCTCATCAGGCATTTTACAAACCTTTAATCAGCAGCTCATTTCCGGCAGCTTGCATCAGTCTCCACTGCCTTTGGGTCACCTTTAGTTGAGCTGAATCAGATGCAGGTGTGAGAAGTTGAAAATTAGAGACTAGAGGCATGCATGGAAATCAGAGACCCAGGGCATGCAGACCGAGGGGCCTCAGCCAGGCAGAGCAGAGCTTTGGGGCAGCTATGTCCAGGGCCCTGGTGGTGCGGGTCCAGCTCCCCAAGCCCATTATTCAGTCTGTCCGGGATTCTTCATCTGCTTTCCCAAGGTGACTGTATCTTCCCTTGTCAACTTTGAACCTGTTCTTCCAGTTGCCTTTAAAGTCTATTTGTTTCTCTTCTGAAACTAAATTCTAGTTCAGCTCATTTCTCTTTTCTGATAGCCATTTCTGCTACCTTCAGTCAAGCATCAGTCTCTCCATTTAATTAACTATTTTTTTTGAAACTAATAGTTATTTCTTCTGCCTAGAGAAGGGGGCTTCTCTGGATTATAACCACAATGAGCCACTTGTTAACAGTCTTACCATGGGACCATCCAGGCTTTGCAGAGATAGAAAGAGAGATCATTGGACCATGAGGTCCCAACACCCCACACATAGACTACTGAGCTAATCTATCCCTCATGTGTTCAGCATTGACTCTTAGAGGAGGGACCTCACTCCTGCTTTGCAAATTAACATCTCAGCAACATTGCACAGACACTGCCTGAGACATAAATATGCCCCCATCCCCTTCTGTCTCACTGAGTCCCAGAGGTGTTAAGACCGAAGGTCTACAAGAGACACAATGCTCTCCCCATCTCAGTTCCTCTGGCTCTTGGTGCTCTGGGTCCAGGGTAATATCAGCTGTGGGGTGTTAACAAGTTCACAAATGTTAGTTTGTTGTGCTGCACCAGGAGATTCCAAAATGTGGACATTGAAGATGGTTTCTTGAAGGGGAGGGTGACACGGACCTGGAAAGGGTGACGAGGGACTATTTTCTATAGTCAATGGGAAAGATATCTGCAGTCAGTCACAGAACATATCCCTGGGCATGATTCATGATTTCAGTCTATTTCTCCTCACTTTCTTTCCTCCACCCAAAGGTCCTGGGCAGGCACTGTGCTGACGCAGTCTCCAGCTTCTCTGTCTGTTACTCCTGGAGAAAGTGTCACCATCAACTGCAGAGTCAGTCAGGGGATTTATGGTAGTTTAGCCTGGTACCAGCAGCCCCCAGGACAGTCTCCCAAGTTCCTGATCTACACTGCTTCCACTCTGTTCCCCAGGGTCCCTGCCCAATTCAGCAGCAGCGGGTCTGGGACAGATTATACTCTCACCATCAGTAGTATGGAGGCAGAAGATGCTGGACATTACCACTGTCAGCAAGCTTATAACGTCCCTTGCACAGTGCTGTAACCTTGAACAAAACCCTCACCGGATGCTTGGGCCCTTTAGCTCAGGAAAACAGCTGCTTCTTCAGAGCAAACTCAGAGCTGCCCCTGAACCCAGGGGACCACTGGGGCTATTTACATTGAAAATCTTAAACTCATCGTGTCCAAACAATGTCATTATCTTTCCCCTGAATTCTCCCCCTCCTACCTCCCTCTCACTATAAAGACCAGCACCACAATGTAGGAGTCAGCCCAGATCCCTCCCTCTCTCCTCCCTCTCCTGGCCATCTCTCATAGATCCCATTTACCCACAGTTGTTCTTACACATCTTACCCATTAGACTGGGGTCTCCATGAAAGCAGTGACTGCCTCTGACCTGTCTTTGGAATGACCCTCCCCTCAGCACAGAGTACAGGGGCTGGTGTCAGGTTGCATGAATGCTTGGGGACTGACTGCCTGACTCACTGAGGCCTGCTGAAAAGGAGATGTTCAGAGCCCACTCACTATAGGTTCCCTGACCTCCAGCATCAATCAGCAGTACCCCTACACAGCCAGTCTGCTGAAACAAGGACCAGGGACAGTTTTGTCATGACTTTTGTGAATGAATGTCAGTGACCAACCAGGACACAGACAGCAGCCTTCTTAGACCACCTCACAGTTTTCCAGCTTTTTCCTCAATGGAATTTTTATGTTTAGACACTCTTTCCGGATATCTTTCCATCTCTCCTGTGCTTCCTTCTCACATAGAATTCTAGACAATGGGGTCCTCCCTATTCTTTCTCTGAATCCATTGAAATGTGGAGATCTGAGGATGATGTCTGAGGGCACTGGGCTGGAAGCAAGGCTATTCTGAATTCCTGTGGTTCAGAGTCCTCAGGTGACTGCCCTGGGGCCTGAGAGGATGGTTAAGGGGTCGGGGGTGGTTTCCCTTCTCCTACAGAGGCTGCCTCCTGCCTCTCCCTCAGGGGGCACAGGTTGCTGGGCTGGCCTGCCTTGGTATGAGTGTTGGTGGGCAGGTGGTGGAGATGGCAAGCCCCTTCTCCAGGAGCCTTATTTCCACTCTGATCACCATGGGTTCTGGGCTGAAAGAAGGAATGGGGGGGGGGGTGTTGGGGAAGGGGGGGAGCTGCCACTCACACTCCTTTCGGTATTTTTCTCCAGCAAGTCTGTGGGCAACACCCTGCAGCACGCCTACATCTGTGATGCATCTTTTCATTGCCTTTTCTTTGTCATTTCCAACTGTATTAAAAACTAAACTTCAACTCTAGGAACTTGGTGAAATATTTTTATAGCAAATAATCTCTTACTAAACAATAAACCTTTTCAGCTTCTTTTCCTAAGCCTGAGACTGTATGAGCACCTGCAGGTGATGTTGAAGAGGGGATTCTCCTGCTCTCATGGCCAGGAAGCCTCCCCCTTTCTCGTTCTCTCCAACTCTGAAATTCTGTAAGTACCATGGACTTAACCCTGGATCTTGGAATACTAAAAGCATATGTGAAAAGGTGTAGACCTCCCCAAAACGCCCCTGGCACTCAAGAAATGGTTTTTTTTTTGTTCTAATCCCAGGAAGGCTTCCTGTTCAATGGGTAAGTTCTCATCCTGGAATTGAGGAAAGGCAAGGACACATATTGCTCGAGATAAGAAGGGAAGGGAGGGCTGCCTGGTGCTGGCAGGTAGAGTAACAGCATCAGGGACATCACTTGGGGTAAATGCAGAACTGAGGACTTTTCCTTTTTTATTCCAGCAGTGTTCTGGTCCTTCCACAGCCTTGAATAGAAAAGGCTGTTTCCTGCCCAGAAATGGACTCTATGCCTCAGAAGGCAGGCCCTTTGGGGACACAGAATAGAGCCTTTCCTGTCTACTATACTACTCCCGAGCTCAAGTAAAAAAATGAGAAAGATCCCCCCTGGTGACTGGGGCTGGTCTGTTCCTTACAAGCCTCACTTTACCTCAGGCTGGGAACACCTCATACCTCCCTGCTTAATCTCTGGCAGATAACCTACACCTCATCAGAGACTGCTCTTACGTTCCTTATGTGAACCACTATTTACAGACCTGTAGAACTCTGGGCAGGGGAATTCAGAACCCCAATGGAAGCCTGAATACTGATGATATTACAGCAGAGGGCAGGGGAGGGGCATGGCAGGAGGAGAGCAGTAGGTGTGGGGGAAAGACTAACTCCCTCCCAAAGGGGAGGAGATCGGGAATAAGTAGGTTGGCAAGAGCCCATTCTTTGCCCTTGGGGCCTTCTGGGCTATGAAGAGAGGAGGCTCCCTGATCTGCAAGGTCCCAGCTGCACAACAGTTTCCAATCTGGGGCAGACTAGCTGGTGCCTGCCTTGACTCCCAAAGACACCCAGGGAGTCCAGCTTGGAGGGCAAATAACCAATGATTTAAGCTGTGATGGGGAAGGTGATCTGACCGACACATTCAGAGCCTCCTGCCTTCTACAGCTCCTGGGTTTCTAGAAAATATGGCAAGGGAAGAAGACAAGCTCAGGGGACCCCGTCACATTTCCTAACTAGATGCGATCCCGGCATCTCAGAGTCCAGAGTTCTCCATTCCAGGTGGTAAATTCCAAAACTTTCTTGGGGAATGTCAGCATTTAAGAGGTTGATGCAGCCAGAAAAGTGAGGGTCTGGGTACTTGTAATTATGAATAAATCCTAATATTGAATTCCCTCTTTTGAAAATCTAAATAGGAATCCTATTCAATGATATTAAATTTTCCATTCCACTAATCCTCCTGCTCTCCCTGTCATTGTCATAAGTCCTCTTTATCCTCTGGCTCTGAAACCCAGACCCTTCTCGCCTTTCGATCTTACATTTTGGTTCTTCCAATTTCTCTATGGCCCCAGGCCTCTGGCCTTGCTGTTCCCACACAGGACACTCCATCTCTCAGTTCTGGCCCTTTATCCTGACTGTCCCCCAGGGGTGCAATGCTCTCCCTCCCTCACCCCTATCTCTGGTCCTAGGAGAATTCTAACATTTAAATGAAAATCTGCTTTCTCCAAGAGGGTTCTTCTAGTATTCCCCTTTCTCACCACCTACTTCCTGCCTTCCTAACTGCTTTCACTTACCCTGTATCTGCCTTGGAGGTCCCCATTCATCTACAAGACCATTCCCATTACAAAGTCAGCTATCTGAGGAGAGGGCCTGTATCTTGGCTGTACCCTGCATCCTCTGTGCTTCACATCTTGCCTGGCTCCTGAGAAGAGCTTCATAAATGCTTGTGGACGACTCATTGACTGACCCCTCCCCATTCCCAAACCCCTACTTCTGCAGCTTATTCTTTTTTACTATTCAGGGGCCAGACGTTAGGGAAATTCCTGGAAAAACTCATTGTGGCCCATTATTCCAGGCTCTGGATAACTTTTTAGATTCTATCCCCATCCTTCTTCATGTAAGATAATTCCCCCAAAATTTGCCTGCATATTAGATCCCTGAGGAAACTGAATGAGAAAAGAAGGGTAGAAACTCTCTTGAACTCCTTTAAGCTTCTTTTCTGGGGCCAGACCCCCATTACTCAACTTCCCTTCCCCCTGGCTGCCCAAGGGCTTCCAGACCAATGTCCCCTCAGTATTTCCTTTCCTCATCCAGACTCTTCTGGATCTCAGTTACTCCTGCCCCACATCAGACTTCCCCAATGTCATTGTTAAGGATGGCTGAAACCTTCACGGAAGTGGGCTGGGAAAGTAGGCTCCCCTAAACCATAGAAATGAATAAAAGACTGGCTGGCCTTCCATTCTGAGAGGCACCAAACTAACCCCCCACACACACATACTACCCCACCCCACAAATGATCATTAATTAGGTGGTGTCAGGTCAGGGGTAGTAATAAAGTACAGGATGTCAGGAGCTCTCAGGTCTTTGCTGCCTTCATGCCCTGACCACTTTTCCCTAGACAATATTGGTTCTCATACAATCCCTCTGGGCTTTTGGAAACATTTTTGCTGTTATTCAGTTATTTCTGAACCTTAGAAACCGCATTTAGCACTTTCTGGATAAAGATAATGGAGTGCTTTACCAGTTCCTTCTCCAGATCATTTCACAAGTGAGGACACTGAGGCAACAGAGTATAGTGACTTGTCCAGGTTCTCACAGCTAGAAAGTGTCTGAAGCAGGATTTGATCTCAGGAAGGTCAGTGTCCCTAAACCCAGGCTCACCACTCCATCCACTACACCACATAGCAGCCCCCTGAAACCATAAGACATACTAAAACTAAAAAAAAAAAAAAACAAGGATAGTTGGGAAGATCAGGAACCCCCATCACACAAAGGTCCCAGGAGAAGAGGCATCCTCAGGGTCTCAGGGCCCTCCCCTGAGCTAAGTCAGTCACTTCTGTTCCTAGAAGCCCCGCCCTCAGCTGCTTTGCATAAAGAGATCCCCAAGGGGAGGACCTGCACACACAGGGACATAAACTGGGGCTGGAGGCAGAGAAGTCACAGGGGAGGACACACTGCACAATGGAGGCCCTGTCCCAGCTTCTCTGCGGGCTCCTCATGCTTCTACTCCCAGGTGAGAACATGGGACAACACAACACACAGACGTGTAGTTTTTCATAAGATGAGAGAATTCAGAGGAGCTCAGAGCCTCTGGGGCCATGAGCCAGGACAGTCCAAGGGGGAATGTGGATTTCTAGGAGGTCAGTGGGGTTTGCAGAGCCAGGCTGCCTGTGGGCTAAATATCAAAGTAGAAGGAGATTGTTCTGTTTATTTTATGCTCTTTGATCATTAATTCCTGCTTTTAGGTTCCAGGGGGGACATTGTGCTGACCCAGTCTCCAGCCTCAGTGTCTGTGACCCCAGGAGAGACAGTCACCATCAGCTGCAAGGCCAGTCAGAGTCTCAAACACAGTAATGGATACACTTATCTATACTGGGTCCAACAGAAACCTGGACAGTCTCCTCAGGGACTCATTTATGATGTTTCCAACCTGCACCCAGGAGTCCCTGCCCGGTTCAGTGGCAGTGGTGCTGAGAAGGATTTCACCCTCACAATCAGCAGCCTGGAGCCTGAGGATGGGGCAGATTATTACTGTCTTCAAACACTTTCTGCCCCTCCCACAGTGATACATCCCCAAACAAAAACCTCCCCAGGCCTGGGCTGGCTGCTCAGGGGGCTCAGCTGTCTCCTCTGCTTCCTCTCCCAAGCAGCTGGGTCTCTGGGGCTCAGGACTCAGGGGAAGGCCATGGTCTGGCAGCTCTGGGCCCTGAGCAGTGTAGTCAAGGGAAGGACCAACTCTTTTCAGACCGGATCACACACTACCTTGGGCCTAAGGCTCTCTCCTCTTCATATTTCATATGACTCCCCATTGAGGGGCAAACATAGAAGAAACTGAAATCTCCAGCCAGGCATGCTCTCTGTCCTTTCTTCCTGGCTCTGTATTTCATAGAAAGTAATAAGTAATGGGCCCAAGAGCTCAAGAAGACCAGGCAGCAGCCTAAGGAAATCCAGCAATGGACCAAGCTTTAATTTCACCTCCTAGAACCATTTTCTCTGATCATGTTTTTATTTTTTATTTTATTTTTTTTTTGTTTGACCTTGTATTTATTTACTTATTTTCATTTTTCAAATGCTTTATTAACTTCTGATTTACATCATTCATTTCCTCCAGCTTTGAGTTACAAATTTTCTCCCCGTTTTTCCCCTACCCACTGCCCCAAAATAGCAGTTCCACAGGATATCCCCTCCTCCAATCTGCTGTCTCCCATATTTTCTACCATAACCCTTTCTACTTTTCCAGGATGGCATGGTGGATCTCTATGCCCCAGTGCCTGTATATTTTATTTCCCAATTATGTGTAAAATAGTATTAATAATAGTATATATACATATACACATATATATGTGTGTGAGAGTATATATGTATATATATGGATATATTCAAACATTTGATTTTAAAATTTTGAATTCCAGATTCATTCCCTTCCTCCCTTTTCACCCACCCTTATGGAGAAGATAAGCTGTTCAGTATAGGTTGCACATGTGTAGCTAATGCAAAACATTAACATAGTAGATATATTGTAAAAGACTGACTATATTTCCCTCCTTCCTATCCCACCTCCCACTTGTTCTATTCTCTACTTTGATCCCTGACCTTTTCAAAAGTGGGTGCTTCCAACTTCCCTCCCTCGTAGCCTGCCGTCCCTTCCATCATCCCCCCTCTCATCCCTTTCCCCCATACTCTCCTGTAGGTGAGATACAACATTTAGTGTGTATGTTATTCCCTCCCTAAGCCAAATTCAATGAGAATAAGGTTGACCCATTCCCTTTTGCCTTCCTATTCTTCCCCTCAATTGTAACCAGTTTCCCTTGCCTCTTTTATATGAGACAGTTTACCCCATTCTGTCTCTCCCCATCTCCTCTCATTATATTCCTCTCTCACCTCTTAATTTCACCTTTTAAGTATCATCCCTTCCTATTCAATTGGTCCTCTGCCCTCTATCTATGTTTACCTGTAAACATATATACATACATTCACATATGTATTGTTATGCCCATATACCCTCATATATAGACATATATATATATATATTTATATTTCCTTCAACTCTTTTCATACTGAGAACAGTTTCATCAGTTACAATTATTGTTTTTCCATGTAGGAATGTTAATAGTTCAACTTTGATAAGTTCCTTATGATTTCTTTTCCCTGTTTACTTTCTCATGCTTCTCTTGCTTCTTGTATCTGAGTGTCAAATTTTCTATTCAACTCTGTTTTTTTCATCAAGAATGCTTCAAAGCAGGGCAGTTAGGTAGCACAGCGAGTAAGAGCACCGGGTCCCGTGTTGGGATGACCTGGGTATCGAATCCGGGCTCTGACACTTAGCACCCACCCAGAAACACCTGGCCATGTAACCTTGAGCAAGTTACTTAACCCCAATTGCTTAGGGGCAGCCAGGTGGCTCAACAAGTAAGAGCCCTGGCTCCAGTGTCCGAATGACCTGGGGATCAAATCCGGGCTCAGATACTTAGCACCACATCCAGAAATAACTGGCCATGTAACCTTGAGCAAGTTACTTAATCCTGATTGCTTTAGAAAAAAAAAAAGAATGCTTGAAAGTCCTCTATTCCACTGAATGACCATATTTTCCCCTGAAACATGATACTCAGTTTTGCTGGGTAGGTGATTCTTGGTTTTAATCTCAGCTCCTTTGACCTCCAGAATATCATATTCCTAGCCCTTCAATCCCTCAGTGTAGCAGCTGCCAGATCCTGAGTTATCCTGATTGTGTTTCCACAATATTCAAATTGTTTCCCCCTGGCTGCTTGTAATATTTTCTCCTTAATTTCTGAACCTGGCTATAATAATCCTAGGAGTTTTCTTTTTGGGATCTTTTTCAGGGGGTGATCAGTGGATTCTTTCGACCTCTATTTTACCCTCTGTTTCTAAAACATCAGGGCAGTTTTCCTTGGGAATTTCTTGGAGGATAATTTCTAGGTTCTTTCTTTGATCATGGCTTTCAGGTAGTCCAATAATTTTTAAATTGTGTCTCTTGGATCTATTTTCCAGGTTAGTGGTTTTTCCCATGAGATATTTCACATTGCCTTCTATTCTTTCATTTGTTTGATTTTGTTTCATTCATTTTGCTGTTTAACAGCATCTTGATTTCTCATAAAGTCATTAGCTTCCATTTGCTCCAATCTAATTCTGAAGGGATGATTCTCCTCAGTGAGCTTTAGAGATTCTTTTTCCATTTGGCAAATTCGGCTTTTTAAGGCATTCTTCTCCTCATTGCTTTTTTGAGCCTCTTTTGCCATTTGAGTTAGTCTATTTTTTAATGTGTATTTTCCTCAGTCAGGCTGTTGACTCTAATTTCATAATTTTCTTGCATTGTTCTCATCTCTCTTCCCAATTTTTCCTCCACTTCTCTTATCTGCTTCTTAAGATCCTCTATGACCTGTAACCAGCTCATATTTTCCTTTGAAGCTTTTGGTGCAGGAGTTCTGACTTCACTGTCTTCCTCCTGTTCCATGCTTTGATTCTTTTTGTCCCCAAAATAGGGGTCTAATTTTGGGTTCTTCTGTTTGCTTTGCTTCCTTTGCCTGGTCATGTTGCCACTCAATTACTTGACTTTTGGGCTTTTTGCCACAGTAGGACTCTGCTACCAGACAGGGGAGCTTCTTACCAAATGCTGGGGTTTTCTCAGCTTCCAGAGGTATTAGTTGGGTGCCCTCTCTGAAGCCTCCACAGACTCTGGCAAGTTGGTCAAACACCCTAGGACCTCCACCCTAGACCACAATCCATATCCAAGCAGGTTAAAGCAAGAGCAATTCCCCCTCAGACTGGTAGCTTTGTCCCCTACACTCTGCAGGCCAGGAGCTGAAGCTGCCCCATGTTGGTGGCTATTCCACAGCCCTCAGTGGCTTCTCGCCCTGGGGGCAAAAGACGATGCACTCCCAGCTAGTGTGTCCCAAAGTCCACCCTGAACTGTCCTATCACTTTGTCCTTCACATCTATGTGTTGATAATTCTGGACTGCCACAGCTGCTGGTAATCTGGAGTCCCTTCAGCTGGCGGCTGGTCAGTCCCACCCTGGGGCCAAAACCTTGGTGTGGAGCTGGGCTGGGCTCCCAGAGTGCTGCTCTGCATACTTCCTGCCGGCCTGCCAGGCTGTCCTCAGTTGGAGGTTAGCTTTTCTGTCTCATTTGGTGGATTCTACAGCTCCAAATTTTGTTCAGAGTCCCCTTTTATATGGATTGGAGGTGGTGAGAGCTGGAGCCTCGTGGAGGTCCTGTTTCTACTCCACCATATTGACTCCTCATTCAACCATTCTTGATGAAAAGACCAGAGCTGAATAGAAAATTTCACTTTCAAATACAAGAATAAAGAGAAGAATGAAAAGTTAAACAGGAAAGAGAAATCATAAGAGCCTTATTGAAGGTGAACTATTTACATTCCTACATGGAAAGATGATATTTGTAACTTATGAGACTTTTCCTAATATTAGGGTAGTTTGAGGAATATAAATATTAATGTGTGTATATATGTACGTGTATATATACACACATAGAAACACACATATACATACGTATATACATACATATACACACGTAGAAAGAGTGAGAACAGGGTGAGTTGCATATGAAAGGATGATATCTAAAAATAAAATTAATGGATAAGAAAGGAATATATTGGGAGAAGGAAAAAGGGAGACATAGAATGAAGTTAATTATCTCATATAAAAGAGGCAAGAAAAAGCTATTGCAATGGAGGGGAAGAGGGTGGAGATGAAACAGAATGAGTAAACCTTACTCTTATTGGATCTCACACACACACACACACACACAAGTGGGTATCTTACCCTACAGGAAAGAAAGAGGGAAAGGGATGGGGTCAGGGGGATGATAGAATGGAGGGTAGGTTGGGGGAGGGCGTAGTCGGAAGCAAACACTTTTGGAGAGGGAAAGGACAGAATAAAGGGGGAGATAGGATGGAGGAAAATACAGTTATTTTTTCAAAACATTACTCTCACAAAAGTTTTTGACATAACTACATGTGTGTATATTGAACTTTTTGCTTTCTCAATGAGGGTAGGTGGGGAGAGAAGAAGGGAAAGAATTTGGAACTCAAAGTTTTAAAAAAAATTCATGTTAAAAATTGTTTTTACATGCAACTGGGAAATAAAATATAGAGACAATGGGGTATAGAAATCTATCTTGAGGGCGGCCAGGTGGCTCAGCAAGTAAGAGCACCAGCCCCAGTGTTGGGATGACCTGGGGGATCAAATCCGGGCTCAGATACTTAGCACCACACCCAGAAATAACTGGCCATGTAACCTTGAGCAAGTTACTTAACCACAATTGCTTTAAAAAAAAAAAGAAAAAGAAATCTATCTTGCCCTACAAGCAATGAATGAGCAAAGGGATAAGACAGGGTGGAGGGTGGCATGATAGAAGGGATGGAAGCCTGTGGGATGGGGTAATAAGAATGCATGCCATCTTGGGGTGGGGGAGGGGAGAGATGGTGAGAAAATCTGGAACTCAAAATCTTGTGGAAATGAATGTTAAAAACTAAACTTAACTAAATTTTAAAAAGAAAAGAAAAACCTGGAAAGATTGACATGGACTGATGCTGAATAAAGTGAGATGAACCAGGAGAACTTTGCTCACAGTAACAGCAGCACTGTGTGATGACCAGCTTAGATAGACTTATCTCTTCTCAGCAATGCCCTGAGCTAAGGACAATTCTGAAAGACTCATTCATGATGGAAAATGCTGTCTACATCCAGAGAAGAAAGTATGGAATCTGAATGCAGATGGAAGCATACTCTTTTCTCTTTTTTTTCCATCATTTTTCCCTTTTGTTTTGACTTTTCTTTGACTAACATAGAAATATGTTTAACATGACTGTACATGTTACAATTGCCTTTATCAGATTATGTGCCACCTTGAAGTGGGAAGGGGAACATTTAGAACTCAAAATCTTATAAAAGTGAATGCTGAAAAGTAAATATTAATACATTAATTAAAAAGACTACATGTCATTCACCAATTAAAAAGTGTTTAGAGAGTATGAACAGGCAATTTTCAGATGAAGTAACAAAAGATATCAATAGTCATATAAAAATGTTATAAATCACTTTTGATTACCGAAATGCCAGTTGAAACAACTCTGAGATACCAACTCATACTTATGAGATTAACTAATATAACAAAAAAAGAAAAATGATAAGTGTTTGAGAGGATGTGGGAAAATTGGTACATTAATGCACTGTTGGTGGAATTGTGAACTGATACAACCATTCTGGAGAGCAGTTTGGAAATATGACCAAAGCACAAGCAAACTGTGCATACCCTTTGATCCAGCAATACCACCTCTAGGTCTGCATCCCAAAGAGATCATAAAAAGAGAAAAGGACCTACATGTGCAAAACTATTGATAGCAGTCACTTTTGTAGTGGCACAATACTGGAAATTGGGGGGCTGCCCCTCAATTGGAAAATGGCTTAATGTGGTGTGGTACATGAATATAATGGAATACTACTGTGCAGTAAGAAATGATGAACAGGCAGATTTCAGAAAAAGCTGGAAAGTCTTTTACAAATTAATGCAAAGTGAAATGAGCAGAACCAGGAAAATATGGTACAAAGTATCGGCAGCATTGTGTGATGATCAGCTGGGAAGAATTCAGCTCTTCTCAGCAACACGATGATCTAAGACAAGTACTCAGGACTCACAAAGGAAAATGCTCTCGTCATCCAGATGAAGAACTGAAGGAGTCTGAATGTGGATTGAAGCTCGCTCTTTTTGTTCACTTCATTCATTTTCATAGGTTTTTTTTTTTTTATCTGTTTCTTCTTCCCCAGCTGTGCAAACACGGTGCATGGTTAATGAGATACAAGCAGCTGCTATGAATATCTCTCTATCTATGTCTATATACATCTTTTAAGGAGTGAAAGCCGGTGTGAACCAGCACCTTCTTGGTTCTGTGCCAGGGATCTGTGGACTCAGCATAAGATGGGTCATATCTGTGAACTGGGCCAGAGTTCAGAGGAGTAAGACATCGGGGACTGATAAGGCAAATGTGTTCTAAAGGACACGGGATCGCTTCCATATGTTTCTAGAAAGGTGACAACACTTCAAGGAAGAGGACTCAGCCATAGGTGCTCTTACCTTTTTGAGTCCTAGGAACGATGGGCCCACAACTGAGTAGTGCAGCAGTGAGGCTCCTGGATGGAGAACACAGATGGCAGAGTGATGATGCACAGCATTTGGCAGCAGATGTCCTTGCACACTTTGTGGCCCCTGCACAGCTCCTCTTCTTGGACCCCTCTGCTGGGTGTCTGTCATCTTGGCCTTTCTGGAGCCCACAGCCATCACTTCACTGCACCTGGAGGGTCAGGATGCCCGCAGCTCTCTGTGCTCAGTAAGTCTCTGCCAATTCCTCTGCCCTCAGCTAGAGGCCAGAAAAGCACAGACCTCCTGACCTCTCCATACTCTTCCATCTTGGGTTATTCTTTCCTCTAAGATGGGAATAGAATAAAGACAAAGAGATAGAATCAGACACCTATGCCCAGCCCCATGGTCAAGAGGGAAGTAGACAGGGCAGTCAACTTTTCCCATTCGGGCTCCCCAGAGGCAGCTAAAATTGCCCTCCCTTCCACTCCCTGGATCTTTGTACGTGTGTTAAGTTCTACCTTAGGGCCCCTGGCTCATTAGTCCTTTCCCCCCATTCACTTCATATGGCAGCACCATCTCTGACATTACAGGCACATTCCTCCTCCTCACCCCCTTACCTTGTGCACAGCCTAGCATTCCCTCATCCCAATATGAACACAGTTCTTGTCCTAGATTTCCTCCTCACTAATGGAAAATTCCTTGGAGGAGAAGGAGGTCCCTGCTGGGTCCCTGTCGCCTGGGGGTCCAGTAGATGTGGTCTCCAAGGAACCAAGTCCAATGGCCTTTTCTCCATCTTCATCCCCCTCCCCCCTGCAGACTTTCACCCTGCTGATGAGCCTCTCCTCCTGGAGATTCCTCCTCTCCAGGTGCTCAGGACCCTGCTCATCCTTGGTCCTCCCTCCTCTCAGAGCACTCCTCAGTCTCCCATGATGGATCCTCATCCAGATCATGCCCTCAGACCACACGTGTCCCTGTTCTATAAATATTTATTAGGCCCCTACAGTGTACCTGGCAGTGGGCTGAGCACTGGGTACACAAATGAGAAAAAGACAGTCCCTGCCCCCAAGAAGCTTACAGTGTCATGGGGGAGGACAACACACAAAGGAGGGTGTGGAGGGGAGGAGACACCAGCAGGTGTCTTGTACCTTGGAACTGAAGCCAGAGGGAGCTGCAGATGCAGAGAGGAGCTGACCTAAAAAATACCCATTGACACATGAGAATGAGGTCAGAACCCCTGCAGGGTCTGCCCTGTGTAGAGGCAGACTTTGGGAGGAGTTTGTCCTTCAGCCTCCAGCCCAATCAGAGAACAGGCTCAGGGAGGTGGGGGCCAGGCTGAGTGAGCAGCATGCTGGGGAGGAGAAGGGCTGAGCTTATCCTCCCAGGGGGGTCTTGTTTCCTGGAGCTGAAGCTGCAGATGAAAAAGGAAGTGGTCCCACAGGGTCACTGTGGCCTCTTTCTCCTCCTCTCTCTTCATGGTTTCACTTGACAATCTCATTAGCCCCCACAGATGTAGTTATTATCTCCATGCTGATGATGCTCAGATCTCCCATTCCTGTCCCAGCCTCTCTGCTGACCTCCAGTCTCCCATCTCCACCAGCCTTTCAGGCATCCTGAATTGGAGGTCCAGTAGATATCTTAAACTTAGCAAGTCAGAAAAGACATCATTATCTTTCCCCAAACCCTCCCCCTCCTGTCTTCCCCATTACTCTAAAGAACAGCATCCCCTTCCCAGTCCCTCAGGCTCACAATCAGGCATCATTCTCTTCCCCTGGGAAAAACCATTCTTTTCCCTTGGGAACTGCTGAGCTATGAAAAGGGAGGCTCTGCTTATCTACCAGAGGGCCTCCTGCACAAGCCGTTATTCAGTCTGGTGCAGGCCCCCTGGTGCTGGTCTGGATTCCCAAGGACACACAGGCAGTCCTATTGGGAGGGCAGTAACCAGTTATGTCAGCTGGAGTGGGGGGATTCGTCCTTGACACAGTCAGAGCCCCCTGGATCCTCCAGCTCCAGGGTTTCTGGAAAATATATCAACTCAAGAAGACAAGTTCAGGGGACCCCTTAACATTTCCTAACTAGATCCTGCCAAGGCATCTCAGAGTCCAGATTTCTCCATTGCCTCAATTCCAAAATTTTCTCAACAAATTTCTGCATTTTGGAGTTTGATGCAGCCAGAAAAGTGAAGGTCCGGGCCCATTTGATTATGAAGAAATTCTGACATTAAAATATATATATTTTTTAACTCTAAGTAGTTAACCTATGGATTCACACTAAGGTTTCCATTCCACTAATCCTCTTGCTCTCCCATTCATTGTTATAAGGATGGTTTATACTCTGTTTGGCTTTGAAAGTCCTTCAGAAACCAGGCCCTTCTTGCCTTTTCAATCTTACACTTTGCTCTCTTCCAAGTACCCCATCATCAGAAGACCCTGGCTTTGCTATTCTTCAAACAGGACCCTCCATCTCAGTTCTGAGACTTTTTCCTAACTGACCCACATGGGTGGAATGTTCTTCCTCTCTCACATCCATCTGTAGTCCCTGGCGAATTTTAAGACAGAAATCAAAATCTACTAATTGCAGGAGGAGTTTTCTGGAATTCTCTTTCCACACCACCCACTTCCTGCCTTCCTAATTGCCTTCACATCCACTGTATCTGCCTTATAAGTCCCTGTTCATTTACAACATGTCTTTCCCAATACAATGTCAGCTCCTTGAGGGCAGGGACTGTGTTTTAGCCTTCCTTTGTATCCCTTAGACATGGCATCTTCCCTGGCTCATAAGAGCTTTTTAAGTGCTTATGGATGACTCATTGACTGACCACATTTCCCTTCCCCAATCCCCAGACCTGTATTTGTGCAGCTCATTCTTCTTTCCTATTCAGGTACAGGATATTAGGGAAATTCCTAGTAAGATCCATGTCATTAAATGTGGCATATTATTCCAGCCTTTGAATAACTTTTTTAGATTCTATCCCTGTTCTTCTACATGGAAGATAATTTCCCCCAAAAAATATCCCTGAATGAGAGAATAAAGGGTAGAAATTAACTTGGTTTCCTGTGAGCTCCTTTTCTAGGGCCAGACTCCCAGCTTCCTTTCCCCTTGGCTGACCCAAAGCCTTCAGGCCAGTGTCCACTCAGTTCTGCTTCCCTCACCCAGACATTTGTGGGTCTCAATTACTTTTCCCTCCTTCCCCACCCCAGATTTCCCCGTTGCCATCACTTTAGGATAGCTGATTCCTTCAGGGAAATGAAGGGGTCAAAGAAAGCTGGTTCCCCTGACCATACAAAGGAATCAAAGAAAGACAGGCCTTCCCTCTTAAGAGACTCCATACTAAGACCCAAGAAGGATCATGAAGGAGTGAAAATTGGGTCACGGGTTGGAGTAAAGTGCAGAATGTCAGTACTTTTCGGATATTTCCTGCCTTCAGGTGCTGACCTCCTTTCACTAGACAATGTTGCTTCTCATACAGGCCCTCTGGCCTTTTGGAACCATTTTTTTTATTGTTCAGTCACTTCTGGATCTCAGTGACCTCAACTGGCATTTTCTTGACAAACATATGGGAGTGGTTTGGTATTTATGTCTCTATTTCATTTTACAGATGAGGAAACTGAGGCTGACGGGATTAAGTGACTTGCCCAGGCTCTTACATCTAGTAAGTGACCAAGGCAGGATTTGATCTCAGAAAAGTGAGTGTGCCTAGCCCAAGGCTCAGCCCTCTATCCGCTGCCCCCATAGTCTACCACCTCCATTAAACCATAAAACTAACTAAAAGTTTAAAAAAAAAACTTAGGATAGTTGGGAAGAACAGTTTCCTGCATCACACAAGGGTCCCAGTGATGAGGGATGGCTCCCTCTAGGTTCAGCAGGAATTCTGATCTTATCTAAGACCAGAAAACCTGCAATAGAGTCTGGAAAGAATTCAAGGTCTCAGGCTTAATTGGAGTGAGAGTTGTAGAAGTTTATTGTTATGTTTATATAAGAAGCGGGCAAGAGTCCTTTAGGGGACCTGCAAGAGAGAGGGGTACAGGCTATTACTTTGAAAGGGTAGGGCTGCCATTGTCAGGGCTGACCGGATGGATGTAAGGGACTTGTGACTTTAGTGCATAGATAGTTTAGATGAGATTTGGGCCAGACCAAAGAACAAAGGAGCCACAAGTTGTTGCCTAGGCAGAGTGCGGATAGGGGAAAGGGGCAGTTTGACAACACAGATTGCAGTTACAATTGTACAAACTGGTTTTACAAATTGATTTAGACCCCAGGTACTCCATCACTAGGAGTAGGGGAATCTTCAGTGTCTCAGGATCTCAGGACCTTCCCCTGAGCACAGTCAGTCACTTCTGCTCCTAGAAGCCCCCACCACCAGCTGCTTTGCATGAAGAGATCCCCAAGGGGAGGGCCTGCACACACAGGGACATAAACTGGGGCTGGAGGCAGAGAAGGCACTGGGAGGAGATACTGCACAATGGAGTCCCTGTCCCAGCTTCTCTGTGGGCTCCTCATGCTTCTGGTCTCAGGTGAGAACGTGGGACAACACAACACACAGATGGGAAATTTTTCATAAGATGAGAGAATTCAAAGGAGCTCAGAATCTCTGGGGCCATGAGCCAGGACAGTCCAAGGGGGAATGTGGATTTCTAGGAGGCCAGTGGGGTTTGCAGAGCCAGGCTGCCTGTGGGCTAAATGTCAAAGTGGAAGGAGATTGTTCTGTTTATTTCATGTTGGTTGATCATGAATTCCTGCTTTTAGGTTCCAGGGGGGACATTGTGCTGACCCAGTCTCCAGCCTCAGTGTCTGTGACCCCAGGACAGAGAGTCACCATCAGCTGCAAGGCCAGTCAGAGTGTCAAATATAGTGATGGAAAAACTTATCTGTCCTGGCTCCAACAGAAACCTGGGCAATCTCCTCAGCTCCTCATTTACACAGTTTCCAAACTGCTCTCTGGAGTCCCTGCCCGGTTCAGTGGCAGTGGTGCTGAGAAGGATTTCACCCTCACCATCAGCAGCCTGGAGCCTGAGGATGAGGCAGTTTATTACTGTGCTCAAGTATCTTCTTCTCCTCCCACAGGATTACATCCTCAAACAAAAACCTCCCCAGGCCTGGGCTGGCTGCTCAGGGGGCTCAGCTGTCTCCTCTGCTTCCTCTCCCCAGCAGCTGCTGGGCTGCCTGCTCAGGGGCAGGGTCTCTGGGGCTCAGGAGAAGGCCATGGTCTGGCAGCTCTGGGCCCTGAGGGCTCTTGCTGCTCCTCAGCCCTGAGCAGTGTAGTCAAGGGAAGACCCAGCCCCTCTCAGACTGAGTCACACACTACCCTGGGCCTGAGTCACTCTCCTATTCCTATTTCATCTGACTCCCCACTGAGGGAGGACCAAAAAGAGACTGAAATCTCTAGCCAGAGACTCTTTCTGTCCTTTCTTTCTAACTCCACATTCCATAAAAAAAGCAAGGACTCATGCACCCAAGGGCACAAGAAGATCAGGCAGCAGCCTGAGGAAATCTGTCAAGTGGCCAGGCTTCAATTTCACACCCAATGCCCATTTTCTCTGACCTTGTTTTTTTTTTTTTTAATTTTTATTTAATATGTTTTATCTGTTCATGTGAGTGAGCCCTGAAAAGGTCTCTCCACAGTCTCTCTTGTCCACCCTTTTCCAAGGAAGACTTCTATTCCTACAAAGAAGGGGAAAGAGAGATTGGTGCCAGGAGGGTGACCCTTCTGCTCTCCTCAGAGATTTGGTGCCTGGTTAGAATTAAAATATTTCCCCGTCTTAATTATGTTAGTCCAAGGGAATTATTTTTTAATCCAAGCTGAGTTCCTCATTGCTATCCCTTCCTGGGGAAGGAAAACCTCAAGTTACATATTTATATACTCCAAGGCATGCGTACTTTACTACTAAATGCCAGTTACAGAAAGGTCATAGAGAGTCCAACAAATACAACCTTTTATCCCAGGCGACATTAACAGAAAACAGAACGATGATAGAGAGGAGAAAATACCAGACAATACACAGAGTGAATAAAAGTTCCTGCTCAGGTGCAAATATCTCTATTGCACAGTGAGACCATCCCAGATACCTGCCAAGAACCAATTCTCCAGAAGTGGAATTCTCTAGTGGAGGATGCTTGGGAAGAAGACATTATGGAGGACCTGCCTCTTCTCCATATTGGCTCCTTTCCTTCAGGCAATTCTCCCCAAAGAGAATCAGGAACGACCTGTTTTCTGTCTAAAGCTGGAAACCTGAAGATGAGGATCACTCTCCTCTCAGACCCAGCCCTCACACAGGCATGGAACACTGAGTATATCAGCATATAAATATGTTCTGGAGGAGAGAATGAGGCCGACTACTTTTCCCCACTCTTCCTCCCTTCAATCCAGTCTATAGGTGAGTCAAGAGCAGCGTATGAACTAGCAGGTGCAGATGCCCAGGGGGCTATGTCACAGCCCTGCACACAGGCAGCCCAGGCCACGGGTCTTCTTATCTCCAGACTAAAGCAGCCCCATGAGGTGTCTGAGCATCCCTTCTGGAGGACCTCACTGCTCACCTCCTGGTGCCAGAAAGGGCTAGAAAAGGGGCCCAAAAATGTTCTGCCTCACCCAATGCTGGCCTGCTCACCAGGGCAGGTGTGGAACCCACCTCATGCTCAAAACACAAAAAAATGTACAAAATCTTCTGTGAAAATGATTCCACTCACCATCAGTACTTGCAATGTGCACAAACGCTTATGGCCAACACAAAATCCAGGGGATGTATTCAAGGTAAAGACACATACATTTTTGGACATGACTCCTATGTGGATCCATTTTATTTGACTCTGCTTATTTGCTACTTTGGCATTTTTTTCTTTTGACATTTCATTGTCTCAATTGACACAGTCATGGGGAGGGAATAGATGTATTGATCTAAAAATGCACCCACTGAAACATTTTTAAATGCATGGAAGAGAACAGAAGAAAGTTCAGAAGGAAACATAGAGGAGCAGACTTTTTTTTAAAATGAAGAATTTATTACATACCTTTTTCAAAAGGCAAGCAGCGTGTGAAATAGAGATTCATGGTTTTATAGAGAGTTCTCTTTTGCCATGTGTGAGAAAATGCTTTTTTAGTGTTTAAGTTAAAAAAATAAAATTTGAAAACTAAAGCTTTAGAGCAGCATATTCAGGAATAGAAAGAACTGGAAAGAAAGATGTGCTAGAGAATGATTGCACACATTTTGGCATAAATGTAAAAGAAAATCATGATAGAATAAAAAAAATACCATGTAGGATGAAATCAGAAAAAAAAAAACTGGGAAGATTTGAATAAACTATGGTACAATAAAGGAATCACGTCTTGGAGAAAAATTAACAGAATGACTACAGTCAGGAAATGACCCAAGACTAGCCATCAGAAATCTGTTAAATGCGCTGCGGCCAGGTAGCACAGCAAGTAAGAGCACCGGCTCCAGTGTGGAGATGACCTGGGGATCGAATCCGGGCTCTGACACTTAGCACCCACCCAGAAACACCTGGCCGTGTAACCTTGAGCAAGTTACTTAACCCCAATTGCTTGGGGGCAGCCAGCTGGCTCAGTGAGTAAGAGCACTGGCTCCAGTGTGGGGATGACCTGGGGATCAAATCCGGGCGCAGATACTTAGCACCCACCCAGAAACACCTGGCCGTGTAACCTTGAGCAAGTTACTTAACCCTGATGGCTTAAGAGAAAAAAAAAAAAAGAAATCTGCTAAATGCAACACCCAGTCATGGTATGAAAGGGCTGAGAGTCAAGCCTGCTTCATTTCCCTCAGAATTATGTGTCGGATTAAAAGTGGGGTGTGAGGAATATATTATCAGACACGGGCACTGTGTGAAAAAGAGGGATTTGGATGGATCATTGAGAAGTTACAACAAAGAAAAAATTAACAACTAACTATATCAATTAGCAACTGAGAAATATTGTTTAGAAACCACTGGGTCAAGACTGACATCAACTAGTTATTGGATGCTCTTTGTACACACACAGACATCAGCACAACAGTCCTTCTTGGGCCATGTTCCTACCTGGAATTTACAGCTCCAGACTGAATTCCCAGGAGGGTGGATGTTAATTCCTAGGAATAATGCTGACTAATACTCCTAACACGACAATAGCTGTAAACTCCCTATCAGCAAATAGCCTCAATTCATTAAATCGTCCATTCAGGTGCTACAATAAGAACAATTACTACAAAACATTCCCAACCAAAGCCTGAGGATACACACAGAGGCCACACCATGAAAGATGAGCAGAAAACTGAGGAGAACAGCAGTGAGGCACCTGGATAGAGAATATAGATGGCAAAGTGATGATTCATGACACTCGGCAATGGAAGTCCTTCCCCACTTTGTGAGCCCCTACACAACTCCTCTCCATTGGACCTGCCGTTTTGGCCTTTCTGGAGTCCACAGTGATCACCTCACTCCACCAGGAGGATCAGGATGCCTGCAGCACTCTGTCCTCAATATATCTCTCTGCTGCCAAAGTAGACAGACAGTCCATCTGCCCTCAGCCAGATGCCAGGAGGTAATTCTAAGGGCACCAAAACCACAGACCTCTAGACTTCTCAATATTCTTCCATCTTGGCTTATTCTTTCCTCTAAAATGGGATTAGAATAAACACAAAGAGACAGAAGCAGCCATCCAGTCCCAGCTCCGTGGTCAAGGGGGATATAGAGAGAGCAGCCAACCTTCCACTCTCTGGCTCTCCAGAGGCAGCTAAAAGATGCCCTCCCTTACTCACACTGGATGTTTGTATGTGTATTGAGATCTTCCTTAGGGCTCCTGGGTCATTAGTCCTTAGAGTTAGGCAGGCAATCAGATTTCCTTATCACCCAGACAGTACAAGACCTCAGTCATACATGGCCAGACACTGACCCTTAAAGTTTCATGTGTTTGGCCAGAACCATCAGAGAATATGTGGATCAGCCCCTAAGAAGGACAAAGCAGAGTGTACCCCATGTCTATTATACTAATGCAAAATCTACTAAACCTTACCTAAGGTGTCTGCCTTACATTCGAACTATCAGCCAATTCTTCCCATTCTCCCTGCCTTTCATTTCTTTCCCTACCATTAAATCCATATCCTAACACAATCTCTGACCCCCTTAACATTTCCCAACTAGATCCTGTCAAGGTAGCTCAGAGTCCAGGGCTCTCCATTGTCTCAATTCCAAAATTTTCTTAGGAAATGTCTGCATTTAGAAGGCTGAAAAGTGAAGCTTTGGGCATTTTAATTATGAATAAATACTAATATTAATTTTTTCTTTACTCTAAGTAGGTAGCCTATTGATTCATGATGAGGTTTCCATTCCAATCATCCTGCTACTCTCCCAGTCATTGTCATAAGTTTGGTTTATCCTCCATTTGCCTTTGAAAATTCTTCAGAACCCATTCTTCTTGCCTTTTCAATCTTACACTTTGCTCTCTTCAAAGTACTCTTTGGTCCCAAGCCTCTGGCCTTGCTGTCCCTCCAACAGGACACTCCATATCTCAGTTCTGGGCCTTTTTCTTGGCTGTCCCCCATGGGTGCAATGTCCTCCCTCCTTCACCTCCATCTCTATTCTATGGAGAATTTTAAGACAAATCAAAATCTACTTTCTGCAAAGGGGGGTTCCTAGTATTCTCCTTTCTCACCACCTATTCCCTGGCTTCTAATTGCCTTCACATCCACTGTCTCTACCTAGTAGGTCCCTATTCATTTACAAGATGTCTCCCATTAGAATGTCAGCTCCTTGAGGACAGGGATTGTATTTTAGCCTTCCTTTGTGGCCCCTGTGTTTGGTGTCTTCCCTGCCTCATGATAAGGGCTGAATAAATGCTTGTGGACTATTCATTGACTGAATACATTCCCCTTCCCCAATCCCCAAACCTGTGCTTGTGCAGCTCTTTCCTTTGTCCTACTAAGGTCCAGGCCTTTAGGGAAATTCCTAGTAAAAACCATGTCATGAAATTTGGCCCATTATGCCAGCCTTTGGATAACTTTTTAGATTATATCCCTGTTCTTCTACATGTAAGACAATTCCCAAAAAATGTCCCTGTATTTTTGATCCATAACTAAAGAATGAATGAGAGAATAAAGGGTAGAAATTACTTCAATTTCTTGTGAGTTCATTTTCTGGGGGCCAGACTCCCATTACACAGCTTCCCTTCTCCTTGGCTACCCAAAAGCCTTCAGGCCAGTGTCCACTCTATCCTGCCTTCACTCAGCCAGACTCTTGTGGACCTCAGTTACTTTTCCCTAATGTCCCACTCCAGACTTCCCCAGTTTCATCACATTAGGATAGCTGATCTCTTCAGGGAAGTGGGTGTGGGAAAGAAAGCTGGTTTTCCTAAACCATACCAAGGAAGAAAAGAGTGACAGATCTTCCAGGTGAGGAGGCCCCGTGCTAAACCCCCAAAGGACCATTAATTATTGGGCTATCAGGTCATGGGTTGGGATAAAGTGAAGGATGTCACTGGCTGTCAGATCTTTGATGCCTTCAGGTACTGCCTTCTTTTCACCAGAAAATATTGTTTCTCATAAAACATCTCTGGCCTTTTGGAACCATTTTTGTTATTATTCAGGCATTTGGGACTCTTCATAACCCCATTTGGGGTTTTCTTGACAAAGATAATGAAGTGGTTTGCCATTTTCTTCTTCATCTCATGTCACAGATGAGGAAACTGAGGCAAATAGGGTTAAGTGACTTGCCCAGGCTCACACAACTAGGAAGAATCTGAGGCAGGATTTGATATCAGGAAGATCAGTGTTCCTGGCCCAAGGCTCAGTACTCTATCCTCTGCCCCACCTGGCAGCCCCATGAAACCATAAAACTAACTAGAATTTTTAAAAAACTAAGGATAGTTGGGGAGAGCAGGAGCCCCCATCATACAAGGGTTCCAGGAGGAGGGACATCTTCAGGGTCTCAAGGTCAGGGCCTTCCCTGTAGCTGGAGTCAGTCACTTCTGCTCCCAGAAGCCCCACCCCCAGCTGCTTTGCATAAAGAGATCCCCAAGGGAAGGGCCTGCACACACAAGGACATAAACTGGGGTTGGGGACAGAGCAGTAACAGGGGAGGAGACACTGCACCATGGAGTCCCAGTCCCAGCTTCTGTGTGGGCTCCTCATGCTTCTGGTCTCAGGTGAGAACATGGGACAACACAACACACAGACGGGCAGTTTTTCATAAGATGAGAGAATTCAAAGGAGCTCAGAACCTCTGGGGCCATGAGCCAGGACAATCCAAGGGGGAATGTGGATTTCTAGGAGGTCAGTAGGGTTTGCAGAGCCAGGCTACCTGTGGGCTAAATATCAAAGTGGAAGGAGATTGTTCTGTTTATTTCATGTTGGTTGATCATGAATTCCTGCTTTTAGGTTCCAGGGGGGACATTGTGCTGACCCAGTCTCCAGCCTCAGTGTCTGTGGCCCCAGGACAGACAGTCACCATCAGCTGCAAGGCCAGTCAGAGTCTCAAACACAGTGATGGAAATATGTATCTAAACTGGGTCCAACAGAAACCTGGACAATCTCCTCAGGTAGTCATTTACAAATTTTCCAAACTGATCTCAGGAGTCCCTGCCCGGTTCAGTGGCAGTGGTGCTGAGAAGGATTTCACCTTCACAATCAGCAGCCTGGAGCCTGAGGATGTGGCAGATTATTACTGTGTTCAACATTCTTTTGTTCCTCCCACAGTGATACATCCCCTAACAAAAACCTCCCCAGGCCTGGGCTGGCTGCTCAGGGGGCTCAGCTAGGCCTCCTCTGCTTCCTCTCTTTCAGCAGCTGGTGGGCTGCCTGTTCAGGGCCAGGGTCTCTGGGGCTCAGGGCTCAGGGGAAGGCCATGGTCTGGCAGCTCTGGGCTCTGAGGGCTCTTGCTGCTCCTCAGCGATCAGCAGTGTAGTCAAGGAAAGATCCAGCCCTCTCAGTCTGGGTCACACACTACCCTGGGCCTGACATACTCTCCCATTCATATTTTATTTGACTCCTCACTGAGCAAAGAACAAAGAAGAAACCAGAAATATCCAGCCAGAGACTCTTTCTTTCCTTGCTTCCTAACTCAATATTCCAGAGAAAGGAATGAGGCATGGACCCAAGAGCTCAAGAAGACCAGGAAGCAGCCTACTGTAATCCATCAATGGACCAAGCTTCAATTTCACTTCCCTTACCCACAGAATTCCAGAGAATAGCAGGCAGAGAAAAGAAGGTTTTCTTAAACGAGCAATACAAAGAAATAGAAGAAAACAAGAGAATAGAAAAGACAAGAGATCTCTTCAATAAAATTAGAGATATCAAGGGAATGTTTCCTGCAAAAACAGATAAGGACAACCAAAAAGTGGTAGCTACTTAGCAGAAGCAGAAGAGTTTGTAAGAATACACAAAAGAACTATAGAAGAAAGATCTTGGTGTCATTGACAAACCCAGGAACTATATGAACACAATCACAAAACACTTTTTACCCAAATAAAGTCAGATCTAAATAACTGGAAAAATATCAGTTGCTCATGGGGAAGCCAAGTCATTATAATAAAAATGATAATTCTACCTAAATTAATTCACTTATTCAGTGCCATACCAGTTAAACTACAAAAAAATTATTTTGTAGAGCTAGAAAAAATAATAAGAAAATTCATCCGGAAGAACAAAAGGTCCAGAATATCAAGGGAATTAATGAAAAGAAATGCAAGGTAAGGTGGCCTAGCTGTACCATATCTAAAACTGTATTATAAATCATCAATCATCACAAGTATTTGGTGCTATGGTAGATCAGTAGAATGGATTAGGTACACAAGGCAGAGTAGTCAATGACTGTAGTAATCTACTGTTTGATAAACACAAAGACTCCAGCTTCTGGGATAAGAAATCACTATTTGACAAAAACTGCTGGGAAAACTGGAAAATAGTATGGCAGAAACTAGGCATAGACCAATATCTTATGCCCTATACCAAGAAAAAGGTCAAAATGGGTACATGATTTAGGCATGAAGGGTGATACCATGAGCTAATTAGGAGAGCAAGGAATAGTTTACCTGTCAGGTCTACAGAAAAGGAAAGAATTTATGACCAAATGAAAAACAGAAAACATTATGAAATACAAAATAGATCATTTTGAGTACATTAAATTGTAAAGTTTTTGCACAAAGTCAACGTAACCAAAACCAGAAAGGAAGCAGAAAGCTGGGAAACAATTTTTACAGCCCATTTCTCTGATAACGGCCTCATTTCTCATATATATATTGAGAACTAAGTCAAATTTATAAGAATACAAGTTTTCATATCAAGAAATTAAAGCTATCTACAGTCATATGAAAAAAGCTCTAAATCATTATTGATTAGAGAAATGCAGATTATTTCAACAAACCAGCAAAATTAGTCAGCACATGGACATCACCAGATGGCCAATATAGAAATCTGAGGTACCACATCACACCTATCAGATGGGCTTACACGACAAAAAAGGAAAATGATAAATATTGGAGAATAAGTGGGAGAATTGGAACATTAATGTATTGTTGGTGGAGTTGTGAACTGATCTAACCATTCTGGAGAGCAATTTAGAACTATGCCCAAAGTGCCATAAATGTGCATACTCTTTGAACCAGCAATACCACTTCTAGGTCTGTATCCCAAAGAGATCATAAAAAAGGGAAAAGGACCCACATGTACAAAAATATTTAGAGCAACTCTTTTTTTTTTTTTTGTGGTAGCAAAGAATTGGAAATTGAGGGCATGCCCATCAATTGGGGCTAAACAAATTGTGGCATACAAATGCAAAGGAATACTATTTATTCCATAAGAAATGATGAGCAGGGGCGGCCAGGTAGCACAGCGAGTAAGAGCACCGCCTCCAGTGTCAGAACGACCTGGAGATCGAATCCGGGGCTCAGACACTTAGCACACACCCAGAAACACCTGGCCGTGTAACCTTGAGCAAGTTACTTAACTCCAATTGCTTAGGGGCAGCCAGGTGGCTCAGCGAGTAAGAGTACCGGCTCCAGTATTGGGACGATCTGGCGATCGAATCCTGGGCTCAGACACTCAGCACCACACCCAGAAATAACTGGCCGCGTAACCTTGAGCAAGTTACTTAACCCTGATTGCTTAAAAAAATAAAAAAAGAAATGATGAGCAGGCAGATTTCAGAAAAACCTGGAAAGACTAACATGAACTGATGCTGAGTGAAGTGAGCAGAACCAAGAGAACACTGTATAAAACAACAGCAACATTATGAGATGATCAACTTTGATAGACTTTGCTCTTCTCAGCAATACAATTATCTCAGATAATTTCAAAGTCTCATGAGGGAATGTGCTTTCCACATCCAGAGAAAGAACTTTGGAGTCTGAATGCATATAGAAGCACACTATTTTAGCGGAGGGGGGGGTGGGGTGGTGGCAGTTCTTTCTCATGGTTTTTCCCTTTTGTTCTGATTCTTCCTTCACAATATGACTAATGTAAAAATATGTCTGATAGGATTGTATAATATATAGCCTATATCAAACTGAATGTCATCTTGGGGGAGGAGAGGGAGGAAAAAATTGGAACTCAAGAGTTTATAAAAGTGAATGTTGAAAACTATATTTACATGTAATTGGAAAAATAAACTATTAAGCGGAAAAAAAGAAAAAAGAAAAAATTTTTAAAGAAAACTTTATTTTTTCTTGTCTCTGTGTGTTTTGAGATTTGTTCTTCAAATGTGCTTTACAAAGAAAAGAGTCTAATAAGTAAGGGTGCTAGGCTTGGGGCAAGAAGACAGGATCCAATAACAACTTTTACATTTAGTAGCTACATAACCTTGAGAAAATCATTTAACTTCTTTGAAATCCAGTCAGGATTTCCCTGGACTTAGATATGAAATCATCCAGTTGTAATCTGGGACAGGTGGAGGAAGCCACCATACCAAGAGTTTCCTATACTGATCAAGTCACTGACACTCCACATATCAATAGAAAATAACATGTCTTACACACACACACACACACTATTTTTCATCAGTGTATTACATACTTATGCCCCCCAAAATGCAGAGCCTCTGGGACTTCCCTATCAACTTCTCAGCTCTCTCCCTGACTCAGTCCATCACCTCTTTCCTATTCATTCCCAGCTGTGCAGGGGGTGGGAGTGGA
This sequence comes from Petaurus breviceps papuanus, assembly GCF_028583685.1. Classification (NCBI taxonomy): domain Eukaryota; kingdom Metazoa; phylum Chordata; class Mammalia; order Diprotodontia; family Petauridae; genus Petaurus; species Petaurus breviceps. The sequence continues at coordinate 29,797 of NW_027186338.1, forward strand.
GAAATGATGAACAATTTGTTGCTGAGTAGTTTCAGTTGTCTCTAACACTTTGTGACCCAATTTGGGGTTTTCTTGGTAGAAATACTGGAGTGGTTTTCCATTTTCTTCTCCAGCTCATTTTACAAATAAGGAAACTGAGGCAAACAGGGTTAACTGACTTGCCCAGGGTCACATAGCTAGTAAGTGTCTGAGGCTGGATTTGTGCTTGGGTCTTCTTGACTCCAGGTCCAATATTCCCTTTATGTACATGTGTAATATGTACCTATTTCTTCTCTAAATAAAAATTGTCTACTGGAAAGAGAACTGGCACAAAAGCCATAGGACCTGGATTCAAATCCCACTTCAGATTTACTACGTGTGTGACCCTAGGCAAGTCACCTTACAGTTTCCTCATCCATCAAATAAGGGACTGAGAGGATTTCTATATCTCTTCAGCTCTAGATTTATCTATGATAAATATTTATTTATTATAAATCCTATGATTTCTGACCCTAACCGTTGTTTGACATGTTTTAGGTACAAGCCCCACAATGAAGAGACTTAATTATTTCTTCTTAGCTCCTTTGCCTGGAATTAGGGTAAGTGGCTATGAGAAGGCAGTGATAATTCCACTGGATTGTCCATGGTCCCAACAGTAGGGCTTATGCTGAATTAAGCCCAAAACATAATATCCTCTACATTTTATGGAATGTCTTTTGTAAATAAATAAGTAAATAACTTGATTGAAATAGTCAAACACAGCAAACTTACATGGTGTTACTAAACAATTTATTAAAAAGATAACATATTTAGAGGGAGATGTAGATAGATACATACCTAGGTATAATTTCCTGCCTTTCTCATTAATCTTTATTATTCTGATTTAATCTTTCCCTTTTTTTTTCCTTTAGGCTTGAGAGAGACAAATCCTTAGCTCCCGCTCTCGCTTGCTTCTCTTCTAAAATACCTAATTTAAATGCAGGGACTTAGCTGAGAAGGTAACTGTCAGCCAGGCATGATTTAAGAAGTACCCAGAAGGTTGACATTCCCCAAAAAATGGCATCCCCACTTGTAGTGGTAACCACATTGGTATACCCAGGTTAATAAAGGTTCTTAGATCTGCTTTACTAGGAATGTTTAAGGGGTCAACAATCTTTTTAATTATATTCACTAGTTCAGGGGAAAAGTCAGCACCCTGAACTTCAGAGAAAATACAAACAGAGAAAATACAAGCAGAGAAACAAATACCAACAGACAGGGCTCTGACTGCCTGAATCAACTATATACTTTACATATATCCCTGGGTCAAGAGAATCCTTACATCAGAGCAGGCGGGGAGCTCTGAACATATGGCCACTGAGAATCTTGAGCAGAGAATCACAGATCCTTCTCATAAGCGAGCCCCCAAAGCAAAATACCAACTCAGAGTATTTATACACTTCTCAGAGCCAGGAAGCAGCACATAATTTTGATTACATTAAATTTAACCATTTTTGTGCAAAGCCAATGCAACCAAGATTAGAAGGAAATCAGAATACTGGGAAACAATTTTATAGCCAGGATCTCTGGTAAAGACCTCATTTCTAAAATATATAGGGAACTGAGTCAAATTTTTAAGAAAACAAGTCATTCCCAATTGATAAATGGTCAAAGGATATGAACAGGCAGTTTTCAGATGAAGAAATTAAAGCTATCTATACCCATATGAAAAAAATTCTCTAAATCACTATTGATTGGAGAAATGCAAATTAAAATAACTCTGAGGGTACTACCTCACCCCTCTTATATTAGCTAATATGATAAAAAGGAAAATGAGAAATTCAGAGAAAATGTGGGAAAATTAGAACATTAATGCATTGTTGGTGGAGTTGTGAACTGATCCAAACATTATGGAAAGCAATTTGGAACTATAATCAAAGGGCTATAAAACTGTGCATACCCTTTGATCCAGCAACATCACTACTAGGTCTGTATCCCAAAGAGATCATGAAAAAAAGAAAAGGACCCATGTGTACAAAAATATTTATCCCTCATGACTCAGTGCTTAATTAGAAATTAGCAAAAGCATGAAAGCCTTCCTGCATGAAAACCTCCCCTAAGCAAACTTCACTTGATGGGCTCCACATGAGGTCTATTAATAGGAAGGAAAGATCTTATATCCCATTAACATTACACCACTCTGTTGACAATCCTTTACTTCTTAATTCACTGATGCCTTTTCATTCTTCTGTCAGTCTTGCCCAGACTTTTCCATGAATCCTTCATAGATGATCCAACCAATGTACAGGCCTTCCTCTAGTCTTCTTCGGTTCTTGAGAGACCCCATATACCACCTAAGTTATACATCTGTTTTTCTCATCCTCACTACAAAAAGAGCCCACATCCTTTTCTGGGCTGGTCTCCACTTCAGTGCTTTTGGAGTCACATCTTATACTATTGTTCCATAAAAAAGGATGAGCAGGTGGATTTTAAAAAAAAACCTGAAAAGACTTACATGAACTCATGCTGAGTGAAGTGAGCAGAACCAGGAGAACATTGTACACAGTAACAGCAACATTATATTATGACCAATGTAATAGACTTAACTCTTCTCAGCAATACAATGATCTAAGACAATTCCAAAAGACTCATGATTGAAAATGCTATCCACATACAGAGAAAGAACTATGGAGTCTGAATGCAGATCAAAGCACACTATTCTCCTTTTTTTTCTTTCTTGTGGTGTTTCTCTTCCTTTCTGATTCTTCCTTCACAACATGACTAGAAATATGTCTAATAAGATTGTACATATACAGCTTATATCAGATTGCATGCCATCTCGGAGAGGGGGGAAGAGAGGGAAAGAGAAAAAAAATTGGAACAAAAATTTTGCAAAAGTGAATGTTGAAAACTATCTTTGTATGCAATTGGAAAAAATAAAATACCATTAAGTGGAAAATTTTTAACAAATTAAAGGTTAGACTCAATAGAAGCTAAAAAGAAATAGAGCTCTGGAAAAACCAGGCTTTAGTAAAACCCACTGGCATTAAAATGGAACTAGTTGAGTATGCTCTAAACCCAAGTCACTCTGGCTCTCACAGATTGGCCAATAATAAGTCCCAAGCCAAGCCTTTGTTGGTCATTGTTTTGGTTTTGATGGCTCAGAACAAGTGTAAATAGCAATTGTTTCTGTTCTGGCCAGAAACTCTGAGGGTGTTCCCCTCTCTGACTGAATCTTTCGTGAGGGCAAAGTAGATCACCTTTTACCTCAATTATTACTTAGCCTTTAACCACTGAATGGGTGTTGCCTCAGACAAACTGTTACCTGGGAAAGACCTTAGCTTAAAAAGGCCAAGGTCTCCCACTGCTTCTAAGGCCACCTCCAGTCATTCTGAACTTTGCCACTGAACCCAAATGACTCTGGAAGAGAGAGGCTGATGATTTTGTATAGGCTTGCCTCGCTTAAATCCAAATCACTTGTATCTTAGTAGAGAAGGAGAGAAGAAGAAGCCTGGGGGTTCCCACCCAGCCCTGGTGAGCAAAGCACTGCTTCTTACTGATGTTATTGACTGATCTATTAAACCTCATTTAATGGAATTCAAAATTACAGCCACCTTTTTGAATGCAGGAGTAGAAGTCCAATGACTCATCTCTTTGTCAGAAGTACTTTAATTACTTATTTCTAACATTCATTTTTTATAAATTTTGAGTTGCACATTCTCTCCTTCCCTCCATTCACCCCTTGAGGAGACAGGCAATAGGATATCCTTTTTTTTTTTAAAGCGATCGGGGTTAAGTAACTTGCTCAAGGTTACACAGCCAGTTATTATTTCTGGGTGTGGTGCTGAGTATCTGAGCCCGGATTTGATCCAGGTCATCCCGACACTGGAGCCGGTGCTCTTACTTGCTGAGCCACCTGGCCGCCCCTAAGCAATAGAGGTTAAGTAACTTGCTCAAGGTTACACGGCCAGGTGTTTCTGAGTGGGTGCTAAGTGTCTGAGCCCGGGATTCGATCTCCAGGTCTTCTCAACACTGGAGCCAGTGCTCTTACTCGCTGTGCTACCTGGCTGCCCCAGGATATCCTTTATACATATAGAGCACTAGCCCTGGAGTCGGGAAGACCTGTATTCAAATTTAGCTTCTGAGACTTCCTAGCTGTGTGACCCTGGATAAATCACTTAATTTCTATCTACCTCAGTTTCCTCAACTATAGATGGGGATAATAATAGCACTTGCCTTGCTTGGTTGTTATGAAGATCAAATGAGGTAACATTTGTAAAGTGCTTAGCATAGAGCCTGGCACATAGCAGATGGCTTAATAAATGTGTGTGTTAATTAGGAGAGCAAGGAATAGTTCAGCTGTCAGATCAGTGAAGGGAAGAATTTATGACCAAACAAGAGATAGAGAACATTATGAAATGCAAAATGGATATTTTTATTATGCTATATTAAAAAGGGTTTGCACAAAGTCAATGCAACCAAGATTAAGAGGAAAGCAGAAAGATGGGAAACAATTTTTACAGTCAGTGTCTCTTACAAAGGCCTCATTTCTAAAAAAAATATTGAGAACTGAGTCAAATTTATAAGAATACAAGTCATTCCCCAATTTAAAAATGGCCAAAGGATATGAACAGGCAGTTTTCAAATGAAAAAATTAAAGCTACATATAGTCATACAAAAATGCTCTAAATCACTATTGATTAGATAAATGAAAATTAAAACAACTCTGAGGTACCACCTCATACCTATCAGATTGGCTAACATGACAAAAAAGGAAAACGATAAATGTTGGAGATGTGGGAAAATTGGAACACTAATGCATTGTTGGTAGAGTTGTGAACTGATCCAGCCATTCTGGAGAGCAATTTGGAACTATGCCCAAAGACCTATAAAATTGTACATACCCTTTGATTCAGCAATACCACTACTAGGTTTATATCTCAAAGAGATAATTGTAAAGGGAAAAGGACCCATATGTACAAAAATATTTATAGGGGCTCTTTTTTGTGGTATCAAAGAATTGGAAATTGAGGGGATACTCATCAATAGAGGAATGGTTGAACAAGTTGTGGTATATTAATGCAATGGAATATTATTTTTCCATAAGAAATAAGCAGATTTCAGAAAAACCTGTACTTACGTGACCTGATGCTGACTGAAGTGAGCAGAACCATGAGACCGTTGTACACAGTAACAGCAACTTTGTGTGATGATCAACTCTGATTGACTTAGCTTTTCTCAGCAATACAATGTTCCAAGACAACTCCAAAAGACTCATGATGGAAAATACTATCCACATCCAGGGAAAGAACTATTAAGGCTAAATGCAGATCAAAACATACTATTTTCACTGGGGGTTTTTTCTTGGCTTTTTCCCTTTTGTTCTGTTTCTTCTTTATAACATGACTAAAGTGCAAATATGTTTAACATGACTGCATATGTATAACCTATATCAGACTGCTCATAGTCTTGAGAAGAGGGGAAGGGAAGGAGGGAGAAACTAAAATCTTACAAAAAATGAATGTTGAAAACTATCTTTACAGGTAATTGGAAAGAATAAATTCTATTTACTAAAGAAAAATAAATAAATGCTTATGTCATCCCACTTCAGACATATTGAAGTTCAGAACATCGACTTGAAGCCTTTTCACTCTCCTGGTTGCTGTCTTTCAAACACCATCTACCTTATCAATACTTTTCTTCAGCTATGGTGGTACCCAGAAATGAGCTCAGCACTCTAGATGGGATCTGAGTAAGACAGAATACAGCAGCAAGTGCATCCCTATCCCTAAAAGCCATGTTTCTCTCCATGCATTCCAGGATCCCTTGGACTGCCATATCATTTTGCTGACTCATACAAAGTATACAGTCCACAAACACCTGTCTCTTTGGCAGAACAACTGCTGTCTAGCCATGCCCCCTCATCTCGAACTTGTGAAAATGTTTTTCATACCTGTTTAAGACTGTACATTTCTATCTCCTAAATTTCATCTTAAAAGATTCAGTACAATACTCTAGCCCTGGGCTAAGCAAAGTCTAGGCCATATCCACTTAGCTGCCTGTTTTTGTATGACCCAAAAGCTAGGAATGCTTTTTGAACTTTAAAATAACTAGATGGCCACCAAGATTCCCTCCAGTGGGCTGAATGTCCCGTGTGCCCGAGCCTGTTAGGAGAGGGGCAGTCAGGGTTTGAACTCTCTGGTGCTGAACCCCCCTCCCCATGTGTATATATTTGGGTGTGCCCAAGAGGAGCCCTGGATGGACACTCCTGTGTGTAAGACTGAGTCTGAGCCCCCTCTAGAGCACCTGCTATAACCACCATATCCCAATTAAGGGGAAAGAACCATTTTTGCAATTTTCTTAGACCTACCTAAAGAGTTAACTTTTGTTTCCTGATGCCACCAACCACACATGCACTTGTCCTGCTTTGTAAACACCAGTCTGGACAAGAACCCTGTTTTTCTATGCTCAACACATGCACTGGCACACAGGTGGGACCTTAATAAATGCTTGCTGACTTCTGTTGACCTAGAAAAAAAGTTGTTAGGGACAATGTTTTGGAGCTTTCATGGGGTGAAGTATCTGAAGGGCAGCTGAGGACCAGGAAGGGAGATCCAGAAGGAAAAAAGGGGGAAGGGGGGATCTGGAGGTCACTAAGAGAAGCAACTGATGGGTCTGGATTTGAGGTTCACAATAATTCACAATTTACAACCCCTCTCGTGCTGATTTCCACAAGCAAACATCAGGTCTTCTTCATGGTAAAGTGTGATATTTATTATGTATCTTCTGGTGCAGTAGGAGCTGTGAGTGGAAAAAGGCTGGTCCGTACCACCTTCAGCTCCACCTCCACCCTTCTTCCAGCATAGCCTGTAGCTATGGCATCACTAGCTTGTGCAGTTCTGGGAGCAAGCCAAGCAGCCACCCAGAGCCATGAATAAAGATACCGTCCTAGATAGCAGTAAGTAATTTAAATAAGATTCTGTCTTCTATCCTTAAGTTCCAAGGCTAGCCGTTAAACCATGTCATATTTCTAGTCTTCTGTTTTAGACTGAGTGGGAAAATATGCGTAATATCAACCTATTCAGGCCTAAGAGTAATTAACTTACACCTTAGAGGAATGCCCACAGAGGTATTTTCCATATTAATTATCCTTCCACGTGTGGAAAAACTATCATAGTCCATTTATCTACATCTTTTGGTAGAATTAGTAGCTTTAATAAACATTTTTTTAAAATCCTGTCCAGGTAGCATATTAAATCTTGTATTGACAAATCAATCAATCAAAGCATTTATTAAATATCTACCATTTGTCTGGTACTATATTAGGCACTGGGGACCCACAAAGAATGAAACAATCCCTACTCGAAAGGTTTACATTCTGTCATCTCGACCGTAACTTAAAGAACAGAAAGTATCAGTACCAAAAGGAACATAAAATAGGGTATAATGTATTTCCTCTCAATACAACAATTTAGTTGATTTAAAAAACTCACACCTTGACCTTCCAGTATTTAACAGAGGACGAAATTGTATAAAGAATGCTCCCAATTATTTGCAGTTATTCTCCAGCATAAAATCTGTTTAGTAAATTGTCTATACATCGAAGGGTTTTTCCCAGAATAATTATATCTATAGAGTACTTCTTCAGCATGAATTCTTTGATACTTCCTAAATTTCTGAGGCTTTTCCATGTTCATTACAACCTGGTATAGGACAAGGGGCACTGAATGTGGAATCAGGAAGGCCTGGTTTTGATTCCTACCTTGGACACTCACTGGCTGTAGCCCATACCTTAACCTCTCTGGGCCTATTTCCAGACTTGTAAAATAAGGAGGTTGGACTCAATCTCAATTCCTTCTAGCATGATCCTAGGAAGTAAAAGATGTTTTTTATAGATTCTTTTAGGTCAAGGGTTTCCCAAATACTAAATCACATTCATAAATTCTCTCTCCCATATGTGTGTATGTCTATCAAAGCTTTATTTCAGACTGAAAGATGTCTAATATTTATTATATTTAAAGAATTTCTCTACAGTATGAACCAAATCATAGTCTTTAATCTTTTATTTTCAATTATTGTTACTGATGTTTTGTTTTTACATTTAACACATTTACAAATTACCTTACCCCCCTTCCCCAGGAGGTCTCTTGTAACATAGCAAAACAATTTAGGAAAACTGAGTAACCTCATCTGAAAATGAATATAATATTCTACATCTGTAGCATCATCCAAATCCCTATTTTTTCAAATTTTAAAAAAATTAATAAAGATTAATAAATTAATAAAAAATAAAGATTAAAAAGATTGATTTTTTCTTTTCTACCTCCTACCTACCCCCAAAAGAAAAAAATACCTCATAACAAAACTTCATAAATTAAGCAAAACAAATTCCCTCATTGTCTGCATTACCAAAAAAAAAAGTCACATTCTGTAGTTATCACCTCTCTGTCTGAAGAAGGTTGATAGCCATGTTTTATTTCATATCTTTCCGAATCATGAATGGACAAGTATTGACATAGTTCTTACAGTTTTTAAAGCTTTCTTCACAATGTGGATTCTGTATAAACTTCTGGTTCTGCTCATTTCATTCTTCATCAGTTTATGAAATCTTCAAAATTGCTCACTTTTATAATATTGATGTTGAATCATAAATTATTCTGGTTCTGCTCACTTCACTCTGCTCACTTCACTCTGCATTAGTTCATGAAAGCCTTTCTAATTAAAATCATCAATTTGCTAATTTCTTACAGCACAACAGCATTGTATAATTTTCCTATACCATAACTCATTCAACCATTCATCAACTTACGAGCATCCCCTTAGTTACAGGTTTTTATCATGACAAAAAAAAAGTGCTATAAACATTTTTGTACATAGAAGATTTTTTCCTTTCTTTGAATTTTTCTATATAGGTCTAACAATGGTATAGTTGCATAAAAAAGGCACACACCACTTAGTAACATCTTGTGTATAAATTAAAAATTGCTTCCCAAGTAGTTGTACTTATTCACAGGCCCAGAAACATCGTATTGATATTCATGTTTTCTCAGAGTCCCTCCAATATTTATCATTTTTCTTTTTTGTCATCTTTGCCCCTCGGATAGGTGTGAGGTAGAATCCCAAAATCACTTTAATTTGCTAATTAGAGAAATCATTAGTGATTTGGAGCATTTTTTTCAAATGGCTAAAGACAGCTTGGATGTCTTCCTTTGAGAAGTGCCTGTTCATCTCCTTAGACCATTTATTAATTGGGGAATGGCTCCTATTCTTAAAAATTTGAATAAGTTCCTTATACCTTGGAAAAGAGACCTTTATCAGAGAAATTTGATGTATTTTTTTCTCTAGCTAAGTGTTTCCCTTTCAATCTTAACTTTGTTGGATTTGTTTGTGCAAAAACTTTTTTTTTAATGTAATCAGAAATTCCTATTTTATCATCTGTGCTCCTCTATCCCATATTTGATCATGAACTTTTTTTAACAGATCTGGCAATTTTTTTCACGTTTCTCTTGTTCATGATGTGAACTTTTATACAGGACCATGTACCTATTTGAAATTTAATTTTGTCTAAGTTGCGAGGTGTTCTAAATCTAATTTCTTCCATGCTGCTGTCTAATTTCTCCAGTAGTTTTTGTCAAATAGTGAGTCCCTTATCCCAGTGGTTGGGGTCTTTGTGTTTATCAAACATGAGAGTACTAGATACACTTGTTTCTGAATGTTGTATATGTCATCTGTGCCACTGTTTGGTCTATTTTTTTTTTTTTACTAAATTACTGAGAAATATTACTCTGTAGTATTCATTTGAGACCTGACACTGTTAAGCCTCCTCCATTCCCATTTCTTTTCATTACTTCTCCTGAAATTCTTGACCTTTTTTGCCTCGATATGAATTTTATTTTTTTTTTCTAGCTAGCCCTATAAAAGAATCCTTTGGTTGATTGGCATGGCATTGAATCAATGACTAAAACCTCTTATGACTCATCACTACTTCAGCTGACAATTTTCCTAGTCATCATCCTGAAAAGCTTTCTCTTCAGTTTGGATCCTCTGTTTGCTTATGGTGAGCTGTGCCTGAATCTTTCCACATATTCTTGATAGTCCAATGGTTTTCTCCACCACAAATGCTATGATGTGCAATAAAGTTAGATCCTCCACCTTCATTATATTCAAAAGGTTTCTCCACAGTGTCCATTCCCTAATATCGCATGAAGTTTCCACTTCATTTGAAAGCTTTCTCACACTGATTACACTAAAAAGGCTTCTCTTCCATAGGAATTATCCTATGTTCATTAAGCTGTCTCCTGTGAATGAAAGTGTTTCTCTTGAGCACAGATTACCTGGTTTCATCAGTTCTGGACTACTGGCAAATACCTTCCTCACATTTATTAAATTCAAATGGCAAATTACTAGTGTGAATTCTCTTATGTGTTTTAAGATTTCCCTTCTGGCTGAAGGCTTTTCCACATTCATTACATTTAAAGGGTTTCTCTCCAGTATGAATTCTCTTATGCGCAGTAAGACCTCCCCTCTGCCTAAAGGTTTTTCCACATTCATTACATGTATAGGGTTTCTCTCCAGTATGAATTCTTTTATGTGTATAAAGTCCTCCTCTCTGGCTGAAGGCTTTTTCACATTCATTACATTTATAGGGTTTCTCTCCAGTATGAATTCTAATATGTTTATTAAGATCTCCCTTCATGCTGAAGGCTTTTCCACATTCACTGCACTTAAAGAGTTTCTCACTATGATGAATTGTTTGGTGCGTCCTAAGGCGTCTCTTCTGGCTGAAGGTTTTCCCACATTCATTGCATCTATAGGGTGTCTCATCAGTATGAACTCTCTGATGTTCCACCAGGAACACACTGTACTTGAAGCTTTTGCTACATTCCTTACATGGAAAGGGTTTCTCTCCAGTGTGAGTTATTTTACTCCTCTTTAGGTTTCCCTTTCGGTTGAAGAATTTTTCACATTCATTCTTTTCAGAGGGTGTCTCACCCATATGAATTCTCTTATGGGTTTTAAGGTTTCCCTTCTGGCTAAAGGCTTTTCCACAATCATTACATTTAAAAGGTTTTTCTCCAGTATGAATTCTCTTATGTGCACTAAGACCTCCTCCCTGTCTGAAGGCTTTCCCACACTCATTACATTTATAGGGTTTCTCTCCAGTGTGAATTCTCTTATGTGCCCTAAGACATCCCCTCAGGCTAAAGGTCTTTTCACATTCACTACATTTATAGGGTTTCTCTCCACTATGAATTCTCATATGTTTAATAAGATCTCCCTTCAGGATAAAGGCTTTTCTACACTCGCTGCATTTAAACGGTTTCTCACCAGGATGAATTATTTCATGTATTTTAAGGCTTTGCCTCTGGCTGAAGGTTTTTCCACATTCATTGCATTTATAGGGTGTCTCACCAGTATGAATTCTCTGATGTTGTACAAGGAAGGATCTATACCTGAAGCCTTCTCCACATTCATTACATTCAAAGTATTTCTCTTTAGTATGAGTCATTTTATGTCTACTTAAACTTCCTTTCCGGTTAAATGCTTTTCCACATTGATTACATATATAAGGTTTCTCTCCAGTATGGATTATTTGATGCTGTACAAGATATGAATGGTATCTGAACCCTCTTCCACATGTATTACATTGAAAGTGTTTCTCTCCAATATGATTTTCTTTATGAGCCTTAAGGTTTCCTTTCCGGTTGAAGTTTTTCCCACATTTATTACACCTATATGGTTTTTCTCTTGTATGATTGTTTCGACGTATAGTAAAGCATGAGATATTCCTGAAAGTTTTGCCAGATTCATTATGCTTATTATTATTACGAGTATTTGTTCTATGGTAATGAATAAGGTTTGACTGATAACTGAAAGACTTCCTGTATTTACTGTGTTTACAAAGTTTTTTCCCTAAAGCAGTTTTATTATGTTTAATTAGGTCTGAAAACTGTTTGAAACTCTTTCCAACTGTCTCAGACTTAGGGAGACTTTCTCCTATAGGAACTCTCTGGTTTTCAATAAGGATTGCCCCTAAAACAAGCTGTCTCCCAAATATATTCCATTTATGAGTTGTTGCCACCTGCCTAGATTGTCTCTCTTGTTTTCCCCTTTGTCTCTCTAACCAAATATCATGAACCTGTGCTTCTCCCAACCTGGAATCCCAAAGGCCACCCTTTGTAAGTCTCTCTTTGGAAGATCCTCCTATACAAATACCCTGCTTTGGAGTTGACTTCTTGGTTTCAGATCCTGTCTTCTGAATAAGGGAATCTGAAATCAACAAAAAAGTATTATTATATATTTTTCCTGTGCTAGAAGAAATCAAAGTGATTTACTCTAGATTCTGCCTTCTACTTCAAAGAGAATGGTGATCTGGGAAAAGATAAATATTAAGAGGGATTTGAAGGTTAACACAGGTAAAGAAAGAGTAATAGAACTAGGTATTCAGGACTAAATGAATTACATTCCAGGGGACTGAAAACATTTGTGGATGTCATCAGAGTAGCAATTCTTGGGAAAAGGCCACAATGACCAGAAAGGGGAAACAGATTAATTCTGGAAATTATAAGCATGAAAAGATTGAAGATAACATCTAGCCAAATTCATGAACATATAGATGAATTGCAAGTCCTTAGAAAAGCAAGTATTGATCTCTAAAACCCAGGATCGATTCCATAAAAAGAGATTATGTAAAACCAATCTCATTTCCTTTAATTATAAGATTTCTGGATTGGTAGATTAGGATGCTGCAGACTTGGATATCGAATTTTTAATGAGCTATGTCACAAAGACATTCAAGTCGTCTTTGTCAATAAGATAAAGAAACAAAAATTGGAGGGTGTATGTCAGTGTATTTATAAAAGCTTAAGTAACCTCACCCCAAAAGAGTACTGAATAAGGACTTGTTGTCAAACTGGAAAATATTCTCTAGTTGTATGTGTTTGAGCTCTGTATTTGGCCCTGTCCTATTCAACGTAAACAGTTCTGAAGAAATCATAGAGGGCACTCTTCCCAATATTGCTGATGACACAGAAGTATGTGGGATAACTAATGTGCTGGATGAACAAATCAGAATTTAAAAAGAAAAGGATGGACAAATGGATAGGAATAAACAACATGCAATTTAATAAGTATAAATGTAATTCCTGCAATTAGGACATCAGGTGTACAAGTATGGGACTAGAAAAACTTGACTGGGTCATGTTCAAAGACCTGGGGATCTTAGTTAACCACAAGTTTAATTTGGACCAACAATAAGAATTTGTTCCTGGTATTTTCGTGTCATCTGTGTGAACAAGGAGAGATAATGATCATAAATAGTACAGTAAGGCAGACTTGGAACTAGTTAAAGGACTCAAATGAAAGAGAAGTCTTTAATATCTTAATATCAACTTGGAGAGTGTCTTCTAATGTGGACTGTCCTACAATCTATGCTTGGCCCTCTGTTGCTTAATATTTCAATCAATGCATGAATGAAAGCATAAATGACATGTTTATCAAATATGGAGATAAGATGAAGCTAGGAGGAGTGCCTAACATGATGAATTACAGTTAGAATTCCAAAGAGTCATAACAGGGTGGAACCCTGAGCTCAATTTAAGCTTAAATTCATTAGAAATAAATGTAAAGTCCTGGTTTCAAACATCAAGAATCAACTATAAACTGAAGGAGGTATGGATACCCCAGAGAATTTCACTGAAAAAGACCTGTGAGTTTTGATGGACTCAGTAGGAGTCAACAGAGTGTTATGATAGAATGTGATCCTAGGATGCTAAGTATTCAAAGTAAGGGAGGCACATCATCCTGCTGAAATCATATCTGGAACATTGCTGGGGAGACTTACGAGCTGATATAAAGTGAATCAAGTAAAGCCAGAAGAACAATTTACCCACTTATAGCAACACTGTAAAGATCATTAACTGTGAAAGACTTACTAACTGATCAACAAAATGACCCACCACAATTTCAAAGATAGAGAACAGATGGGCTCAGAATGCAGAATGCAGCATATTTTTTTTACTATTTCTTCTTCTTCTTCTCCTTCTTCTTTTTCTTCTCTTTCTTCTTCTTCTCCTCCTCCTCCTCTTTCTGCTCCTCCTCCTCGTTCTCTTTCTACTTCTTCGGAAACAGGGCTAATGCAGAGATCTGTTCTGTATGACTATACATATTTTTAAAAGGTTTTGTTCTTCTTACCTTCTCAATGAGTATGGAAGAAAGGGAATTTGGAACTCAAAATGAAATAATATTGAAATTTTTTTAAAGATATTAAATGAGTAGTATCAATAGAGAATTCGGAGAAGTAAATCCTACAAATTATAACAAAGAAAGAACCAAAAAGACTTGGTGATGTATTGGATACAGGGGAAAAAATCTTAAAAGAATAGCAGTCCCATGGTCAGAGAGAGAGAGTGGAGAGGAAAGAATGCTATTTTGGGAAAAGATAATGATTGTAGCTCTGGAAATATTGAGTTTAAAGTGAAAGTCAAAATAACATACTCTATATGCAAGTGCAATTATGGAAGTGGTGGGCCAGTGAATGTACAGGCCAAGGGATGTAGATTTAGAAATTTAATTCTCACTATTGTTCTATAAGTAATGATGAGTGTGTGATATCAGAAAAACCTGTAAAGACTCACATGAACTGATGCTGAGTGAAGTGAGCAAGACCAGGAAAGCATCATACACAGTAACAGCAACATCATGCGATGTCCAACTTGGACAGACTTAACTCTTCTCTGTAATGCAATGGTCTAAGATAATTCCAAGAGCCTCATGATAGAAAATGCTGTTCACATCCAGAGAAAGAACTATGGATGGAATCTGAATACAGATCAGAGCATATTATTTTCTCTTTTTTATTTTTGTTTTTTCTTTCTCATGGTTTTTTTCCCTTTTTTTCTGAGTCTTCTTTCACAATTTGTCTAATGTGGAAATGTGTTTAATATGATTACACATATAACCTATATCAGATTGCATGCCGTCTTGGGGAAGGGGAGAGGGAGGAAAGGAGAAAAAAATTTGGAATCAAAATCTTGTAAAAGTGAATGTTGAAAACTATCTTTGCATGTAATTAGAAGAAATAAAATACTATTAAGAGAGAAAAAATAAAAGTACATAGAAAAACATACATAAAAAAAAGAAATTTAATTCTCTTAAACTCTTAAAGTAGTCTACCTACTCTGTACATGGCACTGAAGTGGAAGCCAGGAAATACAAAGATAAAAATAAAAATAGCTTCCCACAAGGCTCTAACATTCTACTAGGAAGAATGCAACATACATACAGATAAATAAACAAAAGATCATTTGAGGAGGAAAAGAGAACTTGAACATCTGAAGTGACTCAAGAAAGCTTCAGGGAGAAAGTGGCTGAGTTTTCTGAGCTCTGAAGGAAGTTAAGAATTCTGAAAGGTAGAATTGAAAAGGAAGTATACTCCAAGCATGGGGGACACAAGGCTTGTGTGAATGACAAGAAGCCAGACGCAGCATTCTCACTTCATCATCTTTTCCCAAAACAGCATCCTTCCCTCCCCACTCTCTCCCTTTATGATCATGTGACTGCTATTTTTTCAAGTCTTCCTACCCTATATCCAATATAATACTAAGTCCTTTTGGCTCTTCCTTTGTTGTAACTATCTTGGATTTACTTCTTTTCCCAATCCTCTACTGATATCACTCATCTATGTCTTTTTTAAAATCCCAACTTTATTTATCAGTTCCAAATTCTCTCCCTCCCCTGCACACACTGAGAAGGTGAAAACAAAACCGACTATAAATATGTATAGTCATGCAAAACAAATTTCTGCATTAGTCCTATTTCCAAAAAGATGAAGAAGGAGAGAAACAGGGGGTGGGGGGGAATGTGCTTTACTCATGGGAAAAGCAAGTCATTCACTCTTGCTGGAACACAAAGAGAGAAGAGGTAGAATGTGAAATAAGGCTGGAAAGGTAGTTTGGAGTTAGACCATGGACAGCTGTAAATGCCAGGCTGAGAAGTATATTAAAAACCACTTTTTTCTCCAAGGAAGTGACATGATCAGATCTCTCCCTTAGGAAGATAGCTGTGTGGCACATAGATGAGAGAGGGTAGAGCCTGGACACAGAAGAGTAGTTAGGAGATTAGTACAACAAGCTAGGCAAGAGGCGATGGGCCCTTAAATAAGGTGATAGTGATAGCAGTGAAAAGAAGAGGACAGATGGTAGAAATGTGATGGGTGATAACTGATGAGACTTGGCAATTAACTAAATGTGGTTGGGGGAGGGAGACATGAAGAGTGACTCTAGGGTTAGTGACCTGGTCATCTGGAAGGAAGTGGACAAAACCAGGGAATTTGGGAGGAAAAGATTCTGTACTGTTGAGCTGAGATGCCCATGGACAACCAAAAGATGTCCAGAAGGCAACTGGCAATGTAGGAAGTAGACTGAGGGGAGAGCTTTAACCTGGATGTACAATTCTGGGAAATCATCTCCAAAGATACAACCACAGAATTCATAAGAACTGATGAAGTCATGAAAGGAAAAAGTAGAGAATAAGAAAAGAAGAGATAGCTTCACAACAGAAAACCTATAGACAGAGCACGAATGAGACTGAGAACTGGCTGCGGCGGACTTGAGAGAAGAGAAGACAATTCAGGAGACAGAGATTGAAGAGCTCAAGACAGAAGGAGAATCAGCAAAATAAGTGAGCCATGAAGAGGGTCATCACATTAACCACAGGTGCTGAGGACCATTAGAGTCAGCAGGTCCGAGTTGTACTTGAGCAATGCTCTCTTTTCCAACTCTACTGACAAGCTGGTCATCTGATTTGTGGACTCATTCACAGTGAGGGAGAATCTGCCACTTTTCAAGGCAGTCTATGCCTGAGATACCTGACTGATAATTAACAGGCTTGAGAAGCCGTGAGATATTCCTGGCCATATCCAGGTTAAATGATCCAGGAAGATTGTAGATCTCCAGATTCTGTATAGGTCTGTACTCTGAAGTCAAGCAGAAAGAGTTTAATCCTACTTTCACATAATAGGCCTTCCAATATTTGGACAGCTATCCTTTCACCTCTAAAATCTTCTCCTTTCCAAGCTAGACATTGCCATTTCCTTCAATCAAGCCCTGTATCATATTTTGGCAGTCCAAAATTCTGGCAGGGCTTGGTTTTGATTTGGGGGTTTTTTGGGGGGTGGGGGGAAGAAGGAGGATTGGAGAAGGTTGTCTTTCTTGCAGCAGATTCTTTGCTTTAGCTCTGTTTCCTCCTCCTGCCTGGCAGTCTCTCTAAATGATCAATATCTGGAATCTTCCATGTTGGAATCTACCCATGACACAAGAAGTCAGTTCTGTTGCACCTGAACAAAAGCCCACTTCCCCCTATAAAACCTCTGGACCTAATTTGTACCACTGAGCTGCCCTAATGTATGAGAATGGATCTCAGACAGTCCCACACTGAGAGGGGAATAAATAGAGCCTGGTATATCCTGGGAGTGCAAGGAATGCAGACACCTGACACTGAATTATGAACGCCATGCCTTCCCCATCTGTTGCCTTAGAAGCATTGCAATCAAGGCCTAGTGACAACCTTCTGTTGATCAATCCAGTGTGTCCAGTGACTGTGATCCTTATACATCCTGTCCCTTCCACTGTGATAGTTACAGCCTTATCTCTCTTGACTACAGTTCAGATGCTGCTTCTGCCTTGACTCCTCTTCACTTGCCCCTCCTAGCCCAATCCCCTCGCCTCCCAATGCCCCTGGATATTTCCAGGTAGGCCTTATGCCTTCTCTTGTGCACACTAAAATGGACACATCAAAACCTCTCGTTTCCTGAATCACTGGCCTATCTGCCGCTTCTATGAATACCTCTAAGGAGCCACAGCACACTGGGACAAACATGGTCTCTGATCCTTCCACATCTGATTTCCTGGTTTCCTTCCTCTGATCATGCTCCACCTTGTCCATGTCCTGCCTACAATGAGGTGCCCAGAACTGAACACAATATTCCAGCTGTGGCCTGACCAAGGCAGAGTCCAGTGAGACTCTCACAGAATCTCAGAAGGGACTCCAGAGGCCATCAAGGCCAACCTAAGCCAGACTGAGAAACCCCTCTGAAGCTCCTCAAGGCGTGTGATGAAGTGAAACACTGCAGAGGTGATCCAGGAGGAAGATGTGAGAGAAGGCCTTTGGGAGAGAGAAGAAGAGAAGCAACAGAGGGAGGGGGAAAAGCCACGGACTGGAGAGAGCCAGGCGGCCCATGGGCAAGACAAAGCCTCTGAGCCTCAGCCTCCTCTGCTGCAAAATGGGAAGGTCAATGCATGATTCACCTTACGAGGTGTAAAAGCACATTGTAAGCTATAAAGTTCTATACGTACGTAAATTATCACCACTATCACGGAACTCCCAGGCCACCACAAAGATCATTTTCCATAGAGCAGTGACAGATTATAATACTTCAAGCAGGGAAAGGGATCAGACAAAATGGAGATATAGCATGGATGACATTTTGGGGGTGGAGACTGTTTGGCCTTGACAGGAATGACAGAAAAGAAATGTCAAGTTAAATAAGACTGGAAACAAAAGTCAAAGAAAGGGTCTTTTTTGGTCATTTTAACTATAGTGTAAATTTACCTATATCTAAGAGCTGTAAGAAACAGAGATTAAAGATGTAAGAAGAGGAGAAAATAAACACAGGAAGAAGTAGGAAAGGATGCAGTCTGGAGCATAAGGAGAGACATGAGCTTCAGACGGAAGAAATGGCACTCTCTCTCTCTCTGAGACTGGAGAGGGATATCAGGAAGTGATTTATTCAGGTGAAGGTGGAGAACACAGGACAGGACTCATGTGGGTCAGACCCAACACTCCTCCACAGGCCTGAGATCCTTTTAGGAGAGTTCCCTGCCCACCAACTGACTATGACCAGCTAAGCTGCTTCCCTATCTTTCTGTTCTTCACTCACTCACCTTCAAAAGAAAAAGTGACTTCTTCCTCTCGCATCCATGGTGTTTCTCTTCTTTCCAGTTCGGAAATCACACTGGGTTTGAAAATTGGAAGTCCTACTAATGGGGAAATAAATGGAAAAATGATGAATTCAGAGAGATATTTCATCAACCTTGTCCTCTTTCTTTTTAAGATACAGATCAAGCCTGAAAGACCCAGATGGTGGTAGAAAGGACATCAGTTCATCTTAACACCTCTTTGGCTAAAAGGCCAGAGACCTTTCTTGTTTTCAGTTACCTACAGTGTGGGTCTTTAGAGAACCTTTGACTGGAATGAACCTTTGGAGCAGCACAATAAAACTGCTGATTTCTAATGCAAAATAAAGGTCTTTCAACTTAGAAGAAAGAACAGAAACAGTGTCTCTAAGAGTCAAGAAATTTAGGAATCTCTCCACATCATCTGTGTTCGTGAGACTTTCCCTGCACAAATCAAAAAGCAGTCAGGCACTTCAGGAATCCCCCAGCCAATAGGAAATGAGAAGGCAAAGACAACCCAACCATGGAGAGAAGGCCATCCTTACCCAGGAAGACAAAATTCTCATAGTTCTCCAGCATCACTTTCTTAAACAGGTCCTTCTGAGCAGGGCCCAACAGCCTCCATTCTTCCTGGGTGAAGTCCACACTCACATCTTGGAAGGTCAATATCTAAAATAGCAAAACATGTTCCTGCTCACCTCAGGACCAACTCTCAAAGGAAACATGAAGAAGACATAAAGGTGTCAAAAGGTAACGGCTGTCAGGGTTCTGGGTATCTAGGACTTCCTGTATGCCGTACTTCCTAACAGGCTGGGTGTCACAGAGCAGAACCTGCTTTACTGCTCATGCACTTTACTCCTGTGTAAGAGAGGGGTTCTCTACTCCTCCCCCTCCGGTCAGTCAGGAAATATTTGTTAAGCGTCTGCTTATGTGCCAGGCACCAAGTTAAGTGATGGAGTAAAAAGAGAGACAAAAGACAGTCCCTGCCCTCAGGGAGCTCACAGTCTAACGGGGAAGACAACAAGCAAACACATGTGTACAAACGAGCTACAGATTGGATAGGTGAGGAATAATTAGGAGAGGGAAGGGAATTAAATGAATGTAAACACACTTCTCTACTGAATCAATCAACCAAAGGTATAAAATGGGTAGGAACAAATCCTTCATTTGAGAGGAATGAAGTGTTTTAATCATTCCATGACAGCAGGATGACTCCAGACAGGAAACATGTTGTGACTGATCAAAGAGGACTCATCCTTCCCCATAGGACTACAGATAAAACAACATGAGGCCAGGATTGCAGTCAATCCAGCAATGATATCAACAGTCAGGAGCTTACAGGTTCAGGAGGGCTCGGAGGCAAACCCCAGCACATGAACCAGAAAGTAGCAAGGAAGGGGGGATGTTCCCAGGAGTGTGACATTAGCCTGCCCCCCTCCCAGTGACCACGTCACTGCAGAAACTGCTTATATTCTGCTTCTGCAAAGGATGATCCATAGACTTTGGTTCTTACACAGCTGTGCTGACTCTTAGTACAGACCCAGATAAGAACATGCCTCTCTTGTAAGAGAAAGGAATTCAGCAGCCATGTTTTAGCATTTTACTTTTCACCTGAGACCCAGCTAGTAGTCCCCATGTTAAATGAACTTCAGTAAAATGTATAAACTGCTCATGGTTAGAATGTTTTCATCCCTCTGGAGTGACAGAAGACTTAAGACATGAGCACCCATCTAGACAGCATTTGCTACTAAGTACTGCAGAATGGACAAGAGAGGCTTTCTATCTTTCCCACTTTTAAATTTCCCCTGTTAGAATCTGGAACTCAAAATTTGGAAAAGGAATGTTAGAATTGTTTTACATGCAATTGGGTTTAAAAACTAAAAATTAAATTTTAACTTCCTGTTTTCACTTGGTCTAATCCAGCTACTTTTCCCTATATTTATTCTCTTCGCTGATTATTTCCGGCAACTATGCAAGCACATCATTGACTGTAAGGCTGAGTCCAAGTCTGGGGATTCCAGTATCCTTGATGGCGAAAATGTTTGTTGTAAAAATTTGTGCCAAGTCTTTCCATTTCTCATCTGATTTGTCCTCCTTCCAGTTTAACATTTAAATGGCCCCTAAATGACTTTTCTTAGCAGTGTTTCTTGTTAAGTTTTTAAAAACGTTTTTCCCCAGTATTATTTCATAAGGCAATCTTGCTCATCACCATTCAGCACCCTGCCCTGTGACATTTTACAAATGAGTTTGTAATCTAGGAAACCATGTGGCACAGTAGATAATGGAGTCTTAGAATTGTAGTCAAGACCTGAGTTCAAATC
This sequence comes from Petaurus breviceps papuanus, assembly GCF_028583685.1. NCBI lineage: Eukaryota > Metazoa > Chordata > Mammalia > Diprotodontia > Petauridae > Petaurus > Petaurus breviceps. Next base: position 51,029 of record NW_027186338.1, read on the forward strand.
CTGTCTCAGACTCTTACTAGCTGCACAACCCTGGGAAAGTCATGAAACCACTCCTCCAGGGAAAACTTAAAAAACAAACTGATACCAAGTTAATTAACCAGAATCAGTAAAACAACACACACAATGTCTACCACAATCAACAGAGAAAGAGCGACATCAACCACAGACAGAGCTGATTCCCCCGGTTCTCACCCAGGCAGCCCAGGTTAAGCTCCGGGTAAGGGAAGACTTTTGATTTTTTCTAGACAGTGAGGTGGCACCTAGGAAGCTGGGAGAGAGAACTGCATGGGGGAATCAGGAAGACCAGAGTTTGAATCCCACCTCAGACTCTTACTACAAGTCACTGGCCTTCCAGTTCTGAACCTAATGAATGTTATGCAATAATCACCAAATTTGGTCCCACAGAAGAGCTCCAAATCAATTCTGTTCAATTCAATAAGCATTTATCATGTATGTGCCTACTACCTGTGCCAAACACTGCTAAGCACTGCAGATACAAATAAGAAAAAGAGACAGTCCTTGCCTCCAAGGAGCTTACAATCTAAAAGGGAAGCTGAAAATCGTTGGGGGAGGGAGGGGAGCAGGGAGCCGGGGGCATGTTGTTCTGTGGAGTGGAAGCCAAACAGCTGCTGATGGAGAATGGAGGCACCGGAATTTTGTGGGCCTTCTATAAAGGCAGGCTTTGGAAGGAATTTAGCGTTCTTTACTCCAGTCCTCCAAGGACATTTCATGTAAATAAAATTAAAACGAAAAGATAAAAAAGAAATTGGGATGCCACAAGTAAAAATTAATCAGAGAATATTCCTAAACCACACTCCTCTCAGTTATGCAAAGAATGATTTAAAAAAACATATATATATAAAAGCAGAATCCTGGAATTTGTATTTGGTGTGGGCAAGGGGGAGGCGGCGACATTTATTAAATTCCTTCTATGAGTAAGGCAGTGTTCTAGTCTCCAGAATGTGAAGACAAAACCAAACAGACCCCTCAAGGAGCTCTCATTTTACTGAGAAATCATATATATGTATACGATCATGATATATATATATATATATACACATACATATATAAATATATATATATATATATACACACAAAGTATAAGCAAAATTATAAGTAATTTTGAGACAGTGAGACTACCAATTCAGGAGATTAGGAAAGGAAGGTTATATGTAGTTGTAATGATAATGGGAATTTGAAGATTTTCCCTAATCCTTAATAGGCTTAGGTGAATTTGGGAACCTTTCCTGAATTGAAAATATACTCTGCCCCCTAATAGGCTGAATGTGGTTACATGGAGCCTGTGGTGGGAGGCTTGTTTTTCAGGAAGGCACTTTGTAGTCAAGTGGATCAGGAGGGTTGTGACATTCTCTGACCCTGGAGAAGGCTATATATACCTGATGTTTTGCTTTGGGGCTCACTTTGGGAAGAGTTGTGTGATTTGGCCAGATGAGATTCTGGGCAGCCATTGAGCCCCCTGGCTTTGATAAACCCAGATGTTGGTGCTTCTCTCTCTAGTAACTAACTGTATGTATGTAATGGTCAGAAAGCTAGAAGTCCTGTCTGTTGGTATGCTGAATTGTATTATTTTCTCTGTGTTTTTTATGTTTGCTTGTAACTCATTTGTATTCTCTGAAGTTAAGGGTGCTGACTTTTCCCCCTGAACTAGGTAAGTGATATATGTTTGATTAAACTAAGATTGTTAAACCTTTTTGAGTTGCTTTCCTTTAGAAAAGCAGATCTAAAGGTAGAAATCATGATGAAATGATATATACAGGCAGCTTTTAGGTCAGTATGACAGGAAAGGAGTGGGTGTAAAGGGGAATTTTATGAAATAAGACTGTAAAGTAGAATGGAGTCAACTGTGAAGCAATCTAAGTGCCAGGCTGGGGTATTTTATATTTTATCTTGAGAGCAACAGGGAACAATAGGGAGCTGCTGAAGATTTTTGAGTCAAGAAGTGACACAGTTAGATCTGTCATTAAGATTAAGATTGTTACACAGTAAGATAAGTTTTAACTGTATTTGGAGTAGAAGGAATGGCTGTGTGTTATGGCAAGGAATAAGACTAGTTCATTAAAACAAAATAAGCAACAACATGCAATGATTTTTGATTAGATGAGGAAGAAAAAATATAGTTGGCAACAAAATTTTAGTAAAACTGAATTGCTAGATTATACGGAGACTTCTAAATGGATGTCATAAGAAACATATTTGTTTTCTCAAGCTCTCATAGGACCTGTACAAAAACTGACCATGTTCTATATAATAAAGAACTCATAACAAATGCAAATAAGCTGAGACTTGAAGTATATACCCTTTATAAATCATAACGCAACAGAACTGTAATCAATAAATGTGAACCAAAAACACGGGCTTAAATGAAGACTGAAAAAAGTATCACACTAAATAATAGTGGGTGAAAGACAAGTCACAGAAACAAGAAAAAAGTTAAAGGGAATGATAGCCAAACAACATAACAAAATACCTAAAAGAGTCTTCAGAGGAAAATTCATAACCCTGAATATTTACATTAAAAAAAGAGAAAACTAATGAACTGAATGTGCAGTTTTAAAAACTAGAAAACTGATCCTAATCTCAAAACAATCATAAAATATACTTTGAAACTATGAGACAACCTGAAAAAAATAACATATGACCTAGTAAACAAAACCAAGAAGTCTTCTAAAAAGACTAACCAAAACTGAATATTCATATAATAAGTTATTAATAATGACTAAAAAATTATCATTGTCATAGATGGCCTTTATCTGGTGAAAAGAGAGAATCTGTAGCAAATAGAAAGGTAATAAGGGAAATTATCATACTTAATTACACTGCAAAAATCCTGAAAACTTAAATGAAATGAATAACTAAGAAAATGTAAATACAACTAAAAGAAAAACAAACAGGAAACAGACAACCTAAATAAACCACTCAGATAGAGAAACTGAACAGTAAGAAATTAACTCCCATGGGAAAAATAAAAATAAAAAAACAACACAAGGTCCAAGTAAATTTCTACCAAACCTTTAATGAATAATTACCCCTACTCTAAATAAACATTATTATAGGCACCATAAAAATTCTATGAAGCAAATTGATTACTGATTACTAAAAAAGGAAGGCATAAAGTATAACAAAGACAGACAGAAAGAGAGAGAGAGAGAGAGAGAGAAAATCCTAACTCACCTGGGGTCTAGCTGTTAAGGATCTAGAAGTCATTTCTCCTTGATTATTCTTCCTTGGGAAAGGGCAGAATCTTGAGAACTGAAGAACAAGAAAGAAGTTAGGAGGGAGCCTAATTCTGCCTTTAATTCCCAAATACACTAGAATGGAATTTCCCACACACCACTTGGGTGCAATCCCTAGGATCCTTACAGATAGAAAGGTCAAAGGCAAGCCAGAATCAGACCTAACTTCTATTAGAAAGGGAAAGGCTATGGACATGAGTTTTTAAGGTCAGAACAAAAATGACATCCATAGAAATTCAAGAAATAGTATAAAAGTGCCTGTCTTGGGTGAATTAAAATCCCAAAGTCTAGAGAAACTGCATCCTTCTGGTACAGGAGAGTTAAATAAGAAACAAGCAATTAACAAACCTCAGCATTTTTCCCCCCTTAGATGGTTTCTCACCTGTGCAGGAGAGAGTTTCTGAGAAGTCTGGTTAAGACTATTAAGAATAGGTTCTTAACACTATAAAAAATTAGTCTGGGTAGCCATGAATGCAGGGACTGTCTTTCTTTTCCTTATTTGAATCCCTAGCATTCAGCACAGTGTCCAACATATAGTAAGTGGCATTTAATCAATGTTTATTGGCTGACTAACTGGATCTTTCTCTAAATTGATACATAGTATCTTTCTAAAACCAAGGGCCAGCATTATCTGCAATGGGAATAAACTAGAGGTCTTTCCAATAATATCAGGGGTAAAGCAAGGATGTCCATTGTCATGCTAGTTATAACAAGTTGATTTTTTTTAAAGAAATTGAGGGAATAAACATAGGCAAGAGTAAATAAAACAATTCACTTATTGCAGATGACATAGTTTACTTAGAGAACCCTAGATAATGAACTTTTAAAAACTAAAACAATTAACTTCACCAAAATTTTAGGTTATAGAATGAACCCAGCTACATCATTAGGATGACTTCTGCTTATTAGCAACAAAATCTACCAAGAAATGAAAAGAGAGATTTCATTAAAAGCAACTACAGAAAGTATTAAATACTTAGTAGATTACTTGCCTGATAGGAATCATGAATGCAACTACAAAATAATCTTTATACAAATAAAGATGAAAATAATTGGAGAAATATTGATTCTTCATGGGTGGCAATATAATAAAAATGGCAATATTACCTAAATTAACTTACTTATTCAATGTCATATGAATCACATTGTCAAAGAATTACTTTATACAGCTATGAAAAATAACAAAATCCATCTGGAGAAACAAAAGGTCTAGAATATCAAAGAAAATAATGAAAAAAAAAAGTGGTAAAGAAGGGGACCTAGAAGAACCAAATCTCAAAACTACAAATCGGTAATCATCAAAAACAATTTAGTATAAGAGCACTGGCCCCAGAGTCGGGATGACCTGGGATCGAATCCAGGCTCTGACAGCACCACATCCAGAAATAACTGGCTGTGTAACCTTGAGCAAGTTACTTAACTCCAATTGCTTATATAAAAAAAAAATTTAGTACTAGTTAAGAAACAGAGAGGTCAATCAGTGGAACAGATCAGGTATATGATAAACAGAAGTAAACTAACACAGTAGCCCAGTGTTTTGCAAAACCAAAGATGCCAGTTATTAGGTAAGAACTCAATATTGAAGAAAAAAATTGTTGGGAAAACTGGAAAGCAGTCTGGAAAAAACTAGGTATACACCAACATCTCACAACATATACCAAGAAAAGCTCCAAATGGACACATGACTTAATTATAAAGGATAATATTTATCTTTTAGATCTATGGATTAAAGAAGAGTTCATGATGAAACAAGAAATGGAATCACAAGAAGTAAAATAATTTTGATTAAATTTTTTTAATTGCACAAACAAAATGAATGCAGCCAAATAAAAAGAGAAACTAATGGGGAGGGGGAGAAGGGAAAGGGAAGGAAGGATTTTGCAGCAAGTTTCTCTAATAAACATCCAATTTCTAAGATATATAGGGAACTGATTCAAATTTATAAGAATAAGCCATTGCCCAATCAGTACATGGTCAAAGGATATGCTTTTCAGAGTCAGAAATACACGCTAACAAATAGTCATACAATGCTCTAACTTATTAATAATTAGAGGAATACAAATTAAAACAACTCTAAAGTTCCACCTCCCATCAGAATGGCAAAGCTGCCAAAAAGGAAAATGACAAATGCTGGCAGTACATTAGTGTACTGTTTGTGTTACTGTGTACTGGTATAGTCATTCTGAAGGCAATATAGAACATGCCAAAAACTATTTAACTGGGCACACCCTTTGTCACAATAATGCCAATAACAGTTATATACCTAAAGATATTAGTTCTATATCTAAAGAGAAACAAAGTGGAAAAGGAATCATATGAACAAAAATATTTAAAGCAGTTCTTTGGGGTACCTCAATTTAGGGAACGAGACTCAGAGTTGTTTTTTCTCCCTATTTTCCACCAACTACACTGTTTTGGGGTTTCTTTGGCACTCTTCATCATGCAAGGTCCTTTTTCTCCCCCTCTTCCCTCTGTGGTTTCATTTTATGCATAGCCTTCCCATTAGAGTGTAAGCTCCTTGAAGGCAGGGCTGTCTTTATTTTTATTTGTATCTGTATCCTCAGAGCTTGGCACAGTGCCTGGCACACAAGAGGCACTTAATAAAATGTTCATTAACTAATTGTGGCAGTTAAGGCGTGGAAACCTATGGGGTGCCCATGAATTGAGCAGGTTTCCGTCTCTTACTGTGTATGAGGAAAAGGGGGCTCAGAGCTACCTAAGAAGCCCTGGATGGGCTGATGTGGAGCAGATGGGCAGAACCCACAGACAGATAGCACCACGGCCACCCTGTAAGGCCAGACGCCAGGGAAAGGCTTCGTTGACAAGGTCCCACTACGCTAAGCAAGGACTCAGGGGTACTGGGTCCCAGGGGATGATCTGAGGGCATGCTGGGGGCTTTTGAAGGCACGGCCAGGGGAGATTTGGCGTTTTTCCATCTGTGGTTTGTAACAGTTTTATTTTTCTTTTTTTCTCAACTATGAGGAGGGGTGGGGACACCTGGGAAAGAAAAAAGATAGGTTTTTTGTTGATTGGGAAAAAAGTAAAATAAAATTTTAATTTGGACAGGAAAGGAGCTCACAGGCCGGCGAGCTCAACCCCCATCACTTTAAAGAAAAGGGACCTGGGCCCCAGGAAGGTCAGGAGCCTTGGTCAAGGTAACAGTTAGGAAACAGGGGAGGGAGGATTTGAACCCAGGTCCAGGTTGCAATGTACCGTGCAGGTGGTTCCACATCTTCAATCGACATTGCCCCTCCCCCTTTTCCTTTTATCTCCCTCCCCAGCCTTAGACCCAAGGGTCCGCAGTCCGGCAGCGCCCCCTCACACAATTACACACACTCACGTTCACACTCACCTGGACCGCTGGAGACCCAGCAAGAATGAAAGGCGGAAACCCTGAGGCTGCACACGCAGAACTGCGCTTGCGCAGAGAAAAGGCTGAACTACGACTCCCAGAATCCAGCGGGCTCCGAACAATCACCACCCGAACGAGAGCGGGGAAAGGTCGCAGCACGTGACTAAAATGTTTATTTACCTCTGGGCTGAGTTCCTTGGTTTCATGGGAAATGTAGTCCGGGGGCTACTTCTGCGCAGGCGCAGTACCCAGTTCCTCCAGCAATGGCTTGAGAAGCTATCATTCTTTGCCTCCTGAGTGCCAAGCCCTGGAGAGGGGAAGAGGGGGACGTCCTCTGGGCCTGGGCTGGCCCCGGCCGGGAATAAGTCGTGGCTCCCTCCTCTGCCGCGTCCACCTTCCCGGGGCCTCCACCAGCTTCTACCGAGATACCCGGGGGCGCAAGTCTGCCCCACATCCTTTCTGCGGGGGTCTTTTCTGCACCCCCACCCATGTCCCCGCGGTCCATTACAGAAGAGACTGTCGGGGTCGGGGTCTGGAGTGGATGCGGCTTCCGTGTACGTCCGAGTCACCTCCGTGGATTGGGGGGAAGGGACGGGTGAGCAGAGGGGGGACCGATGTAGTCTGGGGTCCCCAAGAGCCTCGGACTGGCAGTTCCACGGTCTCTGGTTGTGTAATGAGATCCTCAAGATGAGGGTCTCACCCCGTAGTCACTGCCTGCAGGACCCTGGAAGATAACCGAATAACGGGCGGTGGGGGTACCTCTAGCAGTGGCTTCGTTCTGGGAGGTTGGGGGCACTAGAGGTCACGGGGGGGGGAGCTGAGACTGTAAAGAGATCAAGACAACTGAAAGGTTTTGGGGTACTTGGTACCCCCTAAAAGGGAAAAAAGAATCAGAGCATGAGCAGGACCACTGCTCAAGGTCCAGACATCATTGCCAGGGCATACCAGAAGCCGGAGCTGTCCAGGAGAGTCAGGACTAGAGAGAACGGAACAAAAATGGGTAAGGGGAGATTCTGACCCATGATAAGTAGGAAGAAGAGAGTCCTAAGCTGATCTCGTTGAGTTCTGGCCGCCAGGCTCAAATGAATGACCTGTCCAGGTACAGAAACTATGATTGCAGAATTTTGAGAGATCCCAAGAAGAGGCATTTCTGCAACCCAAATTAGCTTTCTAATACCCCTCTGTTCAAGTCACTCTTACCCAAGAAATTTCAATCCTTACACATTCCTTACCAAGTAAAATTCAAACTCATTAAATTGTCATTCTATGGGCTTCCTGATCTGGTTCCAAACTAACCTTCCAGCTTTATCTCACACCATTCTTCATTTGCCCAAGATTCTAGGATAAAGTGAACTCTACCCTGCTTTCTTTTATTTAACTTTCTACCTGAGGATTTCTTCTAAAGTCTCCTTTGCTAGAGAGTCACTGCTCCCATCCACTAAGTATGGGTATCTGCCAGAGCTCTACCCTGGGTCTTAGTCTCTTCTTGCTCTCCACTCTCTCCCCATTCTTATCTCAGTTGATCTCTTTTGTCCAGTTATCATCTTTATGCAGATGGCTTCCAAACTGATATATCTAGCCCTAGTCTCTCTACTAAAATCTAGACATTTATTACCAATGGTCTGCTGGGCATCACCTATAAACATCTCAAACTCGACATATCCAAAACGCAACTCACTATATTTTCTTCCAATCCTTTCCCACTTCCAAACTTCATTATTTCTGTTGAAGGCACCACCATCCTTCTTATCACTAGGGTTCACAAAAAAAAATTATCCTCTAATAACCTATTTGTATATGTCTGCCTCCGATATAATGAAATCTCCCCAGCAGCAAGGACCATTTTGTTTTTGGCTCCTTAACCTCAGTTCCCAGGCCAGCACTTTGCATTGAAAACATTTAGGAAGTGTTTACTGAGTTGGGTTGATTGCACTGAAATAATTGTGAATTCTACCTCCACAAAATCTCATCTCTATTTCATTCTTTTACTCATAAAGCCTCTACTCTGGTTTGCCATCTCTTGCCTGGACTTGTAGTCTCCCTATTATCATTTCCCCCTCTCTATATTCCACACTGCTGCCAAATTGATAGTCTTAAAAATCAGATATGATTATTTTACTCCCATACTCTAGAAACTTCAGTGTTTTTCTGTTGCCTCTAGGATGAATACAAAAAAAAAACAAACCCTGGTATTTAAAGCTTTCTACAATCCTGCTTCCACTTACCCTTCCAGCATTGTTTCAAGTTATTTCCTTCCATATACTGTGACCTTCTAGTCATTACCTGTCTCCTCCCCACCCTCCTCTACTTAGAATCCCTATGACCCTTTAATGTATAGCTCTGATCCTACCTTCTATACAAAGCCTTTCCTGATCTCTCCCCAAGCCCCTCATGCATTTACTTCTCTTTCCTTCTTGAAATTACTTTCTGTATACTCTGTATTTATTTATCTGGATACATGTCATAGCTCTGCCCAACCCCACCACATTTCAGTTAATCAAACATTCACTATGTGCCATTTAATATGTACTAAGCACATTTTCTTCTACTTTTGTGGAGGATTATTTATCACTTATTGATATTGTTTGAACCTAACTTTATGTAATTAGAGACCATTTGAACCCAGAATGGTAACTCTCCAGGCACGTTGGAGATAGCTACAAGGTATTTTGGGTTCCCCCGGGGCCTGGATCCACCCCCAAATACTCCTGTTTTGGGTCCCCACACCCAGGTCTTGTTTGGGGTTCTTTTGTGATTGTCATTGCCCAAAATTTATTGAATGTTAATATTTACTCATATTCATCTCAATCTATTTTGCTTTCAAGTTGCCCTCTCAGCAAAATTGCTTAACTGTGTATGTGGGGTTTGTGTGTTGGGACCCTCGTCTAAAACATACATAACATAAACCTTCCAGAGCCTGGAGGAGGGAGCCACCTCACCCCTTCTTTTCTGTTCCCTCCCTCTACCAAATGGCCTAATAAATTTCTTTCTAAAACTATTTCAGATTTGGGGATTTGTTCGCAGAAACACCTAAATTTCTCTCTCTAAATATCCATTGGATTACCAGCCCCCCATAAGAATGATCATATCTCTTTCCCTCCTGTCAGTTCCCATGGCCACCACACTGATACAGACCCTAATTCCTGCCCGGTTGAACCAGGAACGTCCTGACTGGTCTTCGTACCTCTAGTCTTTCCCCTCATCCTTCCAAGACCAATCTTCCTCAGGATCATGTCACTCCCCTTCTTCAAAATCCAGAGCAGCCCTTTGTTGGACAGAGTAAACCCCAGGAGAAACTAAACAGATGAAAAAAATCAGAGCGCATGCAGAGGGTATTAACATCAGCGAGGAAGCATGAACCAGCCAGGAGAAAGTGGCATCAAGACCAGGTTCATGGTGAGCACCCACTCGAGGTCGCTGGACTTCACAGGACCCACGTGTTTTAATAGGAGGCATCACCTGAGGAGGAGAGTTCAGTCAACCCACATACACAACACACGGTGTGGGTTACCTCTCTGTGTATCTCCTCCCTACAGGAGAGGGCAAGGCGCATGAGCAGCTCTGAAACTTTCGGCATCCTCCAGGACCCTGGAGAGAGAGAGAAGCGGGAGGGAAAGGGAGAAAGAGAAGAGAGACAGGAGAGAGAGACAGAGACAGAGATAGAGAGATGGACAGGAGAGAGACAGAGACAGAGAGGAGAGAGAGAGAGACAGAGATGGAGAGGAGAGAGACACACACAGAGAGCCAGAGATAGAGAGATAGACAGGAGAGAGACAGAGACAGACAGACAGGAGACAGAGACATAGACAGGAGAGAGACAAAGAGAGACCTCCCTGGGTTCAGGCGAGACCCTCCTCGCGGGGGCGGCGGCGGGTCCCTAAATCGAATCTTGCTCGGCCTGTTAGGGGATGTGACCAGAGAAAGTGATTCTCCCTCTCCGGGCCTCAGTTTCCCTTTTCTGTAGAAAGAGAGGGATGGCCTCTACAGCTTCTAAGATTCATTTCCGATTACGTGAGAACTTAGTGGGAACTTAAAAAATGCCAGCTTAATTACTTGATTGAGTAACTGCTTAGTGCACCTGCGCAGACACCTCAGACTACATGTCCCAGAATCCTACTGGTTCCGGATCTTGTGTTTCTCTGAGACTTCATTTCCCAGAGTCCATCGGCAAGCCAACGACGACAAGTGCAGGGGGCTACTTCCAATCAAATTCGTCGTGGCCGGCTCCGCCAATTTGCCGAAGGACTCCGGGAAGCGTAGTTCAGGGTTTCTGCGCCGGCGCGGCCCCTGGTGGGGCGGGGTTTCCCCTTTTCTCCTAATGCGTAGATCTGCGTTGGGCGGGCAAGCAGGTGAGTGAGGGTGAGGGTGAGTGCGTGGGGGAGGGGTTCCTCCGTTCCTTCACTTCCTGCTGGGTGGGGCGGGGGCGGGGACCTGACCTCAGAACCCGGATGTAGTGGCCATGGGTTCCAATCCCTCCCATACTGTTTCCTGGCTTTGTACCTCTGGGTAGGTCTCTTAACTTCTTTGGGCCTCAGTATCCCAATCTATAAAAGAAGGCATAAACTGAGCGAATGGACTAGAGATGGCCTTCAGGGGTTCTTTGGTCTTGGAATAACTGGACCCTGGCCGGGTCTGGGCCTGGGGAATCCACTGGGGACAGTGGGTGAGGTGGTCAACTGGGCCTACAAAGAGTAGCCTCTTAGGTGTACATCGGCCAGGCAACCTGCACTTATTGAGCGCCTGCTGTGTGCTAGGCACGCTGGGGATACCGAGAAAGTTTAAAGAGAGGGTGGTGCCTGCCCTCGGGGAGCTTCCACTCCTCCAGAGGAGGCCCGCACGCCCGGGAGCAGGTTCCGAGGAGCCGGAGGTCACAACCCAGCTGAATCCCCGGCACCACGCGGAGCGTGGGGTTGCCCCCAGGCCCTTCCTTTGCTGCCTCTTGGTCTGCTGGAAACACGTGCGGGGCTAAGTTCAGACCCCGGCCTTGTGCTGACAGCCAAGGCCCTGCCCTTCACCTGTGGGACCTGCCCCGCCAGGTTACGGAGGGGAGGGGAGGCATTCTGTAAGCGTGCGAGCCGGCCTTGGGATGTAGTTCATCATTCCGGGGCAGTTCTCAGGGGTCTGAATTACGAGGCAAGGTGGTGTCTCCTCTGAGACTATAAATTGCAAAACAATAGCTGATCTCTATCGGTCTATACAGACAAAAATCTCCCTGGATCCTAACCACCCCATGAGCTAGCCGGTCCTGACACCTGGATACCTTGGAGACATTAAGTCCAGGATCGCGCAGAGGCTGGACTCCACCTCCTTGCCTCTTCATTTAGATGATGTCTATAAATGCTTTGTAGAGCTTCGGGTACTGCTTAGATGCCACCTGTGACCCTGAGACTTGTCTCTGACTCAGACCGTTCTTCCTCCTCATGGACTTAGCCCTTGCCCTCTTCATCATGGTCGGGAGGAGCAAGCCCAGGATTTGGAATCCCAGCTCCACCGTTTATTCTTTCTTTGGATTTTGAATCTGGAACAAGTCACTTCCTTTTCTGGGTCACATTTTCCTCATCTCCAAAATAAGAGGATCAGATAGAACCATTTCTCCATTCCTTTCCATCCTGTTTGGTCTCAGACCAAGCTCTTTTCTCCCCCACTCCCTTTTTCTTCCTCTTTCTCCAACTGACATTCTCTCTTTTTGTCTTTCTCCTTCAGGTCCTTGAAGATGAGATTGGCCACAGAGCGTGTGTCTGTGTGTGTCTGTGTGTGTGTCTGATTTTAAGGAACCGTGGTAGCTTCCTGTCCAGTCTTTAAAAGGAAGCTTGACTTTTGTCCTCTAGACACTCTCTAATCTATCTATGTTGTCCCTAACTTGGTGTGAAGAACTGGACTTGTTAGTCTAGATTAAATATACCCATCTAGGGGTAAAAAGTGTAGGACTCTTGTGTCTCTTTTTCTGGGTGGTTTCCTTCTCTTTCAGCAAGCTGTGCTTCAACAATTTTGGGCAGGGGGCCAATGTGGGTGGTGTCATTCCACATAGGTGACCCCTAAGGAGCTTTTGGTCCACTAAAATACCAAAAAAAATTTTTATAGCTACTGTCTAGCTGTACTTCCCCTTTGTTTTACTTGTAAAGTTGGTGTTTGAACCCAAGTATTAGACTTTATACTAATCCCTATTACATTTAATCTTTTTTTTTTGAGGGGGGGAAGGCAGGGCAATTGGGGTTAATTGACTTGCCCAAGGTCACAGGGCTAGTGTTAAGTGTCTGAGGCCAGATTTGAACTCAGGTCCTCCTGACTCCAGGGCCGGTAGTTTATTCACTGCACCACCTAACCACCCCTACATTGAATCTTTTTAAAATGAGCCCAGTATTCAATCCATCAAGATCTTTTTGCATCATGACCCTATCATGAAAAGCCTTAGCAATCCCTTTCAGATTTGTGCCACCTGAATGTTAAATAAGCTATCTATCTATGCCTTTAAGTTATTGATGAAAATGTTAAATGGCCAAAGGCTAGCTCCCTAGGGAATCCCACTGGACAACCTTCCAAATGGACTCGCCCTATCTCCCCCACCCCATCTTGGTGCTTCCACAGAACCTTTCCCCGTAACTAGGAAATACAGTTCAGCAAAATTAGGTGGTGCAGCAACCACACCTGCCAGATTATGAAGTATTTTGCCCCCATAAGTCTCTCAGTTCTCTAATAAACGAAAATGGGAATAGTGATTCATGATCTGTCCTTCAGGACCAAGATTGGTCATTGAATCTAATTTCAGATCAACTGTATTATTATTTTAATACAATATATATACATTATATTATAATTATATACATAATTAGATTATATACAATATAACAATAATTAATTATCATTATAATACATTATTGTACTCATTGCCCTTTTCCACATCTGTTCATATGCATTTGTGTTTGTCAAATTCCTCATACTTTTCATTTCATGAGGTGTAACATTATTCTGCCACAATTGCTTGGCCATTCCCAAGGGGAAGGAAGGACACGCTTTTCTCTCCAGAGTTTGGCTACCACTATTAACACTCTTACTGGTATTCTGGTATCTATAGGAGCTTGATTTCTGTCCTCCATGGTTTGCATGCCTAATTGTCATTTTGGTGGGTCAACGGGTATGAACAGTTTATTTACTTTTCTCCCATGATTCCAAACTCTTTATGAGAACACGAGGATGAAGTCACAGCAACAACATCTGGGCATTAGTGTTCCTGTCTTCCCACATCTCCACTGGCATTCATTCATTCATTTAATGCATTCATTCATCATTGATTAAGCACCTGCTGTGGTCCAGGGTCTGTGTTAGGCTCTGGGAACAAAAAGGTGAAAATCAGATGTCCCTCCGCCCAGCCTGTTCTGGGTTGGGGCTGATGCTGTTTGTGACTTTTCTTAGGTGCTTTACTGGGTATAGGATGAAACTATAGGTGTTTTCATGTCTTATTAGTGATTCCTTATGTTGTTGATAGTTTGCACTTTTTTAAACAAATATTTATTGGGAGCCTTTGGTTTTATGCCACCCATGTTTCCCAACATACCCTTTTCTCCCCCTGGCCATAAAGCTGTTTCGTGTACAAAGAATTTTAAAAAGACAGTTCAGCAAAACTGGCACAGCAAAATGTATTTTTGTTCTTTTAAAAAACTGTCACTGCTTCATTTTCTGATTGTTCCCTGACTGTCCCTTCAGTAACGTTCTAGAATTTTTCCAAGTATCAAGGTAGAACTCATTGACTTAGTTTGCAGGCTATAGTCTATCCCTCCCACCTTTTTTATTTTTTTAATCAGACCAACTTTGGCCTTTTTCCATTATTGGGACTCCTTCCATTCCTCAGGATCTTTCAGGAATTAATAGCATCAGTGGTTGGTCCGAGTCATCCTTATGGGCCTTGTAGCTTGAACTTTGCTGAAACAGCTAACTAGGTGTTTTCTTACTATCTCCTTACTTATCTTCAGTTTCAACTTGCTATTAAGTGTTATTCCTGTCCTTTCACCATCGGTTCTCATCACTTACCCCCAAATAATTCAGCAAATTGATTTGTGCTGGGTTCTCTCTGTAAAGGACCATGAAATTGCACCCAGATAATGTGTTTCATCCTGTTGAGTTTGTGAGTGACAAGGCAGGGTTGGATTCTTTACTTATTTTTTCTTCCTCAGTTCTGGCTTCCCAAGACCAAAGGAGAGTGAAGGAGGAGGAGGAGGAGGAAATGACATCTGGGCTTCTGACAGCTGGGTCCCAGGTGAGTTAGCATCTTTTCCTTCCTGATATGCTTAGTCATTCCTCAAAGTGTGAGTGTATTTATTTCCTTTTCCTTCCATTTCATTGCTCAACCAAATCATATCCAAGGACTAGAAGACTTTGTGTTCTCTCTCAGAAGACTGGAGCTGATTGTATGCTGCTGTTGGGTTCCTGGAGTCCATGGATTATTAGATTTAGAGTCTCAGGAATTGTGTGATCCAATCCCCTAATCTGATACATGAGTAATCTGAAGTCAAAAAGGGTGAATGTAGTATAATGGAAAGCTTGTGGGATTTGGAGTCTTCCCAGCCCTGTCATATATTCCCTGCATGACCTTGCATAAATCACTTAAACTCTTGTCCTTAGTTTCATTTTCTGTAAAATGAGGGAGTTGGCCTAGATGATTTCTAAGGCCTTCTCCACCTTTAAGTCCAGTATCCTGTGGTCTTACTCAAGCTCATCAGCTACAGAACCTGGACTAGAACCAAAGGCCTTGCCCCCTGGTCCACTCCTCTTTCCATTAGGGAGAGAGTTTAGATTGATCCACCATGATTCTCTTTAGGTGTAGAAGTCTGGATCAAGGTGTTTTTCTTTTAATGAATTTTTCACTGATACAGTTCCGAATTCATATATTCTTTTTCTTCTTATAAACAAACCCTACAAAAATGCTTTTGAAGCAAATGAATATAGTAGTATAACATTTGATAAGCCCAGAGACTTCAACTATTGGGCAAGGGCTAGAATAAGAAGTCTGGCAGAAACTAGGTATAGACCAATATTTCACACCTTTTACCAAGAGAAGCTCGAAATGACTACTTGAGTTAAACCAAAAGGGTATTAGCATGAACAAATTAGAGAAGGAAGAAATTACAGTTCAGATCTTTGGTTGTAACCAAACTCAGGACAGAATGGATCGCAGAAGATAAAATAGATGTATCAATTTTTTTTTTTTAGTTTTTGCACAAAAATAAACAATGCAGCTAAAATTAAATGGAAATCAAGAAAACGAGGAGAAACACCTTCATAGCAAGTTTCTTTGACAAAGACTGGACACTTAATGAATTGATTCAAGTATCCAGGAACAAGAACTGTTCCCTAGTAGATAAATGGTTAAAGGATATGCATGGGAAGTTCTCAAAAGAAAAAATCCAAGTTATCAACAGACATGAAGAAAATGCTCCAAAGCACTAATAATAAAAGAAACGTAGATCGAAAGAACTGTGAGGCTCCACTTTACATCCATCAGATTGGCAAAGGCAGTTGTTAGAAGGGCTGTACTATTTATGGAACTGCTCATTGATCTAGCCATTCTGGAGCAATCTGGAACTATTCCTCAAAAAACACTGAATTTAAAAGGGTCGCTGAACTGGGTCTCTGACCTAGCAATACCATGACTAGTTATATCCCCAGAAGGGAGCAAATAAAGAGATACATGTGCAAAAATATAAAATTGATAACAAGAGAGCAGCTTATACAAAGACATTGTAAAATAAATGTGAGACTCTTTTAAATAAATTTTAATTTTAAATAAATGTGAGACTCTTTTCCAATAACTAATCATAGTGCCAGAATGAAGATGCACCAAACTTCCTACATCATAGAAAAGTCTTGAGGGATCCAAGATGCAGAATGAGTGAATGAATATCCTTAGTGTCTTGCTTGACTTAAGACCCTAGGCTCTGATAGGTGAACTTTGCTTTATCTTTCCTGGAGCCAGGCCTTCCCCTTCTAAACCATGCCACTTTGCATGTGTCCTGTGATGCATAAAAGGTTTGAGAGACATAATTTCTGGGTAATTAGTCATTTGATTAATTATGGTTAGCAAATAATAAAAGGATGGTCATTTGGCCATCTCTCATAAACCAGAGATGGATTATTGACACTTATATGCCCTTGGAAGAGTGTATATTCCTGACATACAGCAATCATGTCTGATTGGTTAACAATTAATGGGAAAAATAAATATTTTAATGAGAAGTAGACTCATTCTACGGAAGGGCTGGGTACCTGGCTTTGATTTTGTTACTTTTACTCTCAGACACCCCAGCCCTGGGCAATCTAGTCAAGGAATCTACCCAGCCTTCTCTCTCCCTGCCCCCTCCCCCCCCAAGCCTGAGTAGAACATACATAATGGGCTTCCCTAGTTGGGTGGGGTTTGAACAGTATTGAGGTGAATGTTAAATCCAATCTCATTATTAACCTTATTCTTCAGGGACTGGTTTGACCTAGTAGAGAATGAAGAAATAAGAAGAGGAAAAATCCTTGGGCCAGGCACCCCTCTGTCCTGATAAGAGAATGTGTTCTGCAACAAGAGAAAATTTTCTCACAGGACAGGGCCCTGTTGAGAAATTGGGAGGCTTCCAGAGCCATAATCATAGGGCTAGGGCATGAGCACCTATAATGATGCCCCTAAAAAGGATAAAAGGACATCAATGCACAAAAGGGAGCAGAAGGAAATTCAGAAAGAGGCACAGACAAGCAGGACAGAGTTGGAACAGCTGGGTCAGATTTGATACCTACTTTTTTTTTTTTTTTTGCTTTTTGGAGTGGGGAGAGCTGGGCAATTGGGGTTAAGTGACTTGCCCAAGGTCACATGGCTAGTAAGTGTTAAGTATCTGAGGCCGGATTTGAACTCAGGTTCTCCTGACTCCAGGGCTGGTGCAAAAACAATCAGCATGCATTTGTTATTTATTATATATTATATAATTTTTAATATTTATTAAGTTTGTGCAAGTTTTAGTGTATGATCATGATGGAATACTACCATACTATAAGAAATGATGGACTTGTCGATTGTAGAAAATCATGGATAGTCTTGGACGAAATAATGAAGAGCAGACGGAGCAGGACTAAGACAACATTGTATCCAGTAACTGCAATATTGTTTCAAGAACAACTTTAAGAGACTAAGTCATTTTGACTATTATAAATACCCAAATTGCCTATAAAGGACATATAAAGGAAGAGAAAGAGAAAGAGATGATAAACAGAAATAGAAATATATATATAGGGGTGGCTAGGTGGCACAGTGAATAGAGCACCGGCCCTGAAGTCAGGAGGACCTGAGTTCAAATCCAGCCTCAGACACTTAACACAAAAACTAGCTGTGTGACCTTAAGCAAGTCACAACCCCAATTGCCCTCCAAAAAAAGGGGCAGAAATATACATATATATATATATATATATATATATATATGTGTGTGTGTGTGTGTGTGTGTGTATAATGATTTTGTGTGTGTGTATAAAATTTGTGTAATGATAGCCATGGGAGGGAGGGGGCAAGAGGGAAGAAAAAAAAAGTTACATGATAACTTTATTATATATTTAAAAGGAATAGCAAGTTGTGTACAACAGATTTGCAGTTTAATGTGCAATCATCTTTTTTTTTTAATTCTACTATGTTATAGAAATGTTTGTTTTATTTCCTAAATTAAAAATAAAATAATTTGTTTAAAAGTTCCTACTATTTGCCAGTCAGTATGTTAGGTGCTGGAAATACAATAGCTAAAACATTATGTGATGATTGAGAGTAAAGTGTTTGATTCCCTGGGAGCTTGATGTAGGTGAGAAGTGGAAAGGTTGACCTTGGGCAGTAAAACGAAATTATTAATGTGATAGAGAATTTAATATAAGATGAGACACAGGGTAAGGTGCTCAAGATATTGCCATGACAAATGCTTCCTCTCCACGGAGCCATCTTCATGTATCCCTCATGCTCCATTGGAGAAGGATCCCTGATGAGCAGGAATGTCTTTTGGTATTTCAGAAAGCACTGACGTTCCAAGACGTGGCTGTGGAGTTCACCTCGGAGGAATGGAGGCTGTTGGAACCTGCTCAGAAGGACATGCACAGGGACGTGATGCTGGAAAACTATGAGAACTTCGTCTCCCTTGGTAAGGACAGGCCTTGTCACAGGAATCATTGTCCCAACTTCAGGGCTTTGGGCTGCCTGAAGTGTTCTGCTGAGTTTTGACTTGGTGAGCAGGGATATTCTCCCGAATGCACATAATGTCCAAAGATCTGCTCTGGAGAAACACAGTGTTGTCGCTGCCTCTTTCCACATGAAAAAAAGGTCTTTGGTTTTTTAACAATTTAAAATGAGCAGTTTTATTGTGATGTCACCGGGACTCTTCCTTCCTGACTGCCAGAGATTCTCCACTAAAGTCTTAAGGACACAAATAGTTTCTATCCACTTAGCAGGAAATATGTTAAAATGAGCTCATCTAAACCCACATCAAACCATATCATCCATTCCCCATATTTCCTAGAAACACAATGTAGAACATTTTCAGAGGTCATTCCTAGTTCCCAAAGAGGCTAAGGTTGAATTCTGAGATGTCTCTCTGATCTCAGCACTTTTCCATTCATTTCCCCGCAAACAGGCCTTCCGGTTCCCAAACCAGCTCTAATCTTCCATTTGGAGAGAAGAGAAACACCATGGCTACTAGCAGGAGAAGTCCTGAGAAGTACCTACCCAGGTGAGTGAACTAATAAACCTGCAGGCCAGAGGCATTGCAAGCAGCAGCTGAGCTGGGTAGTGAGGTTGTGGGAACTCTCCTTAAGGCCCCAGAACTGTGGCCAGCTAGCCTGAGATTCGTCCTCTAATCTCGTCTGCTTTCTCTCTCATATTTCCATCCATGCTGAGAGAAAGAGGTGTCCCTCCTTAGTGCTGCCCTTCCTGCTTTACTCTGGGTCCCATCTTTTTTGTGTTGTCTCCTATCATTCTTCTCTTCTGATTCTCTTAATCTCTCTTGCTTTCAGATAGAAATAAGCCTGACTTATATTTAAAAGAATAAAGCCTTTGCTTGTCCTTGTTTCCTGTTATGAGTATTCTAATTCATCTCTCCTTTCGTTGCCAAAACACACGTACACTTGCTCTGTACCTTCTACCCCCATTTCCTCTTATTTCTTTTCTTTCTTGAAGTATTACAGAGCAGACTGCCTTCTATTCCCACTGCCTTGTAGAGAATGAAGTTGGAAAACCATTTAATTACATGATACTAGCAGTAGTATATGGATATAATTTACAAAGTGCTTTCCAAGTCTGCCTGGTAGGTAGTGAAAGTATTCATTTTTCCATTTGATAGATGAAGAGTGTGAACAAAGGTCAGTGAGCCTTTGACTTGCCTGTAGTCACCGGCTAGTAGGGCCTCCAGTCCAGGTTTTCATTCTCTGAGCCCAGCACTTCGTCCCCTTTCTCTCTACTATACATAGGACATTCTTTCTTCTATATGCATTGTTATTCTTCTAACTCTGCAGTGTTTACAGTTTTCACTAGCTGTGACACTTCAGGGCACATTGTACAGGAGAGTCTCCCTTGGGTATGAGTCATATTAGATGACCTTACAATTTGAGATTCTTTGATAGCTGTCCTTAACTCCACTCTGGTCAGGCCACCCCTAATGTATTGTGTGCAGTTCTTTCTGCTGTTGTTTTGGAAGGAGATATCCAAGTCAAGCCACTGGACTAAGTGGCATGAGAAGTGAAGTCTCAGTCTTACCAAGATTGGTGGAAGAAACAGTGAATGGAGAAAAAGAAGACTTTGGAGGGGCCAGGTGAAGGGCAGAGGAAGAGGGATTCCCTTGTTCTCCTTGACTCCAGAGGGCAGAACTAGCAGCAGTGGGTGGACATCACAGAAAGAAAGGTTTACTCCTGATGTAGAGAAAATTTTTGTGTTAATTGGCACTTTCTGTTGGTGGGATGGAGCCCCTGAGGTGGTGCTTCCCCCCAAAGAGCAGGCAAAACTTAAATCAGGTTAACTAGTCCTTTAATTCAGGTTCCAAGTTTAAAATATACAAAGTTCTTGGGAACTGGAAAATCTATCTAAACCCAACTTCACAAATTAAAGGACAGTCTTCAAAGTTTAGAAGGATATAAAGGGTACTGTCATCATTGTCGAAGTTTCCAGGTCAGAAAGCTTAAGAGAGTTTCAGGAAGGCAGTCACCTCAGCAACCAATCAGCTTAGAGATACCTCCCCTGCACCCCCTCCTCAAGTTAAGTCTCTTATAGCTTCCAGGGCAAGGGGGAAAATACAAACAAAAGCCATACTATGGCAAAGGGGCAGCCGAGCTTCAGTCCCTGGATAGGTAGCACATCTAATAACAGGTGATTTAGATTCATCCAGGCTTCCTTGGGGTGCTTGCAGTATCCAAGGGGTATCCATGCAGGCATCTAGAGGGATGGCCCCACCATCATGAGATACCAGCTTGGTAGTAAATGGGTTTTACTGAGAGAGCTTACTTACAAGGCAGACGCTGGGTGGCGGCAAGACAGTGGTAGGTATCTGTTCCACACTTAGACCAGGCCAGATATTGTACAGAAACAGAACAACGTGGTCACATGCAAATTTTCCCATAGGATAGAGCTATTTTTGTTGTTTACATTAACCACAACGCCCACAGTCTTGCCCCCACTGTACAGTACTCTGTATAACAGTACTGTCTCCTTTATTATGCCAGGTATTAACTCCTATTATCCATTTTTGTTCTCTCATTTCCAAAAGCCAAATAAGGAGTGAGCAGTTCTACCCTCTCTCCTATCAGCTACCATCCTGCATCTACCCTGAGCATCACCCTTGTCCCTTCTTTCGTCCTTTTGCTTCAAGTGCGTTCCAACAAAGTCAAACCATTTTTGTTGACCCTTAGCTTTAGCATTCTTGACACGGTTTTTATAGAACCAGTCCATGCTCTTGTATCCATCATTGCCTGCACTCACTTCCATCTTCCATGCATAAATCTTGATAGTCTCAATTGGTTGGTGAGTTCCATGTGCATTTTCATCCATCTATTTGTAGCAGCAAGCACCCCAAGCGTCTTCACGGTTTGCAGCTACCACAGGTTCTTGGATCTGCTTTGTTAAAGGAAAGCAACTCAAAATGGGTTAACAAGCTTACTTTAATCAGTCAGACCATATATCGTTTACCTTGTTCAGGGCAAAAAGGTCAGCACCCCGAACTTCAAAGTATACAGGCAGAATTATCAAAACAGAAACAGATCAGGTAAACAGCTTTCCAAACTGTCCAGCCATTACATCCATACCCAATCGACATCTGGGTTTTTCAAAGCTGGGGGACTCTCAACAACGGCTTCCCAGAATTCAGATCAAATCACAGAACACTTCTCAAAGTGAGTCCCAAAACAAAGCTACACATCAGGGCTTATATAGCCTTCTCCTGGCTCAGAGAATGTAACAACCTTATTGACTCACTGGCCAATCAAAAAGTATCTACTGAAAAACAAGCCTCCCTCCCCAGGCTTCTGGTGCACTTTAGCCTAGGGGCAGGAAAGATCTTCCAAATTTGCATTCCCATTACACTATTCCATTAATTTTCTTTTTTCCTTCTCTTTGGAGTTTTTTCCCTAGCTGCTTTCTTTTCAGCTCAGAGCTTGAGCAGATAATTGAATGTTCCTTATACTTACTATATCAGACTTTCACTTCCAGGCTTGTGATGTGTTTCCCAAACACATAATCTAGTACCTTTTTCTGTTTTGGAGATTTGTAATATAAAATAGATGTATCTCTGTTTCAATAAATTTCAAAATTTTGAGGTAGTGAAAAGGAAGTTTTTCTTTTTATTGGCCATGGGTTTTAAAAGTTCTAGCTTCCTAAGTACCTTCTGCCTCCTCTTCTCTTCTCTTCTTCTTTTGATGTTTACTAAGGGATCTCTTACTTTGTATTTTCTTTGGCTCCATGTTATCATTTCTTGGCATACAAGAAGCTTCTTCCCCCTCAGGCCATATATACAGCTCTCTTCTAGTCAGAAAGAACCTCAGGTTTTGTTTGCTTGTTTTTTTTAAGCTCCAGTTGTACTGTTGTCCTTTCCTTCTACCACTGTGTGACACATTCCTCTACTCAACAGCTTCTTGACAAGGGTCAGGTCTCTTTCCTATCATCTGATGACCTTCCTGCCCAGATATCCCACTTCTGCTTTATTTTTCTTTCTCTCTTCTGGGAACACTTCATCTTCCTTGATTACCTGTAAAGTGGAGAGATGCTCCTCATGCCCCTTTACTATCTCTTCTCGAATGGACACCAGCTTATACGTGGAACATAAATCGTCCCTTGGTAATGGCAAAACAAACAAACATGGTGCACTCGATGCAAATCACTACAAATGATGCCCAGTCTCTCTACCATTAAGTTTCTCTGCTGTTTCTGAACTGTTTGTGGTTTTTACCTCACCTTCATCCCCCTAAAGACCTTTCAACCATTATCACATCTTCACAACTTGATCTTCTCACCCTTCCTTTCTTACCCCCCTCATATGGATCAGCTTTTTTTCATCCCAGGTGAACGCAAACTGTATCTTTACTAATAGGATCCTAGGATTTGCCCAGGTATAACTTAGGATTTTGAAGTCCGTAGTTTCCAAAATAAACTCATTTCCCTTTATGAAAATTCAGACATGCATGAAATCTTCTTTCTTATTATCTTCTTATTTACCTTGGGCTTCAGTTCCTTGTTAAAAAAATATTTGCTCTATGATGTGTAATTCTAATGACCAAGCCCAACCCAGGAGAAGAGAAAATTGTAACTCTTCCTTTTCTTGCATCAGTGGCAGATTTGTGGTGTGAAATATTGCATATACTGTCAGACTCGGATGTATTGGTTTTTCTGAACTTCTTTTTTGCCTTTTTATTCTTTGCTACAAGGGATAGCTTATTGGTTAGTGAAGAAGGTAGGATATATTTGGAAATAAAGATGCTATAAAAATAAATTATATAATTAAAAAATATAAAGGTTTAAAAAAGAAATATCTCATTTTACTTATAAAGTTCTTAACATAGAACCTGACATATAGTAGCCTCTATATAAATGTTAGCTATTGTTAATATTACTGTTATTACTTTTATTAACTGTACCAGATTGATCATTTTCATTGATAAAGAAGATAGTATCTAGAACTAGTCTATATTTCAATGTAAAGATCAATAGAATTTTTTGTTACTATCTTTAAAATTTATTGCAATGAGCCTAGTTCATTTGAGGCTTTATTGTTCCTGACACAGTTCTTACAGAGCCATGGTATCCTTTTGATTCATTTTTGATTACTTGTCCTTGGAGAGCAGTAGATATTGATACCACTTCTTCTGTTGTTTTCAGATTTCCCTGTACAGAAGACACGTTGGGAAACCACAGAGTCAGTTCCAAGGCAGCATATTTCTATGGGGAAATCATCCAAGGAAAGACTCAAAAAGGAAGGTCACGGGGATTCTAAGTTGGAAGAAGCTTGGGATTGTGATGTCAGGTTAGAGAGGCAGAACAATAACCAAGAGAGGCCATCCAGACGATTAAGAGTCGCTCAGAGGAATACTTTTAATGGCTTAAATGCTAACGAATATAATACATATGAAAAAAAGGTCAACCTAGGGTCAAACCTCATGCTACAACAGAAAGTTACTGTAGGAAAATGTCTACGTAAATATGATACACTTGGAAACAGTGTCAGACCGTGTTCAGACTTAATTAGGCAAAATAAAATCTCCCTGGGGAAGAAACTTCCTAAGTATAATAATTGTAGGAAACCTTTTATTTATCATTCAAACCTTATTTATTACCATAGGCTGCATACACGAGGAAAAGACCCTAGGTATAATCAAAGTAGCAAAGTTTTCAGCATCAACTCCTCATGCCCTACTGTACATCAAAAAGTAAATACAGAAGAAACTCCTTACAAATGTAATGAATGTGGGAAAACCTTCAAGCAGAAGAAATATCTAAAAACACACAAGGTAATTCATATTGGAGAGAAATCCTTTGGATGTAAAGAATGTGGGAAAGCCTTTAGCAATAATCATAGCCTCTCTCAACATCAAATAATTCATACTGGAAAGAAACCATTTGAATGTAATGAATGTGGCAAAGCTTTCAGTAGCAAACGATACCTAATTGAACATCAAACAGCTCATACAGGAGAGAAACCTTATAAATGTAATGAGTGTGAAAAAGCCTTCAGCTGGCATGCAAGCCTCTATGTACATAAGAGGGTTCATACTGGAGAGAAACCCTTTGAATGTAAGGAATGTGGGAAAGCCTTCAGCAAGAAGGTATATCTTATTAGACATAAGGTAATTCATACTGGAGAGAAGCCCTTTGAATGTAATGAATGTGGGAAAGCCTTTAGGCACTACTCTTCCCTTATGCAACATCAGAAAATTCATACAGGGGAGAAGCCCCATAAATGTAATGAATGTGAGAGAGCCTTCAGACAAAAAGCACACCTTGAAATTCATAAGAGAATTCATAATGGAGAGAAGCCCTTTAAATGTAATGAATGTGGGAAAGCCTTCAGGAACAAGGTATATCTTAATACACATCAAGTAATTCATACTGGAGAGAAACCCTACAAATGTAATGAGTGTGGGCGAGCCTTCAGGCGGAAGGCACACCTGGAAACACATAAGATAATTCATACAGGAGAGAAGCCCTTTGGATGTAGTGAATGTGGGAAAGCTTTCAGCAGTAATCACCACCTAAATCAGCATCAAACAATTCATACTGGAGAAAAACCTTATAAATGTAATGATTGTGGGAAAGCCTTTAGCAGTAATCACTACCTAACTCAACATCAAACAATTCATACTGGAGAGAAACCTTATAAATGTAATGAATGTGGAAAAGCCTTCAGCACAATTGCTCGCCTTCAAACACACAAGCTAGTTCACCCTGGAGAGAAACATTTTGAATGCAATGAATGTGGGAAAGGCTTCAGGTACAGATCAGGCCTTATACGACATCAAAGGACTCATACTGAAGAGAAACCCTATAAATGTAATGAATGTGGGAAAGTTTTCAAGCGGAGCTCATCTCTTATGCAACATGAGATAATTCACACTGGAGAGAAGCCCTATAAATGTGATGGATGTGGGAAAGCATTTAGCCGGAAGGGAAACCTTGAAATACATAGGAGAATCCATACTGGGGAGAAACCTTATATATGTAGTGAGTGTGGGAAAGCCTTTAGGCATAAAGGAAGCTTTAATGCACATAAGAAAATGTATACTGGAAAGAAACACTTTGAATGTAATGAAAGTGGAATAGCCTAGACAAAGGTCAAATTGCTGTACATAATAGAATTCATAGACCATAGATCCCCATTAAATATATGGAACTTGAGGAAAATGTGCATTGCAAAACAATCATGGAATTCATATCAAAGAGAAACCCAATAAATGCAACTTAGCCTTTGGCTAGAAGGGAAACCTTACTGAAAACTAATATTGAGAGAAATATTTTAGTGTCATAAATGTGGGAAAGCTTCCAAATGATGTAGAAACCTTAAGGAATATTAGAATTCATGCTGGAAAGAAACTTTCTAAATGTAAGAAATTTGGAATAGTTTTTAGGAAAAAAGTAAAACTGCATGTTGAAGGGGAACACTTTCAATGCAGTGAATGTGCAAGCTTTCAAATAAAATACAAAGATTACATACCAGAAGAATGCATTTTAGAGAGAAGCCCTTCTTGAAGGTAATGAACGTGAGAATACTTTCAGGCATAGACAAATCTTTATTACACATAAGAAAATTCTTACTAGAGAGAATGTGTTTATTTTATTTTGATTGTTAATATTTAACGTTTTGGGGGGCAGCTAGGTGGTGCAGTGAATAGAGCACCAGCCCTGGGTCAATAGGACCTGAGGTAAAGTCTGACCTCAGACACAACACTTACTAGCTGTGTGACCTTGGGCAAGTTACTTAACCCCAATTGCCCTGCCTTCCCCCTTCCAAAAAAAAATATTTAATGTGTTTGGGAAAGCCTTCTAGAGGGAGCCTCTTACAAGATACTTGTCCTCAAATATTATTAATGTACTTTGGAGCTCATCAAACGCAGATTTTTTGTGCAGTTGTAGTTTTTGAATAAAAGCTTCAGAAAATTTCACAGAATTTCAGAATTCTGGGGATTCTTAGGAGCTCATGTAACCCAACCTATACTTGTAAAAGAATCCCTTCCATGATATTGGTAACCTGGACTTTGAAAGCCTCCAATTAGGGCATATATCCCTTATCCTTGTCTGCCATGGGGACCTTAGAGTATCATTGTGCATTTCCAGTACTAAGAGACACTAGTGGTCCAGTCCAGTGGTTGAGGACCATTTGAGGTTGTGGCAAAGTCTAGAAGAATTCGTAGTGGTCATCTGATCCAATCTGATTCACCTTAGTTTTCTTTTATCTGATGATCCATACATAACTTTAAATTTTTTAAAACTTGGTGCATTATTTCAACCCAAAAAACATTAAGCACCTATATACATTTTGGTTTTTATCACTGGAAAAAAAAGAAAACATTTATCTCCACCTCCCTCCCCAAATCCTCCTCTCTTCTGAACTTCCCTATTACTCTCAAGGACACCACCATCTTCCTAGTTATTCACACCCACAACCTCATTGTCATCCTTAATCCTTCCTTGTTCTTCACTCCATATATCCAATCTCTTGCCCAACCTTTCTTCCTTCTCACGATATCTCACATATGTCTCCTCTCCACTTCTATAGTCACCACCATATTTGAGGCCCATACCACCCCTCAGTTTATTGTAGTAACCTAATTGATCTCTGTCTCAAGACTCTTCCCCACTCCAGTTGATCTGCCAACGTAGTACCAAAGTGATTTCCCTGAAATATAGATCTGACCATGTCACCTGCTTGCTAAAACAACTTCAGTGACTCCCTATTACCTATAGGAACAAATATAAAGTCCTTGATCTGTGTTTTGTGAGAATCCCCTGGCTTAAGGGAATTCTTCCTACAGGACATGGGGTTCCCACTGATTCTTGCTTTCCATGACTGGGCTCACAGTGCCATACTTCTCCCAATAATTGCAGTTTTCAACAGGTTAAGTCTTTGTCTCAGTGTTTGGTTTATGCCTAAGGAAAGACCAGTGGGTTAGCCTGAGAGGTCAGGAAAACAAACCCCTTTATGAGATCAAGTGCCAAGAATAACATGTAAAACAATAGAGTCCATTTAAGGCAAAGCTTCCTTGGCAGGGAATTGGCAAAGATATAGAAGGAAAAGAAGAAAGGGATCCAATATACAACTCAGATACACATACTAACAGAGTATAATTCATGTAAGGGCAGCACTGGATTGGGGAGGACAGAGAGGTCAATTCACCTGGAAAGGATGCTCCAGCAGGTAGGAATGCTTCCATACTCCTAACAGTGGGATACTTCTACCCTGATTTCTAGGTGGCTGCCTGGAGCTGGCCATTTTCATGTCGGCATTCAGGCTACACAATTGAGAAACAATATGCAGCTGGTAACATTTTGGGACATACAGTTGCACTAATCTTGGGAAATTTGTTCCTGTATTTTTTCAATACTAGCTTCTCTGATCTACAGCCTCCCCTAAAGGGAGACTTAACAGTAGTCTCAAGACCAACAAGTTTAATCATATAGAAAGTGAGTGAGCTGAGGAACCTTAGGTCCTCCTGGGAGGAGTTTCCGTTCCAAACACTGTCACAAAACAGTTGGGTGTTTAAAGTTCTTCAGAGTCTTCCTATTTTTTCCAGTTTTCTTATACTTTACACCCCTCCATGAACTGTACAATCCAGAGATACTGGACTACTTGGCATTCCTTGTAGGTGACATCCACTTCAGATCATTGTGTCTTTGCACTGGTGACCTGTGCCTGAAATACTCTGCTTCCTCAGCCCTGTTTTTCTCTGGCTTCAAGATGCAGCTCCAATGCTACCTTCTATAGGAAATTTTCTGTTGTCCTCCCAGCTTCTAAAGCCTCCTCCTCTTAAGATCGCTTTCCATCACGTCTGTATATATCGTCGATGTGTCCATTTTTTTCATTTCAGAATACTAACTCCTTCAGGGTACGCACTGTTGTGTGGGTTGTCTTTCCTGGCACCCCTAATGCTTATTGCAATGCCCAGCACATTTTGGTGCTTTCTGAGTAAGTCTCCCACAAGGACCCTACGTTTTACAAGTAGATACGGGGAGAGGACACTAACAAATGTGGGGCAAGAAGGGAGACAAATGGGAAAGATGGTCCCATAGGAAATGGCAGTTAAGCTAAGCCTTGAAGGGAAACTAAGGATTCTAGGAAGTGGCAGTAAGGAGAGCATTCCAACTATGAGGGACAACTTGTCCAAAGACATGAAGAGCAGAGACCATGTTAGTTAGGTTCAGGAAACAGCCAATTGGTGAGTTTGGTTGGAACGACCTGAATTAAAGAGGGTTAATATGAAAGAAATTCTAGAAAGGAAGGCAGGAGCCAGATTGTGAAATGCTTTAAAATACAAGCTAAGGAGTTTGCATTTTGTTCCAGAGGTGCTAGGCACTGCCGACGATTTTGTTTTGACATCAGTTACTTCCAAAAAAGAACTCTGCACCACTACCACCAAACTGCCATAGGCCATTACCAAAACAAACAAACAAAAAAAAAACCCTAATGGTTAAATAAAAGCATGAAATTCAATGATTGAAATTGATTATACAGGCAAAACCTACTTTTTGAACCTGATGTGTTTAACAGAAAAAGGATATGTACTTTAATATTAATTATTTAAGACCAATGTACCTTATGACCTTAGTTTTGTTGGGTTTTTACATTGTTTTCGTTTATATTGTAGTCATTATGACATATTGATCTATGTAGTCATTATTGCAATCTTTTGATTTCTCTTTCACTCTTTAATCAGTCAGTAAACATTTATTGAGCACCAACCACTATGCTGAGAGCGAGGAAACAAAGAGGCAAAAGACAGTCCCTGCCCCCAAAGCATTCACAATCTTAATTACTTCACACAAACCTTCTTGTGTTTCTCAGTTCTTCATATCCAGATTTCCTTACTGTACAGTAATATTCCTTTACATCCACATAGCACAGTTTATTTCAGCCACTCCTGGATCATTAGGTCCATTATATGTCTCCAGCTTTTCATTATTAGAATAAGCAACTGCTATATATATATATATATATATATATATTGGTACACGTAGCATTCTTTCCATTCATGACTTTGTCAGGCTATCAGCCCAATAGTGGGGTCAGGTGGATAGAAAGCTATGAACAACTAACTTCTCTTGTGCCATTCCACATTGTTTTCCAAAATGGTTGATCCAATCACCACCATCAGTGAATTCATTTGCCCGACCTCCTATTTCTCAGTAATTTTAATTTATTTTGAAAACTATTTGCTTATACCTTTTGACTATTTGTCTCGGGGAATAGCTCATAATCATAAATTTTGTGTCAATTTCTTATACATTTTGGATGTCAGATTTGTATCAAAGATGTTTAGTGCAAAGGTTTTTATCACAATCTGTTTCTTTTCTCCTTTTGACCACACTGATTTGTGCAAAAAGCCTTTTTTAAAAAAAAAATTTTTTAATTTTGTAGGATAATAATTATCTGTCTCCCACATTAGAACTTAAGTTCCTTGAGGGCAAAGGCCAATTTGGCTTTTGTATTTTTATTTCCAGTTCTTAGCATAGTGCTTGGCTCCTAGTAAGTGCTTAATAAACACTTTTTCATTCACTTATTTTTTTCTACCCTGTATCTAATTATGTTCTTTTCCTGTACATGGTGAATGAATAATTAATCTTCCAATCTCCTCTAATTGTTTTGTGGTTTGATATCTTCTACGTGTGTCATTTACTAATTTGAAATGTGTTGTGATATGTGGTATAAGAATATCAGAATCTCAGAGTGAGAAGGCACTTCCACAGTCATATCATCCAAAAAATACCTAGATAACTTATTAGCATCCCTTTATGATGTATTTCCCCTGTGGAAGATTCTGGTTAAAATCTTTTCTGCCAACCCTGTCCTGGATATTAAGGTATATAGATACAAAGCCTTATTCACATTCAGTTGATCTAATCATAGGATTTCTAGAAACTATACCAAGTTAAGAAGTAGATAGTTTTTGGAGCGTGCATGTGCTTACGCTTTTCAACACAACAGGGTCTCAATATTGTTTCTATTTATAAGAGATGAACCAGTACCTTCAATGGTCCCAGGCCAGGTGGGGGAAACAGAACTGACATCACAGAACTGTGATGTCCAGTCAGTCAAACTTCTTTTTCATGAATTGACATTTCTATTTCATATTCTTTATTATTCACATTTTTGTATTGGCATAGAAATATCTTTTACTGGTCAGATATCACTGGAAGCATTACAGAGAAGGGACTGACTCATTCCAGAAATAGTGCTAAGGATGCATATACAGTACTTAAAAGGAAAATAAGAGATAAAATGTGCATTAGAATAGCACAAGAAGATGAAAATGCCTGAAGAAGTGCTTGAAATGGCAAAGGAATGAATGCTAGAAAACCTTGTGGTGAAGATAAAATTTAAGAAACTTGACAAACCTTGCAAAAAAGCATGCTATGTATTAATGGTGAACTGACCATTGAGAAATCATTGAAAGACAGACAGACCGACAGACAAACGTCCAGAGAGGCAGAGACATATAGAGACAGTGTCTGAGTTGAGAAGAGACAGAGGGGCAAAGACAGAGAGACAGGGTCTGAGCTAAGAAAAGAGAGGGGTCGAGACATACAGAGACAGGGTCAGAGCTGGGAAGAGACAGGGGCAGAGACATACAGAGACAGTCGGAGTTGAGAAGAAACAGACAGAGGCGCAGAGACAAAGACAAGTAGAGATGGGGGAAGAGCCTTTCCGTGATCTTAGTCCCTAGGCAGCCTCAGACCCCTCTGAGCGCCCCGACCTCGCAGAACGAAGCCGCAGCCACAGGGATTCCCCCCCGCCCCTGGTTCGAGCATCCTACGGGGCCTGGCAGGCAGTGACTGCGGAGGTGGCTCGGATGCACACCGAGGCCTCATCTGCTCCAGTCCACGACCCCCGACACCCTCTCTCCTTCCAGGGCAGGGAATCCCTCCCTCCTCCTGCCCAGGGAAAGGTGGGGTGCGGGGTAGGGAGGAAAGCCCGAGGCCCCGCAGTGGCGGCAGGAAGGATGCAGGGCAGACCTGCTGCACCCAGGCATCAGCTCGGGAGAATGAACACAAAGGCGGACGCCGGCAGGGATCAGCCTGGGCCTAGAGACTTAATAGGGCAGGAAACCCAACAAGGGAAGAAGAAAGGCCTCTTGAGTAGATGATGCTGGAGGAATTGAGCAGTGCGCTTGCGCAGCAGCAGCCCGCTGACTACATTTCCCAAGATGTCAGGCGGCAATGCGTCCTGGAACCATAATCTACCTCCCAGAATCCATCCCGAGGTAACCACTCTAAGCATGCATGTCCTACTTGTTCCTATTCGACTAGTCCCCGCCCCAGTGGCTTCTGGGAATCGTAGTTCTGGTCTCAGTCCGCGCAGACGCAGTTCAGAGGTGAGTGGGCGGGGCAGGGCTTTCCGCCCTTACTTCTTCACGGAGCTCAGTGCAGGTGAGTTGGTGAGTGGGGTGAATGTGTGTGCGCGCACGTACGTGTGCGAGAGGATGAAAGCGGGCGTGTGAATGTGAGTGCGGGCGAGTCCGGGCGGAGCCGGCCCAGGAGGGGGTTGGGAGTGGGGAGGTGTGGGGGAGGGGCGCTAGGCGGGGCCCTGAGTGTGTGAGTGTGAGCTGTTTGGGGGGAGGGGCGGGGCAGGGGCTCTGCTGGGCCGGGGTCCTCGGGGGAGGGGGAGGGGAGAGGACGCGCCCGAAGGGGAACTTTGGGGGCCATATAGTCAGAGTAGAAACTGCAGAGCCGCCTTCTGTGACCTTCCAGACCCGCACTTTTCTCCCCCCTCGTCCTTTCTCCCCGATCCACCTTTCCCCCCATCCCTCTTCTCCCCCTTCATCCATCCCCCTTCTCCCATTCTTCTATTTGCCCCCTTCATCCCTTCTCCCGCGATCCACTTTTCCCCGTCTCCTTTTTCCCCTTCCATTCCTTCACCCCTCTACCCTTTCTCACCTTCTCTATTCCCCCTTTGTCTGTCCCTTCTTTTCCTCCTCTTCCTCCTTCCCCCCTTCTCCCTTTCTACTCTTCTCCTACTCTCCTCCCCCTTCCCCTCTTCTCCCCCTTGGTCCCTTCTCTCCTCCTCCATCGTCCCTTCTCCCCCTTGGACCCTTCTACTCTTTTCTCCCTTCCCCCCTTCTCCTCTTCTCCCCTTTTGCCCTTTTTTTTCTGGCTCTTCGTCCCTTCCCCCTTCTCCCCTTTGGTCCTTTCTCTCCCTTCACCCCTTCTCTCTGATTCACCCTTCTTTCCCGCCTCTTCCCTTTTCTCCCCTTCTCTCCCTCTCAGATTTGAATGCTGTGTTTGCTGTCTAATCCGGTTTTACTGGGTGAGCTTAAACAGTCTGAGCAGCATTTATTAAGCATCTTCTGTGTGCCTTGTACCGTGCTGGTGGGATACAAAGCTGGCATCCTGTCATAGAACTCAGGAGCTGGGAGGGACCTCATATAGAGCCTATTTCCATCGGAGCCTCCCTTACTCCAAGAAGCTCCACTAGACCTAACCCAGCAAATCTCACCCTGTCTTGCTTGAGGACGGTCCAGGAGGAGCAGGCTCCCACTTGAAGGGCAGCTCATTCCGATAGTAGACATCTCTATTAGGAAGTTTTTCCTGACCTCAAGCTTAAATTGGCTCCTTGTCATCTTTCACACTTTTCCTAATTCTGACCTCCCCTGACAAACAGAACAAGCCTAATCCTGTTTACAAGTGATAGACTTTAAAATAATGGAAGATAACCATTATTCCCTTCTTAGTTTTCCATTCTCCAAACTCAACACGTCCGGGTCTTTCAGTTGCTTCTTCTGTGACATGAAATCAAAGCTTCCACCCATTCTGGTTGCCCTTCTTCGGACAATCTAATTTATCAATGTTCTTAACCTCTGTTCCCCCACAGAACATAACAGATGAGGGCAGAATATGAAGGAATTGTCATCTGAAAGTTAGTCCTC
Organism: Petaurus breviceps papuanus; assembly: GCF_028583685.1. NCBI lineage: Eukaryota > Metazoa > Chordata > Mammalia > Diprotodontia > Petauridae > Petaurus > Petaurus breviceps. Next base: position 84,740 of record NW_027186338.1, read on the forward strand.
TCTCAATGCAGACTTAACTGTGGTCTCATTGAATCTGCACCCCACTGAAACCCTTGGCTCTTTTCAGTCTTGTTCACTGAGTTGTTTTCAGATAAACTGCTTATCTCCCCTATCTTCTCTGTGTGAAGTTGATTTTTGTTAACCCAAGTGTATAAATCTTTTCATTTATTCTTAACTGAATTTCATCTTGTTTCATTTAGCCCAATTCTCTTGCCTACAAATACATACTATACAAAATAAATACATTGTATTTGTGTCTAATGATACAGCCTCCCTGGTCACCCTTTCCAGCATTGGTTGCACTTTCATTCATTTCCCCTAGTAAAGGTGGGAGAGTTGGAATACTCATTACTCTCCATTGACATTTCTGGGCTCTCCTACCACCATTCAGTAACATCTGTGAAGTTCATTCAGTCTGTTTTTATCACCCAATCAAGATTCTGATGGTAGACACCCTCTGAGATGCTTTCTTTTCTGTCAGACTGAGTTTTTCTCTCCTCCCCCGATCCTGCCCTCACACCAGGGCACTTCACCCTAACATATTAATACTCCTTCAAGCAATTTAACCTCTCAGTTCTCAATTTACTCATTTCCCATGACCTGCTCCTCCACCCCACTTTAGCCTTACACAAAGATGATCACACCCTTACTTTTGCCATAGCCTACAAATGAACTAGTTCATCTTCATGAACTCTGAAATTGCTTTATCTGATCACATTGCAACTGTAATCATTTCACTCTGCTCTACAACCTCCAAACCTAGTCTTTCTCCTCAGTGTGACCTCTAATCTCATGATCCCTTTCCAAGCCATCACCCCTGCACTGGCTACACTCTCCAGCCTTCCATCTTGACCCCTTGTCAAACCAGTACAACCCTACACTTTCTCTTGAGTGCCTTGTTCCCTTATACTATCATCCATTTTAGCACTGGATTATTCCCACCATCCACACTTCCTTCCCCCCTTATATATGCTTCTGAATGAAGCTTAAGAAAATCATGACAACATGCTAGCAGGGTCCACCACAAATTTATATTGAATAATCTCACTGGGCTACAATGCAGTTCTTTTACCCCTCCATAATTAGCTCACTATCCCACTCACCAAAGCTACTCTTCCAAACCCCTTTATCTCAGAGTTCCCATGGCTCCCCCCTTCCCCACTCTCTCAGCTGAGAACTGTGTCTCATACTTAAGTGAAAGCCATTCACCTAGAGCCCCCTTTTTTCCCTTTTTCTTATCTCACATTGCTGTAACCTTCTACCACTTTCTCCTCCTATTTCACATGAAGAGGTGGTCTTTCTTCTTGTAAGGCTAGCCCTTCTACATGCACCAAGTGATCCCATTAATTCCTGTCTTCTCCAGCAGATTTCTCACTCTACCATCTCCACTCACAATAATCTTCAATCTCTGTCTACTAACTGTTCCATACTACCTGCAAACATGCTTATGTCTTTCCTACCAAAAAAACACTCACTTTATCCATCCCTGCTAGCCAGCATCCTATATATTTTCTCCCTTTTCAGGCTAAACTCCTTGAGAAGGCTGTTGTTATAATTAGAGCCTCTACTTCCTTTCCTCTCACTCTCTTAACTCTTTGCAGTCTTTATTGCTCAACTAAAATCACTCACTCCAAAGTTACCAGTGATTTCTTATTTGTCAGATATAATGGCCTCTCAGTCATCATCCTTCTTGACCTTTCTAGAACCTTCAACACTGTCAGTCCCCCTTTTTCTTCTGGATATTCTCATCTCTCCAGGTTTTTGTGATTCTGTATCTCCCCTGGTTTGCCTCCTTCCTATCTGACTGTTCCTTCCCAGTATCCTTTGCTGCCACTTCTTTTAACAATGAGTGTCCTCCAAAGCTCTGTCTTTGGCCCTCTTCTCTTTTCCCTCTTACTGTTTCATTTGGTGACCTCACCTCCCGTGGTTTCCACTATCATCTCTGTACACATGATTTTCAGATTTGTCCAGCCCTAACCTCTCCTGAACTCTAGTCTCACCTCTACAACTGTATATTGGACATTCCAAAGTGGATGTCTCATAGACATCTGAAACAAAACATATCCAAAACTGAACTCCTCTCTCCCACCAAACCCTCCCCTCTTCCTAACTTCCCGAGAGTACAGCCATCCTCCCATTTACCCAGGCTCACAACCTAGGTGTCATCCGCAATTCTCACTCTATCTCACTCCTCATAACCAATCAGTTGACCAGTCCTGTTTCTTCCACCTTTATATCATCTCTCTTAACATCTGTCACCTTCTCTTCTTTGACACTGATACCACCTTGGGGCAGACCCACATCATTTCCCACCTGGACTGTTGAAAAGCCTGCTGATCGGGGCACTAGGGAGCACAGTGAATAGAGCCCCGGCCCTGAAGTCCGGAGGCCCTGAGTTCAAATGTGGCCTCAGACACTTAACACTTAATAGCTTCTGTGACCTCGGGCAAGCCACTTAACTCCAATTGCCCTGCCCTTCCCCCCTCCAAAAAAAAAGCCTCTGATTGATCTCCCCAGTCATGTCTCTCCACACACCAACCCACTCTCCACTCAGCTAGCAAATTGATCTTCCTAAAACACAAGATTAGCCATGTTACTCCTCTGTATTCACTCAACTCCTATCTCCATTATCAAATACAAAATCCTGTTTAATGTTTGAAGCCCTTTATAGCCTGCCCCTTCCTTTCCAGTCTTATTCTAACTTAAACTCCCCCCACATACTCTGCAATCTAGAGGCCCGTGATACCTCCTTGCTGTTCCTCAGCCTAGATACTGTGTCTCCTGAATCCACACAATTTCATGTGTTATCTCTCAGTCTAGAACTTTCTCCCTTCTCATCGAATCCTGTTAACTTCCCTAGATTCCTTCAAGCCTCAGCCAGCATCCCACCTTCTGCAGGAAGCCTTTCCTGATCCCTCTTAATGTTAGTGCCTTCCTCCTGTTGGTATTCTACAGTTTGTCCATGTCTACAATTAGCTTGTCTTTAAATAGTTTTTTTTTTCTCGTTGTTCCCTCCATTAGACTATGAGCTCCTTAAAAGCAGGGACCGCTCTCTTTCTTTGTCTCCCCAGTCCTTAGCTTGGCACATAGAAGACATTCAATAAATTGGAGGTAGAGGCCACTTGGTTGGGAAATCAGGAAAAGCTACCTGGTGTTGTTTGTAAAGTAAATGAGAGACTTGAGGGAGTCCCTTTTAGCATAAAGATGAGAAATGGGGTATTGTGTGGAGAAATGTACAATGAGTCTGGAAAGGTAGGTTGGGGCCAGGTGCTAAAGGGCTTTCAGTGCCAAACAAAAGAATGTGGGTTTGATCTTAGGAGGAATAAAGAATCGTAAAGGAGTGATATTGTTGGACCTGCACTTTAGGAAAACCATTTTTGCTGCTTGATGGAAGAGGGAGGCAGGCCATTTTAGAGGCCATTGAGCAGGCCGGGTGTGACATAATGAGGGCCTGAAACACAGTGATGGCTGTGGTAATAGGAAAGGAGCAAACCGAAGAGGCATCAGCTCAGACGTGGAGTCTGTAGACTGCTCGCTGAAGGGATGTTTACCCTTGTCTAGTTTTGTGGGACCTCTCATGTCCATCATTTTTCAGAGTTCACTGAGACAGCTCAACAGTTACCTTTCTCAGGTCTTTTGGTGCCTTGGTGAATCAGGGCCACTCTCTAGTTTTCTTCATTCAGTTCCAATTTAAATGAAACTTATTTGTGTGAGTTCTAAATTTTAAAATGAGAAGATAGCCTAATCAGTATCTCCCCAGTCTATTTGAAATCTTACATTTGGTAGGATTGTGGGTGGTGGGGGCTTCCTGATGCTCCTGTTCATAGATGACATTGTGCTGGTTACCTCAAGCTCCAGTACATTGCAGAGCCTCCTGGAACACATCTGTGAACACTCATTAGAGATTGGCCCAGCCATCCAAATGGGAGAGACCAAGTGGATGGAGAATGTTCAATGCTCGTATAACAATATATGTTTAGTGGACAACACATAGAGCTTTCTAACAGTATGTGTGTATGTATATACAATAAATACATATATACTACTATAATATATAATTATATATACATGTATATAGTACATAGGTGTGGCATATATAGCATATTTAATGTATACATACACAAATGTATGTGTGCGTATAGATATGTGGAGAGAGAGAAAGAAATGTGGCAGCATTCTTGTTTTATAGCAGTCAGATGTGGAGTATAACAGTCTCTGCAAAATTAAAAATGATGTTTTGTAGAGAGCAGTGAACAGGAGCCTGGTGGTTTTGAGAAGGCTGCAACATGTATCAGATGAAGAACTTTGAAGAACAGGAGTAAAAGATGTCATCAAAAGAATGCACACTGTTATAGAACTAGAAAAATGATAGCAGAATTCATCTGGAAGAACAAAAGGTCCAGAATATCAAGGGAATCAATGGAAAGAAATTCTAGCCATACCAGACCTCAGATTGTATTGTAAAGCAGCAATCATCAAAACTACTTGATACTGGCTAAGAAATAGAGGGGTAGATCAGTGGAATAGGTTAGGTACACAAGACACAGTAGTCAATGACTATAGTAATCTACTGTTTCATAAAACTCAAAGACCTCAGCGTCTGGGATGATGAGAACTCTCTATCTGACAAAAACTGCTAGGAAAACTGGAAAATAATATGTCAGAAACTGGGCATAAACCAATGTCTGATACCACATACCAAAATAAAGTACATGATTTAAATATAAAGGCTGATACAATAAATTAGGGGAGCATGGAATAGTTTATCTGTCAGATTTATGGAGCAGAGAGGAATTTATGACCAAACAAGAGAGAGAGAACATTATAAAATGCAAAATAGATAATTTTGATGACATTAAATTGAAAAGTTTTTACACAAAGCCAATGCAACCAAAATTAGGAGAGAAGAAGAAAACTGGGAAAGAATGTTTACAGCAAGTGTCTCTGATAGAGGCGTCATTTCTAAAATATAAAGAACTGAGTCAGATTTACAAGAATACAATTCTTACCCAATTAATTAATTGGCAAAGGATATAAACAGGCAGTTTTCAGAGGAAGAAATGGTCTAAATCACTATTGATTAGAGAAAAGCAAATCAAAACAAATTCTGAGGTACCACATCACACCTTATAAGATTGGCTAACATGACAAAACAGGAAATTGATAAATGTTGGAGAGGATGTAGGAAAATTGGAACACTAATTCATCGTTGATGAAACTGTGAGCTGATACAACTGTTCTGGAGAACAATTTGGAACTATGCCCAACGGGCTATAAAAATGCGTATACCCTTTGACCCAGCAATACCACTTCTAGGGCTATATTCCAAAGAGATCATAAAAATAGGAAAAAATATTTATAGCAGATTTTTTTGTGGTGGCCAAGAACTAGAAATTGAGAGGGTACCCATCAATTGTGGTATATGAATGTGATGGAATACTGTTGTGCTGTAAGAAATGATGAACAGGTGGACTTCAGAAAAACCTGGAAAGACTTATATGAACTGATGATGAGTGAAATGAACAGAACCAGGAAAACATTATACACAATAACAGCCACAGTGTGCAATGATTGACTTTGACAGACTTAGCTCTTCTCAGCAATGCAAGGCCCTAAAACAATTCCAAAAAACTCATGATGGAAAATGCTATCCACATCCAGAAAAAAAGAATTATGGAATCTGAATGCAGATTGAAGCATACTGTTTTCCTTTTTTGTTTTGTTTTATGTTTTTCTTCTCATGGTTACTCCCATTCATTCTGATTCTTCTATACAATATGACTAATGTGAAATTATGTTCAATAGGAATGATATGTAGAGCCTTTATTGGATTGCATGCTGTCTTGGGGAAGGGGAGGGAAGAGAGGAGGAGAAAACTTAAAACTTATGGGAGTGAATGTTGAAAACTAAAAATAAATCAGCTTATTAAAAAAAAAGGAAGCATGCTGGGGGCAAAAATGGGCTGGTCATGTGGCAAAGAGGGGTAGGCAGCTAAGAGTGTTTCACTGACCCTGCTGGGATGCCTGGAAAAATCAAAGAAGACCTTACGCACTTTCCATAGACACCATCTGGCAAACTTATGGAAGGATATGGACAAGAATTGCACAGGGTATGCCAGCATGGATGGGTTGTGGCTTGCATCATTGGAATGAACTTCCGAAGTAAGTGAGATCACAGATCTATTTGTGTTTTTCAAATCGAATATTTGGCAGCAAAGGCCTCTCCAGATCAATGATGGCATTGTAAGCCATTGTCTGCACTAGGAAGGAGAACAGGAGAAAACCCATGCATATAAAGCTGGTTTATACAAATTAGATTTTTTTAAAAGGACATTATTTTCTGCCATCTCAGGGTGTGAAGGATGCTGCAGTTCTCCAAAGCTTGTCCAAATTAGGGTAGTGATATGGCAGCTCTGAAGGTAGATTCCCAGCTCTCCCTTTTTGTACAAGAAAAGTCCCTTGTTAGGGATGTTTCCACTTTGTGGAGCTCCATAGTGGTGATTGGTGGGGAAGCAAGATATCTGTTACCTTTTTGCCAGATCTATGCTTTCAGACTTTTTAGCATGATAATTGGTTGATGGGCAAAGGTGAGAGAAAAGGAAGTGAGGAAAGAATTTGACTCATCCCTGAACCGACTTCATGGCCATGACTGGACATTCACAGATGGTCCTATGAGCAAAAGAACAAAAGTGCTAAAGTTTGTTTATGGTCTGATTTTCTGATTTAACCTTTAACTTTCTTATGCAAATCTCCAGGCTCTTGTGTGTGTGTGTGTGTGTGTGTGTGTGTAGTAGGTGCAGTTAACAGGTTGACATTGACTGCGAGCCTTTCTTCCACTGTTTCATTGATTAGTATGTTTGGTATCTATAAGCTTGGCCAGCGGGCAGTTAGTTGCTCAGGGGTGTAGTTCTCTTTGGGCCTTGAGATTTTAACTCATCAAAGGTAGCCAGGTGCTCTTTCATCATTTCTCTGACCTGCCCTCAGGAAATCATGTCTGTGGCCTTCTGATTTTAGTAGATGTGTCTGATTCTGGGTTCCTTTTGATCTCTGTTTCTTTTAGGACCATGGGGCTCACACCCAGATGATAACTGGGAGATTCTACCACAGTGGACTTGTGAGCTACAAGGCAGGACTTGGTCTCCCTCTTGATTTCTTTCTTGTCCACTTCTGGCTTCTCAAGATTCTGCCCTTCTCCAAAAAAGGAAAATCAAAGAGGAGATGGAAGTGACTTCTGGCCTCCTACCAGCCAGATCCCAGGTGAGTTACGATTTCCTCTTTCTTGAAATACCATTTCTTTTCTCAAAGTGTGGACCCTTCTTTCCCTTGTCTCTTATTTTGTTTGCAGTTGCATTCAGGGGCTTAAACATCAGTTTTGCCTATTTCAGAAGACTGGTACTTCTGAGAGATGATATAGAATTTGTAATCATTAGAGCTTAAGGAAACACTAGAAATCTCCCCTAATTTTATTCATGAGGAAATTGAAGCTTAAAGCAGATTGTATCTTACTAATATTTACAAGTGACCAGACCTGAAATAGAACCTGAGTCTAGACATAAGCTCCAGTCCTACTGCTCTGGTCCTCTGTGTGGAATGTTCCCCACTTGCTTTGTATCTTTACTCCGACCTCCCTCCCTTCAAAAATTCATTCATTTGTTTAGTACTGAGACAAAGACGTCTAAGGCCTGTTGTTGCCTGTCTTTAAAGTTTTGTTGACACAGAAAAATATACTCACCAGAATTAATTTTAAAAATAACTATATTGATAAATTTTGTTTTGATGCATCATAGATACCCATGAGTTACTCCCAGTTGAATCCCCTACAGTGTGTAGTTTTGGAAAAAAGGTAAGTAAAACAACCTTAATGAATGATTGTGACCAATGGTACCTGCAGCCTCAGTCCTTTAGTGGTTAAAAGCATACATTATAAGCTTTTACTAATGTCTTCCAGTGTTCACAGATTGAGAATTGTAAGATCCCTAATGGATGGTCATGTGGTCTAATTGCCTCGTTTTATAGATAAGAAAACATGCCCAGAGAGGCTAAGTAATTTGTTCAGGGTCCTATAGGTAATGATTGGTGCAGCCAGAATTGAACCTAGGCCCTTTAAACTCCCCAAACCAACATTCTTTCCCCTAATAAAGGTTATTCTTGATCTCATTTGCCGTTTAAATTTGTTTTCATATACACAGTTGAAGTAATTGTGTATGTTTTTCTTTTAATTTTGCCTTTTATGCTGTTTCACATAGATCACACCATATTTCTTAGAAACCTTCATAGTTCAGTCTTTGAGATGACAATTTGTTTTCATTTTTTTTCCTATTGCAAATAGTGTTACTATAAATATTTTAGGACAGATATTTTCTTTTTGGTAATAACCTCCTTTGGGTATAAACCCAAAAGTGGGACCTTATAACTAGATCAGAGCACGTGAACAGTTTTGTAATTTTTCTTACTTAATTGCAAAGTGTTTTGGTTGGACCAATGCATAACTTCATAAGCAGTGAATACATTCTGTTTTCTCATATCCCCACAAACACTTGAATTTTTTCCATCTTTAGGAATTTAATACGTGAGGACAAAAAGCTTAATCTTGTTTTAATTTTAATTTCTCTGATTACTAGCAATGTTGAGCTGGTGGTTGATAGTTTGCATTTCATATTTTGAGAAATGTTTGTATTTCATTTCTAAATTTTCTTTTTTAAGTGAGCATTTATTTTCTCTCCCTCATACCTTCTTCCTCCCCTCATAAAAAAGAGCAAAATCCTTATAACAAATATGGATAGTCATGCAAGCAGATTCCTACATTGCCCATATCTGCCTATGTATACTTCATTCTGCATCACCCCTCTGTTAGAAGATCTGTAGCATGCTTCATCAATAGCCTTCTGGAATCATGGTTGGTTACTATATTGACCCCACTCTGAATCTCTCATTTTTATTTAATCTGTGTGTATTGTATGTGTGTTTTAAGGTTAGGGTGTGTGTCTGTGTGTCTGTGTCTGTGTGTGTTTGGGGGGGAGAGAGAGAGTATGCAGAAGCTTTCTGTTTTGGTAGAATTGAAGTAATATATTTTATCTTTTGTGATACTGCCTTTTTTAGATCTGATTACAAGCTTGTTCCCATGCCCTTTGACTCATTGACTTCCAATGGATTCAAAGATAAAATATTTTAAAATATGAATATTCTGAAGTATTCATAGCAGTCATGTTTGTTTTAGTGAAGAACTAGAAATAAATTGGGTTTCCATCCTTTGGGGAATGGCTGAATAATTTATGTCATATAAATGTATAAAAAACAAGTATAAGGGCTTCAGAGAAACACAGGAAGACTTGTATGAATTGATGCAGAGTGAAGAAGGCAGAATCAGGAAAAATACACGTAGTGACTAAAGCACTGAAAATAAAAAAACCCAATAAAATAGCCAAGCTTAGATTAACTGCAAAGACCAGTCTTGGTTCCAAAGGACAAAGAATAAAACACATCATCTTCTTAGTGGAGAGATAAAGGACTGTGGTTGCAAATGTTTTGTACCTTGTCAGATTTAGTTGCTGATTTGGCTTTTGCTTTATTGTTTGTTTTTGTTACAAGGAGAACTAAGATGGGAGGGAAGTATATCAAGAAATGTCTATGGTATAAAAACAAAAGGCATTAATAAAATCTTTTAAATTATCAGCCATCTAGAGTTATATAATAAATAAAGGAATAAACTTTCACTATCTATTTTTTACGGTTTAATTTGCATAGGATTTATTTCTAGAATTCATTATGGCATAGACAAAAGATGCTGGTTTAAGCATATTTTCTGCTAAACTGCTCTTCAGTAGTTTCAGTAGTTTGTGAATAAAGAGTTCTGTCTCAAGTACTTTGTGTTCTTAAATTTGTTAAAAATTAGGTTGCTACACACATTTCCTTCCAACTTTACTTACCCAGTCTCTTTCACTAGTCACCTTTTTTGTTCAGGACCAGATAGAGTTGAGAATTACTGCTATATAATGTAAATTAAAATTTGGTAATGCTACCTCTCACCTTAACATTCCTAGAGTTGGCTTTGTTTTTCGTTCTTTGTTAAAGAATTCTTGACCTTTTGATTCACAGAATGAATTTTATTATTTTATCTATTTCCATAAACTATTACCTTGGTAATTTGAATACTATGGCGTTATATTTTTAGATGACTTTGGATGATGCTTCCCTTTTTTTCTCTATTTTATTGCAACCTAGCCTTGAAAATTGAATTCTCTTCACTTATTTATGATTTTTTTAACCAGGCCTGTGATTTGTATAGTGAATTCTTGATGAATAAATGCTCTCTGCCAATGCAAACAGGCACCTTTTCTACCACTTATTACCTTAGAACATTGCCTGGAGTCTTGAGAGGTAAATCTACCTGCTCAGGGTAGATTGCCATGATATGTTGGAGGTAGGACTTGAGCCTAGATTTTTCTGGCTTTCAGATCAACTCTCTGTCCATTAGGCTAGTCTGCCTATACATTTACATACACACGTATGTATGTATGCATATATATACATATATAATATAAATACATAACACATATGCACATTTTATGTGTATGTATATATGTGTATATACAAATATATATAAATGGCCATCTCTAGACAAATTTTTTTCCTCTTAAGACAAGCTTCTGATAGAAGGGTGCCCCAAGAGTCTTTGTCTCCAATACAAATGAAAGACAACGATGACAGAAAATTAAATAGACCCACACACAGGGAGCTGCCTAACTAGGGCTTATAAGAGCTGAAGCTTACCAGTCCTGCTTCTAGTTCTTACCCCCAAGAGACAAAGGGATCCAGTTCAGACAGCCCTGGAGAGGAATACCAGGGGGCAAATAGATAGGGCAGATCTTGGCTGAATGTCCAGACCTGACAGAGAACCAGACCAATACCAGGAGCACAAGCCAAGAGAGATTCTACTTGTTAACAAAGGGAGACAGATTTGGATGTCTCAACTTTGTTCCAGCTATGCAAAGCATAGGTACACACTTTTATTCTCAATGAATATTACTGTATCAACAAGGAAAATAACAACAGCCAGAATGTTTTGTGGGTTTGGGACCTTTCCCGGAACATTTTTATTCATATACAGTTTCTACAGCTGAAGTTGCTAAACTGGATCAATTTGCTAATATTGATCTGTGTTCCATAGAGTTACTTATTCTCCCTTCTCAGTATTTTCTACCAATAACTGGCCTGAAACAGTGTTTGAAGAGGGATAATTTAAGAATTGTCAAACTCCCTGAAAACCCTGACCAAACAAAAAAAGAGGATGCAATATTTTACGAAGCTAAAAGAAAACTGCTTACATCTATTGGAGCCAAAACAAAAAATGAGGATGTAATATTCTAAGAAGCCATAAAATAAAACTATTTTCATCTTTTATAACAAGAAGAATGTACTAGGCAAGAATAATGAGATGGGGGAGGACTTTACTATTTAATATAAATGGGGTGTTCAGGAAAAATAGAAAGAATCTCCAATAGCCTGCTGGAAGAAATCCCCAACTCAAAACATTCAAGAATGTCATAGTTACTTGGTAGAATTTCCAAATTAAAGGAAAAAATATTGCAAGGAGCCAGACAGAATCCAAGAACCAAGGAATCACACAGTCAGGATCACACAGACTATGCTCTAGTAAAAGCAGAAGACCTTGGAATCCTAAAAGGCAAGAGATATTGAGTTATGACCAGGAGTAACTTAACCTGAAAAACTTAAAACATAACGCTAGAGGGGAAGTTTTCACTTTTGATAAACTAGAATACTTTAAAGTAGTCCTGATGAAAAGACTGGAGCTGAGTACCAACTTTCAAATACAAACACAAGAGTCAAAAGAAACCTACAAAGGTCAGATATTTGAGCAATTGGAAGGGGCTAAATAATGATGAAGTATTTAAACATTCTACTAAGCAGGGAAGAAATGAACAACCTTTTAGAATCCTAATGTCTTCAGGGGTCACAAAGGTATTCAGGTAAATAAGACAAATACAAAGGATGGAGTAAATTTTTTTCTTGTTTTAAGAAAAGAAAAAGAAGGGGAAATGTGCTAGGGAAAAATAATGAAGAGGGGAGGACTTAACCATTTAATATAAAAGGGGTGCTCAAGAAAAAGAGGCTACAAATATGGACAAAGGATAGAGGAGCATGCTTCTTATGGCCTCATTCTTATCTGAGCCAGAGAAAGAAAGGCAAACACACACATACAATAAATGTAGAGTAAAGGCATGGTAAACTCAACAAGAATACCATCAAGAAAAGGGAAAGGAGAGAGGAGAGCATAGAAGGGAGAAAAGAGTTAGGGAGAGAATACTCACAAGCAGAATAAACTTCAGCTTTGGGGAGCTGATCATAAAGAAAAGGCCAAGTATAGGAATGTAAGAACCAGAGATCAGGGTGACAAGGGGAGGAGCAGAGGAGTTGGAACAGGCCACTTCTCTTCATCCCATTTGTAAAGAGAGGGAAAAGAGGATATGGTGGAAGGAAATACGTAATTGAGACCCGATTGTGAATTGATATGAATTCATCCGTAAAATGGAAAGGGGTAGCAGAATAGATTGACAGTAAAATCCAACAATATGTTGTTTACTAGAAAAACACTTGAAACAGAGACTCACAGAGTTAAGTTGTGGTGCTGGAGCAGAACTTACTAATGATTCATGATCTCAGGCAAGGCAACAGTAAAAATAGGTTAAAAGTGATAGGGAAATGACATTTTCCTTAATGGCACTTTAACTAATGAGCTAATATATTTTTAATAATATGTACCAAATCACATGATATCTAACTTCTTGAAGAAAAGTTAGTTGAATTATAGAGAGAAATAGTTCAATTATAAGAGTGGGAAACCTCAGTGTGTCTCTTTTGAATTTAGAAAAAATGAACAAAACAGGAAATGAATATAATTTTAGAAAAGTTAGATATGATTGGTGCTAGCCTATTACTGAGTTTGTAACAGAAAGGAATCTACGTATTTCTCAACTGTGCATGGCACCTTTGAAAAATTGATCCTGTACTAGGGCATAGAAACCTCATAAACAAATTTGCACCATATGCATACCTTTACCCTCTCCTTCCAGCTCCCCTTTATGTGTTGCTTTCCCCCATTAGATTGTAAGCTCCTTGAGGGCAGGAACTGTCTTGTTTGCATGTACTTGCAGGCCCATTGCTTGACGCTGTATCTGACATAATATAAACACTTACTAAGTGCTTTATTGGGAAATTTATTTGTATTAATGAAAGCGATGTTGTATAGGAGGGGACTCTAGAAGGGAAGGTGCTTTTAATAGGTTTCTGAGGGATTAGAAAATAGAATAAATAAAGGAATATTTTAGCTAATCAAAAGAAACACAGGTTACACTTTGGACTTTTTTAGTTCCTTATGCCCTGCAGTAGACTAGTCTCAAAAATACTATTTAATCATATTGTATTACTTTAATGAAAGCTAGATTTATATCAAATTAAATCTGTAACTCACAAATATGAAAAGAAGTTCATGTCTTCCCGGTAACACCTTGATCTATGAAATAAAATGCTAACAATAAGTATATTTATATACTATATTTTTTTAAGTGGTAAGCAACACCACCCTCCTTCATTGCAAAGGTAAGGAACTGTGGGTGTGGAGTATGACACATATTACCATGTCTAGTTGGCCCTGGTCCCAACCATGTTGTGCCCAGCCATCTTCTTACCATGTTGCCCAGAGACTCCAAACCAGTCTCTCAGCTCACACCTTGGGGCGATGTCTTTTGATTGGTTAGAGTTTAGGTGACCACAGGCTTAACCATAAGTATTCTGGTCCACTTTCTGTCTTGTCATTCAGGTGCTGCCTCTACCTCTGACCCAGCCCTCTAGCTTAATTAACCATGGTGCTGTGCCCCTGAAGGGTGGGGCCTGCCTTTCTCTTTGGATCTGCATTCCCAATGCTTAGCAAGCACTTCTAAAAAGTTTATCATTCATGACCTGCCACAATCTGTGACTTGTTTGGTTTTACTGATCCACTTCTCTTTTTTTCTCTTTAAATTTTTGTTATAAAGTAGTGTTTTATGGGTAGGGGACAGGATTGGATGCATTTGGAAATGAATTTGACATAAAAACAAAAGATATTGATTTAAAAGAGTTTTAAAAACAAAACAAGAAATGTGTGCTAGAGGAGACAAATTTGGAAGTATCAGGATATTAATTTTCAAGATAAAGAAAGGAAGAAATGACACTTGCAAGCCATTTTGAAACCATGCTGCCCACATTGTGGTCCTCCTCCTCTCTGAATTCAGACCCTGCCCCCCTGGATCCTGACTTGATATGTGAGCATTTGCCTTATCTGACCTGGAACCCAGGTCCCCACAATCTTTCTATTCATTTTCAAACCTGGCAGCCACCAACATCCACCATTCTCCCTCTTTCTAATGCTGTATGTCATCTACCCTGATTAGAGTTCCTTGTAGGAAGAGACTCCTTATTTTTGTGTTGTATGTTTAGTACAGTGCCTGGTGCATAGCCAGTGTGAAATAAATGCTTTTTCATTCATTTATTCATTCATACATTCAAATGTTTAGAAAGAAATAACAGGTACTATTATTTTTTAATGTGATCAATAGGAGGTAACTGAGCACAGTGAGAAAAGCATTGGCTTTGAATTCAAAAAGCCTGGGACCCAATCCTGGCTCTGTTACTCACTGTGTGATGTTGGGCAAGTCATTGAAACTTTCTGGGTTTCAGTTTGCTCAGCTGTAAAGTGAGAGGGTTGAACTAGATAACCATGAAGTCCCTTCCAGCTGTAACTCTTATGAGCTTATGATTCTGGTAATTACTAATCCAAATGCCTATTTTTCACCTTATATTAAATATGAGAATCCTTGATAAAAATATGGGAACTGAAGAATCAGACTTTTACAAACTATTTTCTACAGTAGAAAACCATATTCACATCAGAATTTTATCATAAGGTGCAGAGATTTCGAGATTCTGCTGTTTCTTGTTGGCTGATTATTTTTAAAAGCATTTGACTAATAGAAAAATGCCATCTAATCTATCTCCAATAAGATGTGTTTAATACATACTAATATTTTACAAGATTCCTTGAGCACAGGGGATAGAGCACCAGCTCTCAAGTCAAGAGGACCTAAGTTCAAATACATCCTAAAAATTTACTAGTTATATCATCTTGGTCAAGCCACTTAATCCTGATTGCCTCAGGAAGAAAAAAGATTCCTTAATAGAACCATATTCAAGGCATTAAACAGGAGGATATGTGCTAACGTTAAGTTGTTTAATACTGATATAGGATATATTCTTTACAGACTAAATGGGAAACTTTTTAAATAGTAAGGACCTTCAAATATTCCTTTTGTGCATGATATGCAAACTTCATTAAGGCACAGAGTACTACAGATGTTCACTGATCATTAATGTCCATTCAAGGGAATAACTGACTAGTCTCTACAGGAAAAAAAACAAATGATTATGAATGACTGCTGTCCAAAATATGATATTGTGTTGTATGAGCAGTCCTTCAAGATAATATATCAGTATGTCTGTCTTGGACAGATACTTCTGACAGGAGCTAAGACTGAAAATGAAGAGAAGGAAATAGAAAAGAATGAGTTGCTTGCATTTAGAAGGTCGTATAACACTTTCAGTGATCCCAAGGGGCTCTTCAAAACATCTTTTTTTTCATTTTTTAAAATTTATTTTTAGTTTTCAACATTCATTTTCACAATATTTTGAATCACAAGTTTTCTCCCTGTCTTTCCCCTACCCCCATCCCAAGATAACAAGCCTACTGAATACCCCTTGCCAATCTGCTCTCTTATATCCTTCCCCAAACCCCCTCTAACTTTCTAGTAGGACAAGATGGATTTCTATACCCCAGTGCCTATATATCTTATCTCCGAGTTGCATGTAAAAAAAACCCAATGATACCATTGACACTTAAATATGAAATATTTCCTAAATAATGAGGCAAGAAAGATGGCAGTCAATAGAAGGTAAGAACAGTTATTCTCAATAGCAGTACATCCATTAACCAATGTACATAGTATTCATTAGGGAGAATGGGCACAAACCTATAGAAATTTAGCAATGAGGCAGGCACATAAATGGGGAAAACCATGCCCTCAGGTCAGCTCAAAACAATGGGTGGCAGGCCTTGATGTCCCTGGTCCCTTTAAAGAGTGGTCTGAGTCATGCATCACTTACTGGGTAAAAATCATTTCTGTCCTATATATTTCTTTTCTGATCCTCACAATTCATTAAAGTGGACAGCTCTATTTCTCTGCTACTCTAGTACTGAAGTATTGACAAATTCTTTTAGCAAATATCCACTGTAGACAAGGTACGGAGAAAGTGTTAGATTTTTTCAACAACAAGCTGTTCCCTTAAGCTGAAGAACTGCCAGGCTCCTCTGAGGGGTGCTTGAGGAGTTTCTCCTAAAGCTGTAGATAGTGATACAATCATACAGCCTTTCCCTTATCCAGCTGTTCAAATAGTAAGGGGGTCTATTTTATCCAGCTACCTCTTAATCCAAAAATAAAAGCCTCTTATCACAGCAATACAGATACAAGACTTGTCTTTCCCCTGTTGTTTGTCCCCCTCAAGCTAGAGAAAGCAGTAGAAGGTAACACAAATGCTGCTGAGGGGTTTCCTCTCTCAGGCTATAGATGTTGCTAGCGAGAAATAAAACCAAAGACCTCTCTATTGAGTAGCAGGATTCAGCCCCTCCAAAGTTTTCCAACAGCTGCAGAGACTATCATACTTTTTCATCTGACTCAATTCCTGTCAGCTTACTGAGTTCTTCCATCTGTTAGCCGTTTTTTCCATCTCCTCCTATGCCTTCTGTCCCTGACTCCTCCTGCCTTCAGCTTTCTCCTGCTCTTATCTTTATCGGGTCATCTCCTACTCTCCCAGTCTTCCTCCTCCTCCTAATGCTTCTTCATAAGCAGTGACCCATCTACAACTTGTGAGGTGAAGCCCCAAAGGTCTGACACCTTTCCATCAAGTATGACCCCAGCAGTCCTCAGAGAATCTTCCCATAGTCTCCAGACACTTACTTGGTTTATAATGTCTTGTTAGGTACAACCTCTGAAAATGGTCCCCTTCACCTGAGCTTATGCACTACAATTCCCTGCAGCCAGTACTGTTATCAGACAGGTTCTCTCAGCACATTTATTTGAGTGGCAGTTCTCTCTCTGGTCCCCAAAACAGTCTGTCTTTCTTAATATTTTGACCAAGATTCTGTATCTCTTCTTAAGGTGGATTTGCTAGTTTTCTTCATGTGAACATCCTGTTTTGCTCTTGTGAGCAACCAAAATGTTCAAATAGAGAAAGAACAGTACCTTACATGAACAAAGTGCATGATGTACTTGGGGCTCCGTTTGGGGGATGATTTGTAAAGTTGACCTTGGATACTGAAGCAGAGTTTCCTATATGATGCAGAGTCTGATAAAAAAAAAAATAGACACAAAAGTAAAGTAAGAAGACTCCAAACCCTTACCCTGTGAGATCTTCTGCCTTCACATTCTGCTACCTTCACATCCTCCTGGTTTTCCCTGTGAGGAGGGGTCCCTGGGTGAGTACAAATATGATTTGACATTTCAGGTATCGCTCACCTTCCAAGATGTGACTGTGGACTTCTCCCAGGAGGAATGGGACCGCTTGGAGCCTGCCCAGAAGGCTATGTACCGGGACGTGATGCTGGAGAACTATGAGAATTTTGTCTTCCTTGGTAAGGACGACTTTTTTGTGATGAATCATCATCTTTCTGTGTCTTTGCCTTCTCATTTCCTAATAGCTGTGGGATGTCTGCAGTGTTTCAGGAGTTTTGACTTTATATGCAGGGATCTTCTCACGAATACACATAATACAGAGGTTCCTAAATCTTTTGATGTGAAATAATAATAATAATAACTAGCACTTATGCGATGCTTTAAGATTAGCAAAACACTTTACAAATGTCTCATCTGATCCTCACAATAACCCTGGGAGGTGAGTGCTCTTAGTATGCTTATTTTATAGAGAAAGAAACCGAGGCAGAGAGAAGGTTAAGTGACTTGCCCAAGGTCACACAGCTAGTGAGTATTGGAGGCAATGGCCTCTATCCATGCCGTGCCCAGCTTATATTTGTGGAGTTGGTTTTTTGTTCCCAAGTGTAAGACTCCATTTATCATTATCAAATTTCACCTTATTAGATTAAGCCCAGTGCCTCTCAAGATTCATCCCTTCCAACGTGCTTTCTTTGAGGCCAGATCATCCCCATTACCCACCCCCACTGCTTCCTGGGAGCACAGTATTGAGGTCCTTTGTACTGCTGTCTGGATCTTCCTAGCATTCCCTCTACTCCTAAAGGGAAAAGGTCAGCTTGAATTCTGTGATGTCTCTCTCCTCAGCACTTTACCATTTATATTCCTACGAGCAGGACTCCCAGTTTCCAAACCAGAAGTGATTGCCCATCTGGAAAGAAGAGAAACCCCATGGCTGACAGAGAGTGAAGTCCTGATAAGAACTTATATAGGTGAGTGAAAGCCAGACAGATGGAAGCCTTTGAAGGAGCAACTTGAGGATGTTAGGGCATTTTCCCTAAAGCCTCCCCAGCTTCTGGAGAAGAGCTGTGGCTGTCTGGCCTAAGTTCTTCCGGGTAACTGCCTCTTTGACTTAAGTCACTTGGCTGATAACTCACTCCACCATGTTCTCCAGTCTCTTTCTAACCTTAGTGCCTCCACCTCCATACCTTTCCTTTTCTGCCTCATCCCATGGTGTTTTCTCCTTGCATCCATACTCTCTCCCTCTTCAAAGTTTCCTTTCTTTTTTTTTTGCTTTTTTTTTTGAAGGAGGAAGGCAGGGCAATTAGGGTTAAATGACTTGCCCAAGGTCACAGCTAGTAAGTGTTAAGTGTCTGAGGCTAAATTTGAACTCAGGTCCTCCTGACTCCAAGGCTGGTCCTCTATTCACTGTACCACCTAGCTGCCCAAAGTTTCCTTTCCTTCTGCTTTCAGATACAATTATATTCAACCTGTATTTAAAACTGACATAAAATAAACCTTTCATATTTACATCGCCTTTTTTTCTCATTCCTTTCAAGCCCCAAACCCCTATCCCCAAAGTGCTGTTTATACTTGCTCCATTTCATTTGATCTCTTTCTTGTGTGAAATGTTAAAATCTGTATTCTCTCCAGCTGTTCTATAGACCATTATCTTTGTGGTGGCCTGGGAGTTCCGTGATAGTGGTGATAATTTATATACATATAGAACTTTATAGCTTACAACGTGCTTTTACACCTCGTAAGGTGAATCATGCATTGACCTTCCCATTTTGCAGCAGAGGAAGCTGAGGCTCAGAGGCTTTGTCTTGCCCATGGGCCGCCTGGCTCTCTCCAGTCCGTGGCTTTTTCCCCTCCCTCTGTTGCTTCTCTTCTTCTCTCTCCCAAAGGCCTTCTCTCACATCTTCCTCCTGGCTCACCTCTGCAGTGTTTCACTTCATCACACGCCTTGAGGAGCTTCAGAGGGGTTTCTCAGTCTGGCTTAGGTTGGCCTTGATGGCCTCTGGAGTCCCTTTTGGGATTCTGTGAGAGTCTCACTGGACTCTGCCTTGGTCAGGCCACAGCTGGAATATTGTGTTCAGTTCTGGGCACCTCATTGTAGGCAGGACATGGACAAGGTGGAGCATGATCAGAGGAAGGAAACCAGGAAATCAGATGTGGAAGGATCAGAGACCATGCTTGTCCCAGTGTGCTGTGGCTCCTTAGAGGTATTCGTAGAAGCGGCAGATAGGCCAGTGATTCAGGAAATGAGAGGTTTTGATGTGTCCATGTTAGTGTGCACAAGAGAAGGCATAAGGCCTACCTGGAAATATCCAGGGGCATTGGGAGGCGAGGGGATTGGGCTAGGAGGGTCAAGTGAAGAGGAGTTCACAATAAAGACTGTCTGGATTATGGTAAAGACAGAGATAGGGATATGAGTGTCTCAGTAGAAAGAGAAAGTCAGAGATGTCATTATGCCTTGGTGACAGTTATCTTAAGGCCACAGTGGCAGAAGAATGGCACTGATAATCCTGTGACAGGCTGCCCTCCAGACCTGGTGTGCCCAGCTTATATCATGCAATGGTCCTTGTTCACTGTGGGACTCTCTGGAATCTATCCCTAATTCTGTCCTTGCCATTTAGCAGTCATCATTCCTCAAGGCCCCCTTGGATCGCCACATTCATGGCCACAAGTTCTGCAACTTTCCCTTTCCCAGAAATTTGCCTTAGGGGAAACGATCAACCTGCTATTGCCTCTGGTACAAAAGAGGTCAGATGCATAACTTGCAGGCAGGTGCCTCCGTCAGCACCAGGCTCTGGGACAGAGGCAGAGGGGCCACACCTAGTGCCCTGCTGAATTGCATCATTGAAGCCGCTTGCATCGGTGGCTTTTACCAGCATCATTAAGAAGCCAGAAGCTTGATTACTGATTGCCAGCAGATGGGAAGTTACCAAGTCAGGTGTAAGTCTCATGTAAAGGAAAACTTCCCAACAGATAGAGTATCCCCAAATTGAAATGGGAAGTTGTGATCTCCTCCTTCCTGAAGGGTTTTAGGCAAGAATAAAATTCCCTTGCTGGGATGCTGTGAAGCTGATTCCTGGACTACACGGTCTCCCTCTGAGATCCTGCGTCCTTGTTGCCTTCTGTGCCCATCCTGTACGGCTTCACCTTCAAGCATCTTGATGATCCATCCTTCAACTACTGGGCCATTCACATTTGCAAAGATTCCCTGCCATGTGCTCTTCTTCCCTGTTCATAGAATCATAGATTTAGTGTTTCCAGTGTCCATCTTGACCAGCCCCCTCATCTTGCCAATAAGAAAAGTGAATCCAGAGAGATTAACTGACTTACTCATAGTCACACAGGTAGTAAGTGATAGAGACAGGATTCAAACCCAAATCTTTTGGCTCTCTCCACTGTTACCATGATTCCTACCTTTTGGGGATTGAGCTTTTTTTTTTTTTGGAGAGGGGGAATACAAGGCAGCTGGGGTTAAGTGACTTGCCCAAGGTCACATAGCTAGTGTGTCAGGTGTCTGAGGCAGGATTTGAACTCAGGTTCTCCTGACTCCAGGGCCAGTGCTCTATTCACTGCACCATCTAGCTGCCCTGGGATTAATATTTATAGACCTGGAAGTTAAATTTATGGGAGTAAGTGAAAGTGCCCAGAGATAGAATGTTGGTAGAAAAGAAGAGAATCAATGAACAGTGCTTTCAGGAGACCTACAAGGGATCAAAAAAAAAGATAGCCAGTAAGGAAGGAGAATGGTGTGCCTGAAGCCATAGGAGGAGAGAGTATCCAGCAGGAGGGAGAGCAGCCAACAGTGACCAATACCAAGTGGAGACCTTGAGAAACAAGGCTAGAGGAAAGACCCTGGGATTTAAGGATTTAGAAGTCATCGTATTCCAGAATCATGGCAGAAGCACACTTGTAAGGGGCTGAGGCAAAAGTATGTGCTGAAGAAGTGAGGGCATCAAACGTATACACGTTTTAGAAACTGAGCAGTGAGAGAGTAAGCAATACGGGCCAGAAAGATCAAGAGAAGTATTAGGGTTTGTTCTTGTTTTCTTAATTTTAATACTTGAGACACCTGAGCATATTTGCAGGCTGATGAGTGAAACAATCAGTAGTGAGATGAGAAATTGAAATTGCTAGAGAGAAGGTGTAATCGAAAGTTTGGGGGCACAGTAGACAGGGGGTGGAAATAGGGGTAGAATTACATTAATGACTAGTAGGAATATCACTTCTGTGATTAGCAGAGAGGAAAGCAGAATGATCATGTTGAGAACATTTGAGGGCAGGAATGGGGGCTCATGTCAGATGGTTTCATTCTTCTCAGTGAAGTAAGAGCCTAGGCCCTAGACCCTAGGTCATTTGCTGTAAGTGTGGGGTTAGGGAGTCCAGGGTGTTTTAAGAAAGAAAACCTGAAATAGTCCTTGTGGATTAGATATAGAGAATTGGAATAGGATTATCATGCAGAACTTAAGAACTGTAGCAGGGTTGAGTGGGAACAGGGCCTCAGCTAAGTTTACTGTTTAACTCAGTTTTATTATTTTCTCCAATGACCAGAGCTGGAGCACAGAAATCAGAGAGTAGATAGCTAGGATTAGGTATAATGTGACACAACCTAGGGTGTCCCTTAATATGACCACCCCCATAATGTGACACTATATAACCCCTCCCATGGACCATGTCAACACCCATTCATTCTCTGGGTTGGCTCCCTCACTCCAACTTGCCCACAGATAGACGACCCCTGTTATATGATTATGCACAAGCTCTCTCGAAGGCCTATAGGTAAATCTTTTGAGGAGAAATACTTCCTTTACTTACCACTCTAGCTCTTGAGCCCCCATTGAATTAATTCTAGCTATACAATTAGCACTCATAATGACACTTTTAGATATTAAATATAACCACTTATTTGACAAAAAACAAAAGAAATAATAATTACAATGTAGCTACTAGTTTCTTAAAGTCCATGCATAAATAAAATTAATCACAATACACATATAAATCTGGATCACACTCTTCCACTAATGTATAGTGAAGGGCAAGCATACCCTTATAAGAACTTAGTAGGAAAGCACAAGAAGGAGGAAAACCTATGTGTTTGGGTAACTTAAAACTCTGAACTTTGATGTTTGGTGGTCCACAGGAAATTCCTTCTCTGTTCAATGCTTGCCTGTTGGTCCCTACCCCTCTTCAGCTAGGAAAATCCTCTTTTCACTACTTGAACATAGCTTTTACAGACTTTTAACTTATACCTACCATTAAAAAGATTTAAAAATGTTACTTTTTGTAAAAATAACTTATTTATTTTGCTCTGCATTTTTAATCAGTCCTTTCCATTATTCTGCTATTGAACTTTTTTAAACCCAAACAAAACCATCATCATAGACATGGATTGTCCAACAAAACCAGTTCCCACATTAGTTGTACCCCAAAACCTATGTCTTTATCTTCATTTTAAATTCACTGCCTCTCTTGTAGGAGGTGAGTGGCATGTTTCATCTTGAATTTTTTGGACTCATTTATTCGTTGCTTTGCTCAGAATTTGAAAATCTTTCAGAGATTTTTTTTCCTTACAGGGTTGCTGTAAATTGTTCTAGCTCTGCTCACCTTTCATAGAGGTCTTCCCATTTTGTAGAAGTTTTACTTAATATGAATAACAGTTCCCCTTAAACCAGAGAACTGCAAAAATCATGAAAATCATGGAAACTAGTTCTCTCTGGGATCTACAGTCCAGACCAATTATTCATTCACCTGAATGCTTCCTTGTCAGGTAGCACTCACAGCAACAGAATATAAGTTGATTCTTTTAAGCTAGATAGATAAACCTAGCCAACTCACCAGAATACCAAAGCAGATCCAAAAAACCTTTCTGCTTTTCCCTTTCAAGCTATAGGTGGCAGAAAAGATCAGCTGCCTTCCACCCCCATCACTTCTTCTCAGGCTTCTAAGTCAGGTTCTTTTCAGGTTCATATACCCTATTCTTAAATGCTTTGGTGACTTAAATGAGAACGTCCTTATTCTCAGTGACTCACTTTTCCTTTAAGAAGTCACAAACTCTCTAAATTTTCCCTGTGAAATCTATAGCTTATTTTCAATCACACCTCACTGTCTATAGTGTCTGTATGACTTTAAGTGTCCATGTGGCTTTAGAAAAAGACTTACCTTTAGTCATGAAACATGTATATATACATGTGAGCCAACGTCCCATAATCCCTTGCAACTGTAACTTCTCCAGGGCAGCCCCTCGCCTCTTTGGTAGCCTTGAAGCGCTATGTTTCTTTACGTTCATATTCCTCTAGTCCCCAGGGATCTTTGTCGGCCTCTTTATAACGTCAAGTGCTTTCCCACGCAAGTTAGGCATCATTCTACGTTGTTCATGAGGGTATTGGGGTTTATAAACAATCACTTTCATAGAAGGTTCTTGAATTTTGATGGAGATTTTCTTCAAGCTTATCTTTATTCTCAGAATTGATATATTTCCTTTTTCTGAATATTTGCATATTTTCCCAAGAATTTCAATACTGATGAAATCTATAAAGTTTTTCCATACCTTAGAATGTAATTCATTAAGTTCTGGGTGGATAGGTACTCTTTTACTCTGTCTTTCCTTTTACCATCTCTCATTTCCCTCAATGTTCTGCTTTTTCCAAACTAATCATCATTTGCTTTGAATAAGAAGGCAAAATCTAGAACTTAGTATAAAATCACTTTTCTTTCTCACAGCACAGGCAGAAGTAAATATTGACACTTTTCTGTTTCTTTCAGATTCCCTTATTCAGAAGACAGGCTATGAAATCAAGGAATCCGTTCCAAAGCAGTATATTTCTATGGGAGAATCATCCAATGAGAGATTCACAAAGGAGGGTCCCTGGAATTCCAGTCTGGGAGAAGCTTGGGATCATGATGTCAGGTTAGAGAGACAAGAGGAAAACCATGAGAGAGAGCCAAGGCAGGTACCAATCACCAATGACTATAATATATTTGGGAGAAAGCTCATTCTAGGGTCCTTCCTCATTCCACAACTGAGTTTTCCTAGAGGAGAAAGCCTCCATAAATACGATACACTTGGAGAGAGTTTCAAACAATTTTCAGACCTAATTAAATATAATAGAATTGAATTAGGAAAGAAACTTTGTAAATATAGTAAGTACAGGAAACCCTTCAATTATCAGTCAAATCTTATTCATTACTATAGAACACACACTCGAGGAAGACCTCTTAAGTGTAATGAATGTGGCAGAACTTTTAATAGCATTTTAAACCTCACTCTACATCAGAGAAGTCATGCTGGAGGGAAACTCTTTGTATGTGATGAATGTGGGAAGGCCTTTAGCCAAAAAGAAAACCTTGATACACATAAGATATTTCATACTGAAGACAAACTCTTTCCATGTAACGCATGCGAGAAAGCCTTCAGTAACAATTCACGCCTTATTGTGCATCAAAGAATTCATACTGGAGAGAAACCCTATATATGTAATGAATGTGGAAAAGCCTTCAGCCAGAAGGGAAACCTGAAAACACATAAGAGAATTCATACAGGTGAGAAGCCTTTTGAATGTAATGAATGTGGAAAAGTCTTCAGCAGTAATAGACACCTAACTCGACATCAACGAATTCATTCTCAAGAGAAACCATGTGTGTTGAATACATTTGGTAAATCCTTCAGTAACACCCCTTACCTTACTAAACGTAGGGTAATTAATAATAATAATAATACTGGAGAGAAACCTTTTAAATGTTACGAATGTGGCAAAGGTTTCAGGTACAGTTCTTCTCTTATGCAACATCAGAGAATTCATACTGGCGAGAAGCCCTTTATATGTAACGAATGTGGAAAAGCCTTCAACCAGAAGGGAATCCTTAATACACATAAAATAACTCATACTGGAGAGAAGCGCTTTCAATGTAATGCATGTGGGAGAGCCTTCAGACACCGTTCATCCCTTATGCGACATCAGAGAATTCACACTGGAGAGAAACCTTATAAATGTAATCAATGTGATAAAGCCTTTAGCCAGAAGGGAGGCCTTAATGCACACAAGATTGCTCATACTGGAGAGAAACACTTTGAATGTAGTGAATGTGGAAAAGGCTTCCGGTACTGTTCATTCCTTGTGCAACATCAGAGAATTCATACCGGTGAGAAGCCCTATATATGCAATGATTGTGGGAAAGCCTTTGGCCGGAAGGGAAGCCTTAATACCCATAAGAGAATCCATACAGGTGAAACTCCTTTTGGATGTAATGAATGTGAAAAAGCCTTCACCAATAACCAGAGCTTAGCTCGACATCAAATATTTTCTCATATTCGGGAGAAACCCTTTCATTGTAATGAATGTCAGAAATCTTTCAGCCAGAGAGGAGATCTTAATAAACATAAGAGAATTCATACTGGAGAGAAACCCTTTCAGTGTGAGGAGTGTGGAAAAGCTTTTACTCGTAGTGAAAACCTCAAAGGACATAAGAAAATTCATACTGAAGAGAAGCCATTTCAGTGTGATGAATGTGAGAAAGCTTTCAAATGGAGTGGAAACCTTAAAGAACATAAAAAAACTCATGCTGGGATGAAGCTCTTTGAATGGAATGAAAGAGGAAATGTTTATAGTCCAAACTTTGTTGCATATGATAAAATTCATAATAGAGAGAATCCCTTTGAATATAAACAAATGTGAGAAAACTTTAGGAAACAGCTCATTGCTTAAAAAAAATTGAGAATTTCTACTGTAGACCATTTCAACATAAGGAAATTGGGAAAGCCTTCAGCAGGAAAAAAAACAACAACTTTGCACATCAGAGAATTCATACTGGAAAGAAAAGTTTTCATGATTAAATAGTGTGAGAAATTTTTCAATTTAAGTAGAAAACTGAAGGACATAAGTGGCTTCATTCATCATTATAACCCAGATTTGTGATTTCAATAGTGTGGGAACTCCACCTACCAATGTAGATCACAACCCATATATAACATTGTCTTAGAGTTTCCTGACACTCCTAAATGTTAAGTGACTTGCCCAGATAGCATCAATTTAGGGATCTTTGACACTTAAGTTTTATGCTCTATCCAGTATGCCAACTAATAACCTCTCAAAGATATTCATACTGGAGAAAAACTCTTTGAATGTAATAAGTTTCATAAGGTCCTTAGCAATAGTGCAACCTGTATTAGTCATCAAAGAATTCATACTGAAGAGAAACCCTTTCAGTGAAATAAATGTAGGAATGCTTTCACCTAGAGTAGAAACGTGAAGCTGATTCATACTGGAGAGATTCTTTGAATGTAATGAATGTTGTACATCTTTCAGGCTGATCTAAAAGCTTTGACTCATATAAGAAAATTCATATTGGCTAGAAATCTTTTGATTATAATGTATTTGGGAAAGCTTTCAATCTAGAAAAACTTGTAGAACATTTGATAATTCTTACTGTTGAGGATGTTCATAAATGTAATGAAATGTGGAAATACCCTCAGAATGAGCTCATCCCTTATGAAGCATAATGACCCTGGTAAAATCTTTGGAGTCCACTCTTCATCCGAGTTTTCATACTGGAGATTAATTAACCATGCATATAATTGAAGGAATGCTTCATAAAGTTTTATCATCTGTTAAATATTGGAGAATCAAGATGTCAAGTTTTATCATCAATTAAATTGTTGCTTTGAGAAGAAAAAAAACCAACCCCATCCTCCTTTGTGTCCCTCTTTTTTGTTATATTAGCTACCAATCAGGTGGCAGTTCAGTTGCAAAAGCACAAAATTCAAAGTACTGCCAGTATAATAAATCTAATTTAAAATTTTAGTTTTGGGAAACACACCAAAATATTAACAAAATAGTTAAACTTTTATAACTTCTTAGAGCCAGGGAATAAAAAATAGTAGATAAATGTCCTAAGATGATTCCCCTACCTCCACGGGATGTTTAATATGAGAACTATCTCTTTGGAAGTTCTTATGAAATGTAAATTAATTACCCTTAAGCTTATCTGGATCAGATTTACACATACCATACTTCCCAGTCTGTAATAGCATCATAAAAAGGGAGGGACTTTAAAAATTACCAGGTTCAGATGCTGTTTTGGAACTTAAGGATAAAAAGTAGAGAAAATGACAAATGGACTTTTAAAAAAAAATTGTGTTTACTGATCCAAGGGGAAAATGTAGCAACTGGAAGAACTCCAGATCATGCTGAGGAGATCTGGGTTTGACTCCACATGAACGTTCACTGACTGGTTCTTAAATGGTCCTGGAAGCCCCAGCTGGCTTATTGTTTCCTCCACACTTTTAAAGTCATCATCTCAAGGAAATCTACACCTTATCTAGAAGCTGAAGGGTGATACTATAGGCCTCCCAGTGGTGGCTCCACCCACAGTTAAGCAGCAAACCTGAAATTGTACCAGAAAGGCAATATGGTGATGTAAATAGAGTGCTGGATTTACAACAAAAAAGACCTAGGATCCAAGTGACCCTGAGCCAATCACTAACCCTCTCTGGGCCTCAGTTTTCTCATCTTTAAAATGGGGTAGTTGGTCAAAACTTTAAAAATCAACTATAAAAAATTTGTTTTTACATGTAATTGGGGGAGAAATAAAATAATATTTAATTTTTTAATGGGGTAGTTGGACCTTTAAGGTCCTTTCCAGCTTTTAAATCTATTATGGTAAATCTACTGGGGCTGGGAATTGGATTAGATTGGATTGGATTGGAATTGGCTGGAAATTGACCCTTGGTAGGGAATTGTATTGTTGTGTCCAGAAAACGAGAGTAAGACGCATGTAACAATTTAGAATTGGACCCTTTATTTTATGCCACTTTGGCTGATCAGGCCACACATGGTGGACTGATGAGGTACCATCCCAGGTTGTACAGCAGAGATCTCAGGTAAAGCCTCAGCTTTTAAAGGGATGCCACTCAGCGTAAGCAGAAACTTGCAGAGGCTACAATCAGTGATTTGTCAGTACACATCTTGAAATTCCCGCCAGCACCAAGTCTCCCTGCTCCAGAAGCCCTCCCACCTCCATGAAGAAGAACTGGGGTTGGGGGAGGGTAGAGCTGAACTTGGCAGTCTGCTCATTTCTGTGAGGGAAAGAATGGGGCCAGGTACAACATTATTAAAGGACCCAATTACTGCCTACTCAAAAGTTCAGAATTTTTGCTCTGTAGCTGTGGCCCTGAAGAGTATGTATTGAATTCCTCAGACTCATTTTGAGTTCCAGGATAAAAATACCTGCCCCTTACTACAGGATATCTTGAGAGTTATTGCCTCGACCAGTAGAGAAAGTGATCCTAGTTTGATTGAGGAAAGTCAAGGCCTTGCCTTAAGTTTTGAGACTGAAAGTTTGGGGACTAACCAAGTTTGTTTCCTGCTTCATTAGGAACAAAGGCCACTTTAATTGGTCAAGGTCCCTCCAGAATCCAAAAGGTTCTATAAATGGGGTGGGAACCAGCAGCTAAGAGAGTTTCTACAAAAATAGCAAGAATGAAAGATTTACATATTAGCATACCTCCCACCCTCATCCCCATTACAAACATGCCTCAAAAGCCATTTTAGTTACCACAAGAATGGAAAAGAAACATCTTCCCACAAGGTAAAGGCTTCTAAAATGGCATCAGAAGATTGATGATTCCACTTCTCCTCAATGTATCGAACCCCTCTTGCTCCCAGGGTGATCATCTCATTAGGCCTGAATTTCCAGTGTTGGATATGGTGGCACCTATTCTATCCCCTGTAAGTTTTCTCAGAACTCATCCAGCCTTAGTGGCAGAGAAATCAGATTACTCTGATGGTGAAGAGACTCAGAAATCCAAAGCCAATCAGAGAGGAAGGGACTTGTGTGGTATGTAAAAGGAGGTGGTATAAGCTCAGCTTCAGTCATCTCTCTGTGGGATTTCTTCAAGACAGATCTGCACTTGGGTACTACCCCCCAGCACTTAACTCAAGTTAGTTATTAAAGTTGCTCAGAGTTGCTTATGCAGATAAGCAAAAGCAAGAAGCATTGTATGAAGAAAGAAGTCAAACAAGGTAATGACTCCTGACAAAAAATCTATTTGGAACAGATGAAAAGGGGTGGTAAGCAAGAAGGCTAGGAGAGAGAGGTTGGGTATAAGGCCAGCCTCCTGGCAGATAAACATTCAGTGCATTGAAACAAATACAGGGAAAGGAGCAAACAATCTAGAAACTAATAGAACCACATATAGAAATATTATACAGTGAATGATTGACACTCAAATCATTTCATCAAGAGAAAATTGAGGAAAGTAAATGAACACAGATAACAAAACAAGCAACAAAATCAATGTTCATTGACTTCTAGGGAAAGATAAAGCTATTTTTAAATCTCACCTTAGTTGAGGGTCAAGGAGAAAACAGAGAAATCTGGCTGCATGAGGATCTAAGAGGCTCTTGACCAAAGGGGCTAAGGAATTAGGAGGGAAGGAGGAAGGATTTATATTAATTAAACTAAAACCCACTTTTCCTCACAAATAAATTGGAATATTGGGAGTGGGGTGGGGCAAGAGGTTGCTTGGCAAGGGGAAAATGAGAATGAAGAGAGGGGAGGGAACCAAAGATATACCACCCTCAGCATTAGCTTGGGATGAAAAGGGGATTTCTCCAAACTTCATCCTGTCTGGGGGCCTGTGGTCAAGTGGGAAAAGATCATTAGGAGAAAGGGGCAGATAAGTAAGAGAACCCAGAGATAGTAGCACCACAGAAACCTAGAAAGTGTTAGGGATCTGAGCAAAATCAACAGTGCCGAGGACTGCAGAGAGATCAGGATGGATGAGGGTTGAAGAAAGGCCACTTGATTGGCAATTAAGAGATCATTAGTAACTTGGGAGAGAACTGTTTAGGTTTAATGATGAGATTGGAAACCAGTCCCTAAAGATTTAAAAAGAGATATAAGCAACTTCTGCCAAGCCACAACACAGAACTGCTTCATAAAGCAGCATTTCCAGGAGTCAGGCTTTTCAGAAAGAACTAAACAGACTGAAAAGAAATGGAGAACAGAGTGGATGAAATCCACAATAGCACCGAAGCCTTCTCTCTTATGAGAACTGATTATAAAACTCGTACATGGAAGATTCCCTTTTAGAATATCCCAGAACAGGAAAGGAATAAGGTGGATGACAAATTCACAGTTCCCACAAGGTTCATCGCAGAGAATATTCTGAACTGTAATCTCACCCAAGCTGTGAAAGGGAGGAAGTAAAAAAAAAGTAATAAAACCAAATTCAGGAACTTGGGACAGGGGAAACACTGGGGAAGGGAGGAGATGGGTGAGTCCATGGAAGGAGACTGGTCAAATTAAGGAACAAAACTAATCATGGAGACCAAGAGCTGACTTAAGAGGAGAAAGGGAAAATAAAGCTTTTCCTTCCCCCCCACTTTCTCCCCTCATCAACCTGAGTTAAGTGTAGAAAAACACAAACCTAAGAATTATAGCATTAAATGAGAATGGCTTAAATTCCCTCCTGCTCCCTCCCCCAAAAAACCCCCTCAAGAATGACAGAATGACTAAGAATAAAACCCAGCAATTTCCTAAATATTTTGAAACACATCAAAAAAAAAATAAACACAGAAAAATTTTAAATGAGGGGGTGGGGTAAGGAGTATATTTCAGGCTAATTTTTTAAAATGGCATTGAAGTCATGATTTCAGATATGACAACAGTAAAAATTGACAGTGTCAAACTACCTAATGCTTAAAGGCACCATAGATGACAAAACTATGATATTAAATAGATGGGCACCAAATACCGTGTTTCCCCGATAATAAGACCTATCCTGAAAATAAGCCCTCCCCTTACTGTGTAAGATTCCTCTAAAATAAGCCCTCCCCCGAAAATAAGCCCTATTGAGATTGCTACTGTAGTGAAGGTGATCCCCTG
>NW_027186338.1:116568-136283 GCF_028583685.1 Petaurus breviceps papuanus
GTCATCCTGTTCTTCCCCAGTGATTTGCTTGCTGGCGCCGTTGAGAGCAGTGCTGCGGAGGAAAGCTGAGGCAGGACAACATAAGCCCTCCCCTGAAAATAAGCCCTCTGGTGTTTTTCTTTCCAAAAAAAATAATAAGACAGTGTCTTATTATCGGGGAAACACGGTAGAACTGATCCCTGAAAGACTGTAGCTGACTGTGTGCTTTTCCTGTCTCTCCTCTCACCTCTCCTTTGTTAGAGTCAGTGAGTATCCCAAAGCTCATCTCACTTTTCTTAAGTTTACATATGTGTATGTATGTATGTATGTATGTATGTGTATGTACACATAGAAATAAGTATGTATCATACATATATTATTTATAGCAAGTTTGTATTTCCTTAAATTTATATTACTATTCATCTAGTTTATATAAGCCCATATTAAGATAAAATTAGTTAATCCAATGTATAATTGGACGGCATATATCACATTTGCTCAAGGGCAGTTTTAAGAGAAGTTACAGTCAGCTACACAGAGCTTGAAGGAGACCTTCTAAATCACTGGAGTATCCCCAGGTAGCGACTGGAAATGAGTCAGATTTTATTGATGAGCATTATTATAATTGCTCATAAGCAGGGAAAAGATTAAATCCAATTAATCTAAACCATAATAATAATATGTGTCACAGTGGATAGATTATAGGACATAGAACACCTAAATTCAAGTCCTGCCTCAGACACTTACTGGCTGCCCAGCTCTTGCAAGTCACTTAGCCTGCCTGCCTCAATTTTGTGTTCTGTAAAGTGAAGATAATAGCACCTACCTCCCAGGATTGTTGTGAGGATAAACTGAAATAATATTTGCAAAGTGTTTTGCAAACCTTAAAGTGCAGCTACTATTATAATGGATTATTTTATGAATAGAAGCTATTATCCTTACATTGCACAATCATCCTGAAGTGTGGTGTTAGGGCAAAACGGGCTTAGTAAGCAGAAGCTTTCTTTTTAAGCTTCTCAGAATACATTGGTCATGGCTTACTTCCCTCTGGTTGGTTTTTTTTTCCCAGAAGCAAATTCAAAGAGCCTTATCTACCCCCAAGGGGCATAAAGGTGTTGACCAAGGAAAAGTCATAGCAACGGGGATGACCTGCAAGGAAGTGGTGAGAAAGACTAGCTCCTCTAATAAGAGGATAGGGGCCATCTGTAGCACCAATGCAATATTTACAGCACCCACAATCACACTAAACACCGTGACTATAAGTATCACATGACGTTCAATTGCAAAATATACCAAACTCCCCAGATAGAAGATAAAACTGAAGCATTTATTTAGACACCAGAAAACCCAATCCCAAAACCAGTAAGCTGATTCCATCATAGTACCAAAGATATTCAGAAGTCATAATAATGCTGAGAGCCACAGCATCCTTCAGCCTTCCCACAAACAATACAAGATCAGTATTTACTCATAAATCTCTCTATCTGCTTGCCTGAGCTCCTCTCTCCCCCGTCATCTGGCTCTGACCATCTTCCCTATGGGCTCTGCTTCCCTTCAGCAAACTCCTCCCACCACAGACTCCATGTGACTACATTCAGCCTATTAGGGGGCAGAGTTTACTTTCAAAGCGGGGGAGGTCTTCAAATTCCCCCCTAGGTCTATTAAGGGGCAGGGAAGATCTTCAAATTCCCATTCCCATTATACCATCCAAGAGGGAGTAGTTAACTTTCCTGTTGAACCAAGCAATTCCAAATCATAGACATCTTTGGATGTATATCATGGTGGACTGCCCAATCCTACATATATTCTCTCTCCACTCAGGGTCCCATATGTCTTGGTCCCAGACTCTCTTAATGGGACCCTAGATCTGAAAGGTGCATTATGAGAGTCTCGCCCTGAGCACCTCCAAGCATAACTCGATGGCCATGAGTCAGAATGAATTCCTGAATTATGTAAATTGTTAGGTCATGAATAAGGTCATTATATAATCCCTGAAGTTGGGCATTCAAGAAATCATGGCTTTGCACAGGCCTTGGAGTCAGGAGGACCTGCGTTCAAATCCGGCCTCAGACACTTGACACACTTACTAGCTGTGTGACTTTGGGCAAGTCACTTAACCCTAATAATCCCCCCTCCCAAAAAAAAAGAAAAAAAAAGAAATCATGGCCTTCAGAGCATGCTCTATCTCCTAGGAGTGTCTTGATTTATTTTTATAATTTCACTTACTAATGAGGAGAAGGTCATTGGGTGCTTGCCTCATGCAAAAAAAGTGACAAAGTGCTCGCCCAAACCCGCCTGGAGTGGATTCATCTCAGCTTCTGTCATAAGGACAAGGGCTCATTCTAATTTTCTGAACCAATCTACTCTTTCTTTGTATTTCAATGGAGACTGCAGTGTTGTCCCCATCCCAAATGTTTCCTATTAAATCTCACCTTTCCCAGGCAATAAGAGACCTGAGGCACTAATAAGAGTTCTGAATGTTGCCAGGTGGATAGTTACTCCTCAAATGAGGTGTTGGGGAGCAATGTCAAAAGCTGTTCATGAAAGGGTACATTTTATAACTTCCAGCATAAGGTTTACAGGTATGCACTTTTTCTTACCCACTTTTAGATTCTATAATGAGGTAGTAAAATGGTCCCACTCTGCTCAGTTGATGAGTAACAAGAACCATGACCATTTCAATTCCCTTACAAATACACTAATATTGGGGGGGGGGGGGGAGAGTCAAGATGGTGGAGTAGAAACAGGGCTGCTGCTCAGCTACATTTGTATATATGTGTACAGATACACATAGATAGAGGACACAGGACCAATTTAAAAGGAAGGGACGATACTTAAAAGGTGAAATTGAGAGGTGAGAGAGGAATATAATGAGAGGAGATGGGGAGAAACAGAATGGGGTAAATTATCTCATATAGAAGAGGCAAGGGAAAACTGTTACAATGGAGGGGAAGAACAGGAAGGCAAAAGGGAATGAGTCAACCTTATTCTCATTGAATTTGGCTTAGGGAGGGGATGACATACACACTAAATAGGGTGTCTCACCCTACAGGAAAGTAGGGGGGAAGGGGATGAGAGGGAGGATGATGGAAGGGAGGGCAGGCTGGGGGGGAAGTTGGAAGCACCCACTTTTGAAAAGGGACAGGATCAGAGTAGAGAATAGAACAAGTGGGAGGTGGGATGGGAGGGAGGGAAATATAGTCAGTCTTTCACAATATATCCATTATGGAAATGTTTTGCATAGCTACACATGTACAACCTGTATTGAATTGCTTATCTTCCCAGTAAGGGTGAGTGATGAGGGAGGAAGGGAATGATTCTGGAATTCAAAGTTTTAAAATCAAATGTTTAAAATACATATATTATTATTATTATTATTATTATTTTACATGTAACTGGGAAATAAGATACATAGGCACTGGGGCATAGAGATCCACCGTGCCCTACTGGAAAGTCGGAGGGGGAATGGGGGAAGATATGGGAAAGAGCAGATTGGGGGAGGGGATATTCAGTGGGATTGCTGTTTTGGGGTGGTAGGAAGGGGGAAAATGGGGAGAAAATTTGTAACTCAAAATCTTGTGGAAATGAATGATGTAAACTTAAAATTTTAAAAGAGGGAGAAAAAACAAATACACTAATATTATTATAAAGTACAGTATGATCATCATACATGGCAATCATTACAGACCTGTTTGCATGGCAGTATGTTTTTGTATTAAATCTCTCCTCAAAAAATACATTTGTAGTACTCTGTGAGATAAAGTTAATTAAATAGGATAGTCTTGTCAAGGTTCAGAGTTGGGAGAGCTGGTTCAAGTTTTGAAAGAATTCAATCAGACCTTCTCTTTAGCCAAAGGGAGCTTTATTAACACAAAAGCATGGGGGCCTGAGATTCAGCAAGGGGCTAAACAAAGACAGTGATGTAGGAAAAGCACCAGACACTTACACCCAGAAAGTTAGGCAGCCTGTAGGATGATGATGTAATTTTAGGTTTTCTAATGGGGGTTGGAGATTTAGGGACAGGATGAAGAAGATGGATGACACAAGATAAGGAAAAATTGTCATGACACATGATGAGGAAGTGAATGACACTGGAAGGGGAACACAGGATAAGGGAGACAAAAGTGATTCTTTTGGTACAAATTGCATGGTACTTCGAGATAAGGGGAAGGGGCATTAAGGCACCCTGAAGCTACAGGATGGGCTAAGAATAAACCTCAAACCCCCTCAGGGGACCTGGGAATATAACCCTTACTATTAACCCTTAGGGCATCTTTGTATCCACATCAGTTTGAACCACTTCTTTGAGCTGAAGATGATCCTTTTTAGGGAGAGGAGTGGTTGTTAAGACAACAGTGGTTGGGAGATTGCTGATTACAACTCACTGGGAGAGCCTCTTGGTATTCTTTATCTGACAGCCACTCAAGTATTGGATGGCAGGCAGAAGGTTCTTAATTATAAGGCAGCTCCAAAATCTAGAGGGTGATAAA
The DNA here is from genome assembly GCF_028583685.1 of Petaurus breviceps papuanus. Lineage (NCBI taxonomy): Eukaryota > Metazoa > Chordata > Mammalia > Diprotodontia > Petauridae > Petaurus > Petaurus breviceps. The sequence continues at coordinate 121,038 of NW_027186338.1, forward strand.
TTCCATGTTCCCAGATAAGTCTTTTGTGATTTACTCTGTAAGTGCACTCAACAGAACTTAAGCATAAGAGATCTTAATATAAAGTCTATTACTAGTAGTAGCAGCAGCACCTTTTTTTCATTGCTAATTTGTCTATGAAAAAGATGATTAGCACAGTTACCCTGCCCCTCATTTTAAATTCTATAAGAGCAAAAATTTCTTTAGTATAGGATTTGGGAACTTGGAACTGTTGGCTTTTAGTAGCAATATTGGGAATTAACAGTAGTTGGTTACAAAGTCTTTCAACATTTTCTTTGGAGGCAACTTTAGCAGTAGGGTAGACTTCAACCCATGCTGAAAACACACATATTACAGCAAGAATACTTTAATAATTACAACACTTAGTCAAATAAATGTATTTAAATATTAATAAATGGACTCCTTAAAGTAGATTGTGTTGCCTTCTTCATTTTGATTGCTTTCTCAAAACTTAGCCAATGGGGCAGATATGGCAAGATTATTGGACTATCAAAGGAAAATTGGGAACACACCCAACAATTTGGGCTACAGGAACCATCCTTGATTTGCTGACATTTACTGTGCATCATGCAAGCATGCAAGCAAGGTAACAAAGGATCACCAAGGTGCAGTCCACCAAGGCCTGATCTTCTAGACTGGCTAATGATTCTAAGGGAGAAGAGAAAGTAATAATTATTCTTTCTGAGAAGTAACAAGGTCACAGTCTTATTGATGGAATCAACCAAGGCATTTTCACAGGTAATTTCAGCAGGTGAGCAGCACACTTAACAGTAGCTATTTTAAGCAAGTAACTGTAACTCATCTAGCTAAGTAGCCAAATTGGAATCAGTCTTAATTTGAGGAAAGTAGCTATTTTTAAAATTTAATTTTATTTCCAGCTCTGAATAATACTCTGCCTTCCACTTTTCCTTCTCCTTTCATTGAGAAAGCAAGAAAAACAAAACCCATTACAGTCATGTGTAGTCAAGCAAAAGAAATGTCCATATTAACCATGTTTTAAAATATGTATATATTCCTCAATCTATACTCTTGAGTTGATCAGTTCTCTATTTAGAGGTGGGTAGCATGTGTCATCATGATTCCTTTGTAATTGTGGTTTGCCAATGTATTGATCAGAGTTCCTAAACCCTTCAAAGTTGTTTGTCTTTAAAGTATCTTTGTCATTGTATAAATGGCTTGGGAAGGATAGACTTAATTTCAGTTCTATTAAGAGCGAAAGCATAGAGAGCAAAGGAGCAATAGAAAATGGTAGCCAATTAATATGGGCCTGGGTCTTCCCACAAGGAGTTTGTTTTTAAATCGACATTTTCAAGGTGATGGTCTTGGGTTAGATGTTGAGAATCTTCCTTGCACAAGATATCATGAGTTTCTATAAAGATCAAAGTTGCCAAAGTTATTCATGACCTGAATTTCTATTTTACTATATATTTTCTTCAACTAGACTGCTGCCTCTTAAGCTTGTATTAACAGAGTGAACATTAATTGTAAAATTCACTTGCAGTCCTGTTAGTGCCTCACATACTGTACTATCCTACATCTATGGATAGGATAGGTTAGCAGTCAACTGCCTGGGGCCAGAATAAGTGCTAATATATTCCAAACCCAAGATCAATGGTATAAAATAACTATCATAAGGATAAAAAAAAAATTAAGAGATTTTATAAGGAAAACAAGAAGTCACCTGAGCAGAATGTAACAGCAGGGTTCATATTTTCACTAAATTCATCATTTAAATACTTCATTCCCTTTTAAAACCTTCATTCTCCTCCTGGATATGCTTCTGACATTCTGGAGTTCAATACCATAGCCATAGCTGCAGTCTCACCCTAGAACTTGCCTTAGCACCTGGGGCCTCCTCACCCTGGAATATCTATCCACCCTTGTCGACTTTTCACCATGGAATATCTTTCTGTATGCCAGTTCTTTGCCCCCATTGGAGAGATTCTCCTAGGGCTTCACTATCTTCATTCTCCCAGATGTGCTTCTAACTTTATGTACATCAACAATATTTACCTCTCCTTTCTTTCTTTTATGTGCCTTTTCCCATTGGAATTGAAGCCATCTTCCTTTTTTGCTCGTATTTGTATTCCCAGTGTTTGGCCCAGTACCTAGCACATAAATGCTAGTAAGTGCTTACTGAATGCCGCCTGTCTTTTCTTGCATAGATAACCTACGTCACGTTTTTATTACATTCTGAATTCTCAGTCATTGTGAACTTCATTGTTTTCAAGCTAGGCTCTGATAGGATTTCTCAACTTCCCAAGATCAGCTCTTCCAAATCAACTCTTGACATACTAAATATTTAGACCATCCATCCTTGACCTGAAAGCTCCCTTTCTCCCCTTCTTTTCTTCTCAAACCCTTTTAACAGCATCCTAAACTCTTCTTTCCTCAAGACTCTGTATTAAGTAGTTTGTCAACTCTTCTACATACACAAGAGATCCCAAGCAGAAGGAGAGATAATGAAAACTCGTCAAAACAAAACAACTTTCAATCTGGCTTCCAAACTCCTCATTCCATTGAAACTGCTCTTTCCAAAGTTCTCAATGATCTTTTTCGTTGCAAAATCTGATGGTCTTTTCTAGGTTTTCATCCTCCTCATCCCTTGACCTCTCTCCTGAGTTCAACACTGTTGACCACCTGGATACTTTTACCTTTTGATTGAATGGATGATGCAAAATTACACATCAGGGGGGTGCCCATCAATTGGGGAATGGCTGAACAAGTTGTGGTATATGCATGTTATGGAATACTATTGCGCCATAAGAAACGGGGAGCAGGCGGTCTTCATATTTACCTGGAGAGGCTTAAAAGAACTGATGCTGAGTGAGAAGAGTAGAACCAGGAGGAATTTGTACACGATTACAGTCACAACCAACTTTGATAGACTGGACTCTTCTCAACAATACAGGGATATAAGTCAATACCAAAAGACGCATGATGGAGAGAAAAATGTGCATCCAGAGAAAGAACTAGAAAGAACTAAATTTATATCCAGGTGGAAGCAAAATACCTGATCTTTTTTGTTCTCTTATTTGATTTTATGTCCTCTTTACCATTTTTCATTCCAGCTGGTACAATCCATCCTTATAACCTGACCAATGTATAATGTGAAAGTATTTACAGATCCTATACTTGACTATAAGCCGCCATGGGGGGGAGGGGAGGGAGGGGGACAAAATGTGAAATTCAAGGAATTGTGGAATTGAATCCTGTAAACTAAAAGGAAACAAACAAATTAATAAATTAAAGTTTAAAAAAAAAGTTCCAGAGAGCCAGGAGGAAGCAGAACTTGTGGGGTTAGCCTTGATCAAGTGATGGACTGCCTCCTTCTCTGAAGACAGAATAGATGAGAACAGACTGTGATATTAAGATGTAGATGGCAAGAGATGAGGAAATCCACACTGAATTGTCTCAGTCTCCTCAGCAAAATAGGAGGTGATTTAATTTTGCTGAATTCATCAAGGGTTTCACAAAGCACATAGTAGGTACAAGGTGATGGGGATATAAAGAGAAAACAAGAGTACCTGCTCTAAAGCAAGTTCATATGCTAAGATAGAATATTTTGAATAAATGGTCTCAGAAATTCTGGCCTACCATATATTAGATGGAGAGATTTTTTTTTTCAAAAATATTCAAACACATGTATGAAAACAAAAATCAAAACCCTTTGTTATAGGTTTCTTTTTAATTTGTTGAAACAAAATTCTGATTTTATTTCATCCCCCAAAGAAATGCATAGATTAAAAAAGCTTTTGGACTTGCTTGCATTGTATGTTACTATAATGGAATTTCCCCATTAAGGTAAAATACAGAGAGAAAATGGCGCTATGTACCTTTTCATGAAATGTGCCCTAATGCATTTATTATACACAAATAAATAAATGGGAAAATCAATGCTGGCAGGTCTACATTTAGAAAGCAGGCAAGCATCTGTGATGGAGGAAAACACTATGTCTGAAAATAGATTTCACTGTCAGAATTTCAAAGGGTTATTAATCTAAACAGTAGAGATAAAATAAAATGATTCCTTAAAACGAAAAAAAAAATTACACATCACTCTTTTCCCAGAGTTGCCTATTTTTTTAGGCATTTGTCTGAGTTTTTATTGATGTCTCCTGTTTCTTATATCATCATAGTCATCCTATGTGTCCCTCATCCTCAGCCTCCCAGAGAGCCATCCCATAGAACAAATACTATAGTTTAGAGTGGGAAAAATATCAGCACAATTGATCAATACATTGACAAAGTCTGAAAACAAACACGTGCAGTGCCTGATATCTGTGGACCTCCCACTTCCATGAAGGGGTGAGTTAGGGGTGTCCTCTCATAGCTTTTCATTCAAAACCTGCTTGATTTGTTGAACTTTGTTACATTCACTTTTGATTTTTTTTGGTGGCACTTGTTCTTCCCATTTATAATGATACAGTCATTGTGTATCTTGTTTTCTTGGCTCTCTTACTTCACTCTATACCAGAATATATAGATCTTTCCATTCTTCTCTGTATTCATCATACACATCCTTTCTCATAGCATAGCAATATTCCATTACATTCATTGCTACAATTTGTTTACCTGTTCCTCGGTTGATGGGCACCTACTTTGTTTCTAATTCTTTGCTATCACAAAAGTGCTTCTATAAATATTTTGGTGTATTTGGGAACGTATCAATGACTTCTTTGGGGTAAAGCCCAGAGTTACCTATTATGAATTGAGTAGTCCAAGATGGCTTCTCTAACAAGCTGGGTAGGACACGGGACTTCTCTCATTAAGTAGAAAAGTTATATTCAAAACCACACTAGCTGGGGTTTTAATCTTCTTCATAAACAAGTTGCAACATTGCAAAGACTAAGGCCTCTAGTCGTACGTAGGCCTGATACTGTGCCTTCTCTGTTAGCCTGTGAGGACATGGCTCCTAATGAGGAAGAATACCATTTTTCCTGGTTCACCAATGACTGTACCCCCTACATGACTTTATAGTCATGTACCACTGGACTTTCATAGTAATTAATCTAATTATAAGGTACTCTGAAGGGTTGGGGTAGTGGGAAGGGGAATCCTAACATGTTCTCCTAGTGGACTGAAGTGCAAATTACATGGGTGGAAGGAAAAAAGCCTTGAAGGATAGGTCAGAAAAGATCTTCATCTATGCTGATTGGTGGCAGCCATTGGCCTGGTAAGTGGAGAGAAGAGGAATGAACAATCTGGTATCAGCTCCAGTGAAGAAACATGATTCCAACTGCATAGTTGTTGTGGGGTACATCAGAATCATTTTCTACCCATTGGAAATATCATATGCCCACTATAGAAACTTACAGTTAAGTTGAAACTGTTACAAAAATGACAGATGTTGAAGATCAGGTCCATTTATTGATCCAGGTCATTATGCTTTGATGCTATGAAAGATGCAGTTCCATGTGATTTCCTAGCTACAGATGAGGCAACAACTTTTGCCCAACAGATCTCATGTCATTCTGAGGACCCACCACTCAGAAAACCACATGATCTTCAACCTCTCTCCAACAAGCAAATTGATCTTTCCACACCTCAGGTCAAGAGATCAAAAAAAGCTTTGCCATCATGGCCCCACCAGGGTAAGTAAGACTACCTCCCAGAAACTGAGTCTGATATGAAATAATGACATCCTGCAAAGGGGGGTGGGGTGGGGTTCTCCAGGTCAGAGGTTTCTCAGATCCAGCCTCTAGGAAGACTTAGTAAGGATGTACTGTTTTGGGCATAGTTATGGTTGACCCTTTCTCAGTCAGTCAGTTAATAAGCAACTATTTAGCACCTACTATGTGCCAGATATTATGCTAAGGGCAGAAGATACAAGAAAGGCAAAAAAGGTAATCCTTGATCTAAATGAGTGCACAATTTAATATGGGAGACAAGCTAAAAAATATGTACAAACAAGCTATATACAGGACTAAAGGGAAATAATAGAGGAAAGGCACTGGGACTGATCTCTCACCATTCCTCATTCCATCATTTGCCACAGAGTTGTCCCCAGCCTTGAGATCCCTGCCCCTTGAGAGACCTCCTTACATCTTGAAGAAACAGCAAAGGTCCCCTTCAATTGTCAGGTCTCTTTTCCCTCTAGGATAGTTCAGACAGTTTCTCAGAAAGGATGTGGGAGACCAAGGTTTGGTATTCTTGGGAGGTGCCCTGGTGTCTCTGTATAGCTTAGGAAATGTATATTTCTCTGGTAAAAAGGTGACTTGGTTGGTAATCTTGAGTTTCTGAATGAAGGTGTCGAATGAAGCATCCTTTTCTAATCCCCCATGAAAGAAAGAGGCAGTCCCTCAGGAGAGACCTCTAAAGAGGAAGAAATCTGGTACCATTTCCCACAATGAGATTCCCAGGGAGAGGAATATCCTGATTGGTGGGATGGTGACACTGAGGGGGTACAGGCAAGTCTCAGTATCAGCATTGGCTCCAGAACAGGCTACATAAGAAAGGAAATTATTTCAAGCTGCCTTAGAGTTGACCCCAATTTGTAATGAGAATCAATGACAACCAGACTTGTCAGTATGGCCCTGGTACTTATTCCAGTTTATGGTCATTGACTTATATTGGGAGCCCCACTGTGAATTACAAACATGGATCGAGATCATGGAAATCACAGACCCAGGTATTCTGAAGGAAGGAGACAGAGTAAACCCATCCTCCTGCTGACTCCCTCCTCCTCCTCCTCCTGCCTCCCCCATTACCAGTTATGAATAGTGTTCAAAAGAAAAAATGCAAACTATCAATAGGTATCAAAACACTGGGCTACAGTTGCACATAGCCCACAACACTCCAGAGTGCTCACAAGCCAGATTAAAATGTAATTGGGGAAATATTTTAAAATATTTTTAAAAATAAAAGTATGAAAAAACAGTTTACACTACATTTTAAAACTAAGTTACCATTTGACCCACAGGAGTCCTTTACATATGACTTGATGACCCCATTTTTATTTTGAGCTTGCCACCACTGTTCTAAGTCATTAAATTCTGTAGAAAAGAAATCACTTCTAAATAAAAGAAATGAAATCAAATAACTCCAGGGTATCACCATAAATTGGCAAAGATGGCAAATGATGTAAGAACTCAATGTTGGAGAAACCATGGGAAAATAGATACACTAATTCACTACTGGTAGAGCTTTGGATTGGTCCATTGACTCTGGAAAACAATTAGGAATGATGATAAAAAGTCATGAAATTGTTCACATCCTTTGATCTAATGATCGCAGATTCAGAACCTGAAAAATTCAATGACAGAAACTTCCCAGTAGAATATACATAACTACATTCTTTGTGCCAGTCCAAAGCTAGGAATCATTTTTGCCCCATAATTGGAAAATGGCTGACAAACTGGAGTGGTCACCTGAGAATATCATACAGTACAAATGAAGGCTATAAATAATTCAGAGAGACATGGAAAGACTTGTATGAAAGGAAGGTTTATAGGATCATTGATCAGAGGACCAGATTTAGAACTGGAAAGGTCTTTAGAGGCCATTGAGTCTAATCCCCTCATTTCACAGATGAGGAAACAGGCACAGAGAGGTTGTGACTTGTCACACTTCCAGTAAGTGTCTAAGGCTAGGCTTGAGTTCAGATTTCCTGAGTGCAATTCTAGTGCTCTATCCCTATTGAAAGAGAATTAAAGTGGTCAATAAACAAAATAACAAAACTCGGGTCACATGGCAATTCCAAATTATTAAGATGAGATCACATGTTCTTTCTGTTTAAAAAGTTAACTACTAAAAAAATTGGAATAGTGCATATATTTGTCACCCACAATCACCATTTTTTAACTGTAAAATATTACAGAGGTGGGATGTTGTTGGAACACATCAAAACAAAATCTGTCTTTGGTGGCTCTGTATTGCCTCTAAAGCTTGAAAATAAATACATACTCCTCAATTGGGCTGTTAAAGCATTCTGCTATCAGGCTCCTGGCATCCAAAGTTATTTCATATTACTCCTGCTTCATCAACACTTCCCACAAAACTTGACAACTAGGGATTTCCTAAACTTGACAGGTGATCTATTCTCTCAATTCCTTTGCACAGGCTGCCCACCAACACCTGGAATGCATTCCTCCTCTCCTCTAGCCCTTAGATTCCTTAAGTTTCTTTCAAGGCTCACCTCAAATAGCACCTCCTACCAGAAATCTTTCCTGATATCCCACCCCTTGAGTTAGCATTCTGTCATGCCTAAAATTGTTTTGTATTTACTTATCTCCGAATATGTTGTGTTCCTCAGTAGAATGGAAACCCCATGAGGTTGAGAAACACTTTCATTTGTGTCTGTATTCCTCTGCCATATAGCAGTTTGCACACAACACTTCTTTGTTGAATTGAATGAATTAATACAACAAAATTTAAAATTATGTGTGGATTATCAGACTTCAAAGATGAGAGTTAAAATGGATTAGATTGGACTCAATGATCACTAAAGTTCCTTCTACATCTATGACCCTATGACTTTGCCAGGAGTTCAAGATGCCCAGGACCATCTTCGAGGTAACCAGTAGTTCTCAGTGTGGCAAGTGCACAGCAGATATCATCAAATGCTCCTGGCAGGGGACAGTAAAGAAATGACTGGCTTCATTCTGTCAGCAAAATTCTGCCAATCTGAGAGCATGCCCCAAGGGATTTCTGGAGTCCTCTCCTGCTGGAAAATGTGGTTGGTAACCTGAATTATTTAAATGTGATGGCTTATCTACACAATCTGACTATATGTAAAAACATAGGAAGAACATGAGGAAAAACTACTGAAGACATGTCTAACACATAGTAAATACTTAATGTTTGTTAATTGATAGATTGACAACTTTAGAACAGTGGATTCTAGTCTAGCAAGAGGAACCAGTTGGGCAAAAGCTTTGTTAAATACACATAGCACGGAGAAATCCTGATGCTAAGATGCTATCATTCATAACTTGGTTCATTGCAAGGAATTACCAAGTGAAGCCCTCTACACCAGAGGTGTCACACCCATTTAGAATCGAGGTCACTAAACATTGCATACGTGTACTCGAAGGCTTCATATTGACTTAGAAAAATCACACATTAACATCATCTGTGTTGTATTAAATGGGCAGCTAGGTGGTACAGTGGATAGAGCTGGCCCCGGAGTCAGGAGAACCTGAGTTCAAATATGGCCTCAGATGCTTACTGGCTGTGGGACCTAGGCACTCTGTTTGCCTCATTTTCCTCATCTGTAAAATGACTGAGAAGGAAATAGCAACTCCCTACAGTATCTTTGCCAAAAAAAAAAAAAATGGGGTCATGAGTTGGGCTGAGACTAGTTGACTAAACAACAACAAATATTCTATTATAGTTTTATTTTGCTAACTACTTCCCAATTACATTTTTATTTGCTTCTGTCAGCACCTCGAAGGTCAATGTGTTTGACACCTCTGCTTTATACTATTGCTGCCTCTTACACACGTGCTATGTTCCAAGGGAATTAGATTGTTCACCAACCCAGATAAATACCTCATGCTGCCCTGTTTCCAGGCTTCCATTCACGTTGTTTCTTCAGACTATGGTATCCTTCCCACTACCACCAAATGCTGAAACCCTTTATAAACTTGCAAGAATGTCATCTTTTTCATAAAAACCTTCCTGATTCCCTCCAGCAAATAATGATCTTTTCCTGCTTGAATCTCAAACTGTTCTGTTTGTATCATAGTTATTTATGCATGTATCATATTGCCCTGAACACTGCCCCAGCCCCCTCACTATGAGCATGTGAGATGAGGGACTTTGTTTTGTTTCCCCCAATAACTAGTACTGTCGCTTTATATAAGCTGCTTATTATAAGGTCATAAAGGATAACATTCATTTTGTCCTCACAAACAATTAGTCAATAAACATTTATTAACTGCCTACTAAGTGCAAGAAACTGGGCTTGGCTATGAGTTTACAAATATAAAAATGAAACAGCAATAAATAATATTGAATCTCAACTCAAGTATTTAACAAATAATGATTTCGAATTCAATGACATCAAGAGTTCATGTCAATTTTGAAGGTGTTCTACATTGGAGTGCCATAGGGATATCTGTGCTGGGTCCTGTGCTGCTTAACCCTTGCTTCAATTGATATTACTAAGGCCATAGATAACACACTTACACACTTACTACATCCACAGATTATGGAGATCTTGGAGGAACCACTAACATACCAGATGACATCCAAGATTCAAGAAGCTCTTAACAAACTTAGGGCACTGGACCAAATGTAGTAAGAGAAGTCTAATGGAAAAGCATAAAGTTTAACATTAAAAATAAGCTTCACAAATCCAAGGTAGGGGAGATGTGGTTTGGTATCAAGTTGTCTTAATAATACCTGGAGATTTTAGTAAGATTACAGGCTCAACAGGAATTAATAGTCTGATAGTTTAAGTCAAGAAAGTGAATTCTATCTCAGATTAGGAGAAATATATTTCCCAGAAGGACAAAGGTGATAATCCTACTATATTCTGCCTTAGACCACATCTAGAGAATTGCATTCTGGCCACCACATTTGAGGAATGACATTAATAAGCTGCTGAAATACAATTCCAAGGGGGGGGGGAACAATCAATATAATGAAAAGCATTGAGTTCATGTCACATGAAGAAGACTGATTGAAGGAAATGGGACTATTTGGCCTGCACAAGACATCTGTCCTGTTTCCCTCTATTTGAAGTCTTAAATACACTACACATTTTTTAAATTAGAAATTTTATTAGCAAAAGTTTGTCCAACCTTCAAGGCTTTCTCATATTCATTATGTTCAAGAAAGGTTTCCCTGAAGGAGGAAGTCTCTTAAAGTCTTTAATCTTTCAACTCTCAAAGTTGGCACAAATGTAGTGCACTTTATGTGTTTGTCTATTTTGCTTTTGTCCTAAGGCTTTTCCTCATTCCTTATATTTAAAGGATTTCTCTCCAGTAGGAATTGTTCCATGTTGCACACTTTGTAAGTTTTCCCACAATCATTACACTAAAGAGGTAGGAGTTTTTGTTCCCTACCAGCTGAGGGCTTTTTCAAATTCATGACAGTCAATACTGGGTTTCTCTCCACTATGAATCACACATTGTTAACTGACTTTCCCTAAATTTCTTACATTTAATGAATTTCTACTTACACAATTTACAAATTATATCAGGCGTAGCAAAATGTGGCCTTCTACTAAACATTTCCATTTTCGTTATATTTACAGTGTTTTCTCCCAATATATATCTTTATATGTGAATTAAGGGTTCCTCTAATGTTTCAAAGTTGTCCCACATTCATTGCACATATAACGTAGTATAAATTCTCTGATGAATATTAAGATTTTCCTTCCAGATTAAAGATGTCAAAGAAATGTATGGTTGAAAAATTAATGGGCTAGTCATGTATCAAGGGTGAGGTATAGCAAAGAGAACTGATAGACAACCTGGGTGTTCCACTAATATTGCAAGTATATCAATTGAGGAAAAGAAGCAAGGCTCCTGGAATGATGGGTGGACCCTTAGCAATGAACTTAGGTGAGGACATGTAAAGACTCCCATAGAACAGGCAGGGATTGATGGGGAGAGTGGTTAGGGAAGACACCTGTTCTCTGCTTTTGAGCTACCAGGACAATACTGGTATCTGTTGGGGTCTGCGGCCCCCCAAAGGTCTCAGGAAGCCTCTCTGAGTTCAGGTCTGATTACAGGGCACTTTGTGGTATGTGCTTATCTTATCTGAGGTCAGGGAGCCCTGACTACTAGGAAGTGCTGAGGAGCCTAGACTGTGTGCTATCACGCAAATACCGTTACCCTGAGGTTTATCTCAGGATCAAAGGGTAAGTGCGCAGGAGTATGCAAGCTATTCTGGACACAGTCTCCCTGTTCTCTGATTGGCCCCCTACCTTCTATCACGAGCTGTTCAAGAGCTGTCCATGAGCTCTGCAAATGCACTTTGGGGGATTTAAGGGTAGAAGCATGAGGGGGCAAGAGAGGTAGGGAGAGATGTAACAATGTGCCTGTCCTGTCAATAAAGCTGTGCCTCTTTCCATTTCCACTGACTCGACTTCTCCTTTATGCTAACACGTGGGAATGTGACCAGAATGCGCACTGAAGGCCTGGGAGAGATATGACTCAGCTAGAAATATCATGACAAATCGCAACAGGTATCAAAAGAAAACCTTAGAAATTTGGGGTCATTAAGGGAACTCTTCACATTTGTGCCTATATATCTGAGGCCACAGGGTTTTTATTGCTATTTTTAAAATTAGATTTCGTCTCCTACAAGTTTTTGAGTTCCTCTATACTTTTACTTTTTCTTATACTGAAGTTAAACTCTATTTTCTAATATTTACATTTTTCTTCCTTCTCATCTTTCAAAAGACATTTTACATAATTTCCATAGCCTTCAGCAGATACATTCTTTCTCACTCACCTACTCCTATATTAGCGAAGTTCTACTTTTTACATGAGGTTAGTTTTTAATATCCAAAATTGGCCCTGTTGTACTGCTGCCTTAAGTTTCTCATTCCTGATATCAGTAACCTCTCACCAGTAACGATTTTTAAAAAAAGGTTTTATTGATTCTCTTTGCACTTACATTGCCTCCATTTCCAGATGTTTCCACCTCCCTCCAATTATCCTTCCCTTGGAACAATAATTTTTTTTTTAAGTTCAGGAAATCAATCATTGTATAGATCAAGCTTGGTCATTATAATCACACAACATTCTTGATTCTTTTCATTTACTTTGTTATAACTGTTGTTTACATAGTTTTCCTGGTTCTACTTACTTCACTCTTCATCAGTTCATATCGTTCTTACTATGTTTCACCTCACACACATCAAAGGGATAAAGTTGATAAGAGATGGAAAGAGTTAATATTAGAAATAACAATATACCATTGGTGTGGTTGTGAATTAGTTCAGCCATTCTGGAAATCAATTTGGAACTATGTGAAAAAAAGTGACAAAAATATACTATACTCTTTGACCCAAAGATCCCGTTGCTATACATGTATAACCCAAGGAGGTTAAAAACAGAAAGAAAAGCTCCCTATATATCACTATATTGTTAACATTGCTTTTTATGGTAGTAAAAAACTAGAAACTAAGTGAATGACCATCTTGGGGAAATGGCTATACAAATTGTGCTGCATAAATATTATGGAATATTATTACACGATAAAAAATTAGGAATTCAGATAGAACCCCATCAGGACTTTCAAGGTATATGCCATCCCTGACAAAGATCTGTGTTTAATCTGTGGTCCAGAAATCCCAAATCTCAGATACAGTCTTATTAGCCAGTCAATTCCCTTTCCAAATCTACTTTCCTTTGAATCCTTTGCCAAATGTCATACCCTGTCTGCAGGTCACTGAAAAAATTCTGGTTGCTTTCCTTCCTTGTTGAAACAATATTCTCTGTTCTTTTTTTGCTGATGATGTGGACAATTGAGATAATGAATGGCTACTGCAATTTATCTCTTGGTTGTGCTGCCTTTATACTTGTAAACAAAGTTTTCTTTATATTAGTTTTCTTCCTTTGGCTCATGATATGAACATTAGTAATTTATCTGCTTTTGAATAGTAATTAGCAGCTTTTTATTAGAATTAAAGCCTCTGGACATTCAAACTGTAAGTATCTTTGTGAAATTTATAGCATTCAGAAATGAGCAGAAAATGTGAAATAGAGTCAGCATAGGTCAGAGCTCAGTATGACTCTTACTTTGTATAACCTATATAATGTACATCTATTATTGTACTACTAATTCATAATAATATTTTTAGCATCCATAGTATGTTGTTGGTTTGTATTGAAATTGAGGAGTACTGAATTTCCCTGGTCTTTTGAATATGATCTGCTGCCAAACCAGGTAACCTCAATTCTGTGCTTAGGAAAATGATATTTTTTGACCTAAGGATAAGAATTTACTTAGAACCTTTTAGAATTTCACATTGTTTTGACACATTCTTCTTCTAGAGATTTTTTAAAATTCTTGTCATGCATGTCTTCAGTTATGCATTACTCAAAGTATCTCATGTATTTTGTGTCATCAGCAAAACCAGTGAGGGAATTAAGATTTTATTCAAACTGTCAATAGAAATGTTGAGCATAGTAGCACTATGTTCAGCATTAGATAAATCATTCCAAATTGACAAAAATCTTTATTTAAGGCTCCTTAAATTAGGTTTTTACATTGCCTAACGATCCACTGAGCTGTGCTACCATCTGAACCACATTTTTTCATGCTGTCACAAAAACAGCTTGAGAGACTTTGTCCAATAATTATGCCAAAGTCCTTGCACTGTCAGATGGTTCAATATGAGACATTGTTCTGCTAATGAAAAGGGCATTAAAGAAGATGTAACATTACCCTCTTTCTATTCTTCTTACACTTTATCCCCATTCACTTACCCCATGATGCAGCCACACGAGTTTTTGTGGCTTCCTTTGAAGACAACACTCCATCTCCCAGCTTCTTATCTTTCATTCCCCATACCTAGAATTCTTTTGCTCCTCACCTCTACTTCTTAGTTTCTTGCTTTTCTCAGTTCCCTTTAAAATTCAGGTAAAATTCCACCTCCTGCAGCTAGCCTTTCCAGGTCCCCACTTAGTACTAATGCTTTGCCTCTGAGATTAATTATTGTATATATCTTTGTGAACATATTATTTGTATGTTGACTCTTCCATTAGACTGTGAGTTCCTTGAAGGCAGGGACTGTATTTTTTTTTCCTTTCTTTGTATCCCAGTACTTAGTAGGTGTGACATTTAATAAATGCTTGCTGATTGAATGCTTTCCCAATGCACCCTATAGAGCACTGGGTATTTCCATCTGTCTTGCAGCTGAAACCTCCTCTCTCCAATAGAATGCTAGCTATGTGAGAGTAGGGCACTTGTTTCTATTTGTAGCTCCAGCACTTAACACAATGCCCTGCATATAGTAAATGGTCAATAAATGCTTTTTCATTCATTCTTTTCCTTAGTCTTCTCTTTCTCCAGGCTCAAAATATTAAGTTCCTTTATTCAGCCTTGGATATCAATTCTCTCATCATCTTTATAATTCTGTTGTGATGGTGCTCCAGCTTGTCCATTTATTTACAAAACTGTGGCACACAGAACTTTACACAATACAACAACTATGATCTAATCATGGCAGGGCTCAGGGCAACACTAGAGAAAATCAGATTGGAAAGGACCTTGGCAATCTTCTAATCCAAATACCCAAGTCATAATTCCTCCACAAATGCCCAA
>NW_027186338.1:136383-156998 GCF_028583685.1 Petaurus breviceps papuanus
GAGAGAGAGAGAGAGAGAGACAGAGAGAGAGAGAGAGAGAGAGAGAGAGACAGAGAGACAGAGAGACAGAGAGACAGAGAGAGAGACAGAGAGAGAGACAGTCTTCACAATTTGGGGAGTCTTGAGGGAGAGAGCTCCCTATGCAACACCTTCACTGAGCAGCCAAGCTGATGCTTGCAAAGACTTGCATCTGCCTGGTTTTAAACCACTCATTCAGGTAAATTCTTCTTAGGATTTTACCTGCTGACAATCATGCTTCTCTTCTCTCCAAATGGAAGATCAGGGCTAATTTGGGAATTAAAACTGAAGACTAGGCATAGTTGGTGTTAGGGTTTCAAACAAAAAAGGGAGACTTGGAAAGTGAACATAAGGCAAAGTAGACAGTGTCTGACGACAGAGTTTGGATCTCTCTACCGCAGCATAAAAAACAGATGGACTCAGTCAGGAAAGGAGCATTCCTAAACAAGGACTGGCAAATACATGTTTGCTTACGTTTCACTTAAGCCTATAACTTCGATGACACAGTGGACAGAGCACTGGGCCCGGAGTCAGGAAGCCCTGAGTTCAATCAAGTCCTCAGACCTAGCTTGTGTGACCCTGAGCAAGTCACTTAAACCTCTTGACCTCAAGTTTCCTCACCTGTCAAATGAACTGGAGAAGGAAATGGCAAAACACTCCAGTCCCTTCGCCAAGAAAACCCCAAATGCGGTCAGGAAGAGTCCGATCCGACTGAACAACGGTATCGGTGGGAGGAGGGGTTGTTTGACAGAAGCGACTGGTGCGTCAATAACAAAATGACGCTATATAATAACAGGGGATATACAATACGTGTGATCAGGGTGGTTATGAGGATCAAGTAACATTGTGTCTGTGTTTGCCACAAGATACATGAAAGCTAATTGTAATTTTTGTCAACGTCAGCAGCAGCAGTAGCGGCCGCACAGCCGTGCAAACAGAACCCAAAGGATCATTTGCAAAGCAGATCCAGGGTAACCGCGGGGCGGGGCGGGGCAGGGGGCGCGGAGGTGGGGGAGAGGGAAGGAGCTAGCTGGGCCTTCGCTCTGATGTAGAAAGAAGGTCGGGGCTTCCAAGGTGGAGGAGCCTCGGGTGTTTGGGGTTGGGGTTGTACTGCATTCCAGGCAGTGTTCCATGCAGCATGAGGAAGCAGGGGGGCTGCTGCGCCGCCGTAGCCCGAACACCCTCGAAGAGGGGGGCAGACGGGGCAAAGGCCCGGAGGGGGGCTCTCCCCCGTGAGAAGCGTCTAGTAGGCTTCCTCTAGCCCAATCCTGGACCGTAAAGGGGAGTCATGGGAGAAAAGGCCGGAGAAGCAGGGTCGGGTCTCCTGTCTCCGGAGACAGCCATTAGAACGCTATAATGACAGGGCGCAAAAGAGAGGGGCCGAGAGACAGGATAGGAAAGGACCCCCACAGGAGACGCGGTCCGTGGAGGAGGAAGTGCGCCTGCGCGAAAAGGGCTCCGGGCCCCTAGATGCCGAGCTTCGATCCCAGCTGGGAACAAGACACCATTTCCCAGAGTTCCTCCGAAGCTGCCACCTCCTTCTGCTCGAAGCCTTCTGGGAAATGTAGTTCGGGGTTTTTGCGCAGCCGCAGATCCTGGCAGGGTCAGCGTTCTAGCTTCTTGTTTTTGGACAGCTCCTCTAGGACGGACAGCAGGGAGTGGGGGGAGGGGAAGGGAATGAATGTGGGGGTGGAGGGAGGAGTTGAATGTGAGTATGGGAGGGGCTGAGAAAGAGACAGAGAGAGACAGAGAGTATGTGTGTGTGTGTGTGTGTGTGTGTGTGTGTGTGTGTGTGTGTGTGTGTGTGTGAGATGTCATGGTTAGATGCTGACTTTGAAGATTCAAGTCTTGCTGTTAGCATTTTTTAAAACAGGGATAGCAGTAGTGACCCCTTCACAGGACTGCTGTTGGGAGGATTTAATGAGAAAACATCAAACTGCTTTGGGAACCTCAAATGCTGCATAAATGCTAGTTGTTATAATTTTATTATTATTATCTGACCAATGTTAGTTCTGTGACCATGGGTGAGGCGCATGTACATTATTCACAGTTCAGAAGGGATTCTTCAGTTTCTGATATCTTCCACTACTCCAGCGGCTCACGCTGGGTTATTGAAGGCTCTTCCATGTGGCACAAGCTCTGGAATGTGCCATTTGACTGGAAATAAAATCGGTAGCGTTAGCTCACAGTCTCTCTTTCAAGAGCTGACCCAGGGCCACAAGGTGAGGGAACTGGATGTTTCTGTGACAGTGACTCTCTAGGATTATGACCTGGTCATAAAGGAGTTGTGACCTACACCCACCCAGAACCAATTAAACGACAGGTCCTGTGAGTACTGACTAAATATGTATATGTATGTGCGTATGCCTGAGGTACCATGGCATCATGGCATATAGAGAGCCAGCCTCAGAACTGGACAGAACGGGGTTTGGGTCCTCCTTCTGAGTGGGGATGCGTGCCTGTTAATCCCTGGAGTTCTGGGCTAAAGCTGATGAGAAATAAAAGCTCAAGTCTTACACCACTATGGTGAATCTCCAGGAGAAGAGATATACTGGGATTCCTAAGGAGAGGTAAACCAGCCCAAGGTGAAAATGAAGCAGGTTGAAGCTTCTGTGCCACTACTCGGTGGTTTGGGCCCTAAACTTAGGCTGTTGGTGCTGCAAGTGACTCTAAAATTGTATGTTGGACACCAGGTACCATTCTGCATTGGTGGAAGTTGCCTTTGTGTGTCAATATCCAGTCCAAAACAATAATAATCACATATAGCTCCAATCCACCAAGATACTAATCACATATGCAGTTAGAGCTATGTGTTATTTTAGGAACAGTTGTATACTTACTCCTGACCCCTAGAAAGTAAGGATTTTTATTTTAAAAGCCTAAGTTGTTATTGATATCTTTTGGATTTTTTTTAATATCAGCACAGTTTTCCCCTGCATCCCATTTTCTACCCTTACCAGAGGGCCATCCCATGTCACAAATACATATACATATATGCAAGCATACATACACACACATACATGTATCTTAGATACTGTAAGGAATGAGTCATTTATACCCCTACTATATTTCAATCAATATTAATCAGTTTGACATTTTATATAAATCATATAAAGATAATTAGATAAGATGGGTTCTTACAGGAGGTCTCAAACTTTAAGTCAGTGTTCACTACTTGTTTACCAGTTACGAGGCTCACTTGCACAACCAGAAGAATGCTGACAGATATCTCCACCCTGTTTTGCTCAAATTCCTAGTCCAAGCCCAAAGTGTGATGCTCTGATTCTCTGGAAAATCCTCCAACTTATTTTTGTATCTCCAGACCACTCTCTCTTGTCCAACATAAGCAAGTGACCATATATATATATGACTATTTAGTCACCAGAGATATTATTGCCTTGCCCATCTTATGACCAATTAGATAGTAGAGGTATCCAAAGTTTCACCCAACTCATGACCCCACCTTGCTGATATGCCACTTTTTATTGACGCATCATTTTTGGCCCTCAAAACAAGGTCTATCAACCAATGGGATTCTGTATTTTGTGTGGCCTGTCCAGAATGTTCAGGTATTAACCCTTGTATAAAACCCTATTAAAATGAGGTCCTAAAGACTAGGGACCCCCATTGTCCAGATCATAAGAAAGATCTGAGGTTCACTTCATTAGAGAGGGCCATGGACCCTTTAATAAAATGCTAATGGCTTGGAGTTCTGCCTCCATGACTTGTCTTGCAGATTGGACAATTTTTGACCCCACAATACCAAACCCTTTTTGGAGAAATTTGATTCAAAGGTTATTTTTTCCACATTCAACTGCTTCCCTTCTTATCCTAGGGTGCATTGATTTTGTCTCTGTGGAAGTTTTTCAATTGCATGTAATCAGATTGATCAACCTTATCCTTTATAATTTTCTATAATTGTGATAGTAATGGCAATTAAAGATTCCCCTGTATTGGCTTGGTTTTCAAATTGATTGTGTTAAAACCCAGAGCTTGTTAATCCCACCTGTGGGATGGACTTGTTGACTTGAAAAGAGAGACACGAACTGGGAGGAGCTGGTGACATAGATTTGGAGAGACGAGGGAGAGGCAGAAGAATTTTTTGGAAGCAGCACCTCGTGGAGGCAGAGAGAGACTGAGAGAATTGCTGGGGGCCACTTTGAATTGCCCTGGACTTTTGAGACCTGACCCCTGAGCTGCCAAGGACTGAGGAGACATGGCTGTTTTGCTGGTACTTTGTCTGTCTGTTTTGATGTTGTTTTGCCAGATTTGTCCACTGGTGAAAGACAGTCCTTTTGTTGAAGAAGTCCTGGAACCTGGCTGTTGGCTAAGAGCTTCTGCAAGCCAATACAGGGGAATCTTTAATTGCCATTACTATCACAATAATTCCTTCTCTCTTGTTTAGTTAAGAATACATCTCCTTCCCTTAAATGTGAGTGTTATAGGGTTACGATGGTGGAGTAGGAGCAGGAACTTATCTGAACTCTCTCCACTTTTCCTCCAAATAACTAAAATTATGACTCAAATCAAATTCTAGAGTGGTAGAGCCAAGAAAAGGTTTGAGTGAAACAATTTTCCAGCCCAAGACAACTTATGAGGTCTGTAGGAAAGGTCTGTCCACCTGGGTGGTAGTTGGGCCTGGAGAGCAGTACAGGTCCCACCATGGCAATGCCCTCAGCAGGCCTTTGAAGTGGCTGCAAGAGCAGCAGTGACAGTTTCAGGAGCTCTTACTCCACAAGTGATAAAGGTGTCAGACAACTGGTCATAAAGAGAGGGAGCTCTTTGCAAGTGCTGGATTCAGGACTCTATTACATGGCCCAGACACAATTCCTGGTCACAGTTCAAGAATGAAGAGGAGTAGCCCCAAGGGAGCAGGGCCCTGGGCACAGTTCCAGAGCAGAGAAGAGTGCTTGTGGTTGCTCACAAGGGATCGGGGCCTTGGTCTCAGTTCTTTTTTTTTTCCTAAATATTTTATTTTTTCCAATTGCATGCAAAAACAAATTTTAACATTTTTAAAAATTCTCTTTCTCCATGAGATGGCAAGAAATTTGATATAGGTTATATATGTTCAGTCATACAAAATATATTTCCATATTAGTCATGTTGTGAAAGAAAACACAGTTTTGGTCTCAGTTCTAACTTTGAAAGGACTAATAGTGCTTGCTACTGCAGGAGAGTAGGGCATCTGGTCACAGTTCCAGAACCAAGAGGAATGCCTGCACTTGCAGTGTTAGGGGAACAAGCTCCTTTCCTGGGTACAGAGCACAAGCCAGGAGAACAGTGACCACACTTGTCCTTAGACTATATCATCTTGGAACAACTGAAAAGTTACAGACCCTCAGAACTAGCTCTGAAAACAGAAGCACAAAAATCTTGAAGCTTGGGACAGCACCCCCTCCACCTGGGAACAAAAGCCCAACTTGAATATAAAGTTAAAAGTCAAGAAATAGGCTGGGAAAATGAGCAAACAACCAAAAAAGACCCTGACCACAAAAGTTCCTATGGTAACAAGAAAGATCAAGACAAACTCAGAAGACAACAATGTCAAAACAGCTATAAACAAACCTCAAAGAAAAATATGAATTGCCCACAAGCCCAACAAGAATTCCCGTAAGAATTCAAAAAGACTTTTGAAAACCAAATAAGAGAGGTAGAGGAAAAATTGAGAAAAGAAATGAGAGTTGCACAAAAATATTCATAGCGGCTCTTTTAGTGGTGACACAGAATTGGAAATCGGGGGAATGTCCATCAATTGGGAAATGGCTGAACAAGGTGTGGTATATGAATGTCATGGAATACTATTACACTATAAGAAATGATGAGCAGGCAAATTTCAGAAAAACCTGGAAAGACTTACATGAATTGATGTTGAGTGAAGTGAGTAGAACCAGGAGAATATTGTACATAGTAACAGCAACACTGTTATGAAGAACAACTCTGATGGACTTGGCTTTTCTCAGAAATACAATGATCTGAGACAATTCTAAAAGACTCATGATGGGAAATGCTATCCACATCCAAAGAAAGAACTATGGTGTCTGAATGCAGATAAAGCATACAATTTTCATTTTTTGTTGTTGTTTTTAGGTTTTTTTTTGTTCCCTTTTGTTCTGTTTCTTCTTTCACAATATGATTAATGTGGAAAATATGTTTAATATGATTACACATGTATAAGGTATATCAGATTGCTCGCTGTCTTGGAGTAAGGGGTGAAGGGAAGAAGCAAGGGAGAAAATTTGGAATTCAAAATCTTATAAAAATGGATGTTGAAAACTATCTTTACATGTAATTAAAAAATAAAATGCTACTTACAAAAAATTAAAAATAGACTGAGATTAAAAAAAAGAGATGAGAATGATGCCAGAAAATTATGAAAAGAGAACCAGCAAGTTAGTACAAGAGACACAAAAAATAGTAAAGAAAATAACAGCTTAGAGATAGACTTGGCCAAATGGTAAAAGAGGCACAAAATTCTACAAAAGAAAACTCATTACAAAGCAGAATTGACCAAAAGAAAAAAAGATATACAAAAATTGGCTAAAGAAAAGAACTTAAAAAGTAGAATTGATTAAATGGAAAAGGAGGTACAAAAACTCACTGAAGAAAATAATTCCTTAAAAAGTAGAATTGGGAAAGTGGAAGCTAATGACTCCATGAGACATTAAGAAACAATAAAACAAATTAAAAACAGAAGAAAATGTGAAAATAATCACTGCTGACTCAGGCTAGACACTCAGTTGTGGTCTGCACACCACTAAGACTAATCTAGATGCATGAGAACTATCCAAGTGAATAAAGGCTATATGCTTGTTAAATATCCACCCAATGCTGTCATCAAGTAAACCTCCTTTTATTAACTGCCATATAGTTTAGGAATATTTTATGAACAGGTAACTGGGAAAACAATCTTTGCAGCAAGTTCCTCTGGTCTTATATATAAGCAATATGGTGTGATTCAAATTTATAAGATTAGGAATAATCCTCCAATTGGTAAATGTTCTAAGGTTATGAACAGGCTATTTTCAAGAGAAGAAAATTCATGCCATCAACAAGCTTTTGAAAAATGATCCAAAATTGGAAAAATACAGTTTAAAGCATCTCTTAAAGTTCCACCTCATACCTATCAAATTAGCAACAATGCCAAATGTTGGAGGGACTAGGGGAAAACAATTGTGTTAATGCCCTGTTGGGGGAACTGTGAATTGGTCCAGCCATTATGGAAAGCAATTTGGAACTATGCCCCAAAAGTCATGAGTAAAATTTTAACAAGAAGGGTAAACTGAGGCAGTTTTTTGATCAAGATAACATTAACAGGAGCATATTGCCTGTCCACATCAATGGATTGCTTCCATTTATGCAGAAGACCTCAGTTCCCCTTTTATAAGTTTGGGGGAGTATGGAACAAATGACAGAACAGGGTAATTGACATCATGGGATTGAGGGCAACATGACTGGTTACAGAGCCAAGGTTCAGGGAACAATATAATTGGTTGGAAGTCTGGGAATGAGGGCAACAGCCCTCTCATTCTCTCCTGAGAGTCCAGGTATAAGAGAATGGACCAGACTTTTGGACAGGGAATCAGATATCCTTGAAGGATAGCTTGGTGGTGTCAAGATATTAGACCCAACTCCCTTGTGTTCATATAAACCCCTCAAAGTCAACTAAAATCCTTGAGGTAAGGAACAGAATAGGAACAGATTCTCATTGGCCTGTTTAAAAAACAGGGAACCTGATGCCTTGGAAGTGTGTGGAACCCGTGGTAGTTCTCCATACCTCTAAGGAGATTTTTTTAAAGGACCTCCTTACCTTTAGTGGGCTCCAGGGTTTAAGGAAAACTGCTAAATGGATCCTCCAGTGCATTGGTCCATGCACTGGATTCCCTGCCAATGTACCAAATCATCTTTTTTTTGGGGGGGGAACCACATTTCATGATCTAGGGTTACCAATCACAGGAAACTTTGATTAGAAACACATAAACTACAGTCAAGGAATTCTTTCTCCACCGCACTCCCCCAGACACCAAGCTGAGTCTACATCAAGCAGTGATCTCCAATAAACTTTGTAATATGTTCTTTGTTGTACCAATATAATTCTGGGTTTGGGGGTAATTGAGATTTTTTTACCTGTACATGTGGACTTGTATAAGATCTATATTTTTATTTCAGTTTTTTTTTCCTCTATGGTACTGGGATAGCAAATGAAAGAGCAGTTCTTAGCCCCTTGCCCAGTACCCCAGAGAATAGTTCTGAACTGGGAATATGGACGAGGTGTTTTAATTTAAAAGTTCATCTTCATTGATTTGATGAGGTCAGCATATTTTAATAGGAGAAAACGCAATGAGGAAACAGCCCCCCACAAAAGAGTGAAGTCCACGTGGCTTTTGTTTCAAACTGGTTCCCTTGCTGCTTGCCAGATATTGCATTCCCCAAATAACTAATGCTTCAGAACTTAATGGATGAACTATTTACCTTCTAAGCCTGTTTTCTAGAAGTGAAAAGCCATGTACATCTTCTAGATAGGGATGGATTTTTACCCTTGGGCTCAGATCCAGAAAGCAGTGGGCAAGAAAGCATCCCATCATTCTGTTTCCTATGTTAATATTTCTGACTATTATCCCACCTACAAGAAGCCTTCTTTCTTCCCTGTTCATGCTGGTGCCTTCCCTCTATTGATTACCTCCAATTTATCCTCTATATGTCTAGTTTGTACATAGCTGTTTTCATGTTATCTCTCCCATTACACTGTGAACTCCATGAGAGCAATGATTGGATTGTTACTTATATGGGGAGGGGTACTTTCTTTTACCCCCATCACTTAACACAGTGTCTGATACATCACAGGCACTTAACAAATGCTTGTTGACTTTTCATTTCCCACCTGGATGCACTCCTGGACTTTTTCTATCTTGCCCCAGGAACTTCTTCATCCTGCAAGATCACATCAGCCTTGGAACTCACCTTTCTCCAGTGTACTCTCCTTGGAAGCCCCTTCCTCCTCTGATTGGAGGCTGGAGACCTCTTCTCCCTGAATGTCCCCTTAGGAGGAAGCCCAGGTCAGTCAACTCTTTGTTCCCCACCTAGCTACTCTCCTCCAGACTTTGCTGACATGACCCAAAACTATCTTCTACACCTCCTTCTCCCTATTGCTTTTCTGCATCCTTTTGTATACTGTCTCCCGACCCCCCATTAGATTGTAAACACCTTGAGGGCAAGGACTATCTTTTGCCTTTCTATGTATCTCCAGTGCTTAACAAAGTAGCACATAGTAGGTGTTTAATGAATGTTTAGTGACTAATTTGACATTCCAAACAGTACTATAAGACTTTTAAATAGATAGTTAAAAGTAATGTTGCTTGACACAATTTTTAAAAAACCACAACACCCTCACTCTATTAGTACCACCAGAACCTATTCCAAAGTTACTATTGAGCTCCTGGATGTTTCTGAGAACAGATGCAGAAGAAAAAAATGTGGTTCCTTCAGCCATCCCAGTAAGCAGTGCCGTCATCATTCAGTTTGTTGTCCTGTGTTTATTATGAAGTCTTGACGCTACAGTATCATAAGTTGAAAAGAGAAGCATAAGAAAGTTGTGTCAATATTAAAGGAAAAAAATAGCAATTTGCAGGTACCTGCAAAAAGTTGAGAACAGGGAGGTTCTGATACAGGAATACAGTGTTGGATCATCCACAACATGACTTAAAGGCCTGGAAGGACACGTGCTCAAATCATTTGCTAATTTTCAGTCAAATAAAGTGACTGAATGGCCCTAGCCTACACTGAAGCCAGAGCAGCCAGACTGGTGCTGGATGTGAATGGTTCTGATTAAAGCTGCTGGCTTAGTGTTTATTGTGAAGGTAAGAGAAGTGAATAAGCAAATGCAGCTGGTAGCGACCTGTGAATGTGTTCAAGGGCACCCAGTCTCAGCCAGCTAGATAGATCAGGTGAAACAAAAAAAAAATAAAACAAAAAAGTCTTACCCAGAAGCAGCACGAAGACTTTTGAGTTTTAAATATTTAATTGCTAAGTGAACCCTCTGAACTAATGTACAATGCCGATGAAGCAGTCCTGCCCTGGACATGTTGGCCAAATGGTATCCTTCCAGAAGTCAGTGAGTCTAGGAAGACCGGTATTGTTTTCTATGAAGATACACCGAGGGCAACGCTGGAACCATATCTTACAGGGTCACAATAAGCTCCACCATCTATGACTGGAACATGAAGTCCTGAAGCTTTCAATGAGAAAGAATGCTTATTTATGTTGTATAAAGTGTAGGAGTCTATGAGAAGGATCCTTTTCATGTATTATATGATAGCAGACCTAGCTAACGTTTATATAGTGCTCTCAGGCTTGCAAAGTTATTTGCATTTGTTATCTTGTTTTATCGTCACAACAGCCCTAGGAGGAAGATGATTTTTAAATCCTCATTTTACAGATGGGGAAACCGAGGCAAGCAGAGGTTAAGTGACTTGTCCAAGATCACAAAGGTAGCAATCTGCTATGCTACTTGGTTACCTCATTACCCTCACTTAAAAAGTGATGTCAATGGTTTTGTATCAAAAATAAAATGAACATTAAACAATTGTTTATTTCATCATTTTAAATGCATATTTTGTATATTATTTACAATATGCATAATACATTTGGTTTTGTTCATCAGTCATTTTTCAGTCGTGTCCGACTCTGTGACCCCTTTTGGGGTTTTCTTGACAAATATTCTGGAGTGATTTGCCATTTCCTTCTCCAGGTCATTTTACAGAGGAGGAAACTGAGGCAAGCAGGGTTAAGTGACTTGCCCAGGGTCATGCAGCTGGTGGTTTGCCATTTCCTTCTCCAGCTCATTTTACAAGTGAGGAAACTGAGGCAAACAGGGTTAAGTGACTTGCCCAGGGTCACATAGCTACGGTAGGCAGTATTTGAATTCAGATTTGAACTCAGGAAGATGAGTCTCCTGACTCCAGGCCCAGTGCTCTGTGCACTATGGTGCCCCCTAGCTGCCTGTAATATATTTGTACAAGTATATGCTTTAGAAGTAGACTCCCGTATTAGGATGTATACTCAAATCCTTTCTTTTTAACTGATGGAGGTGCACCATCAAAAAGGTTTAGAGACCACTGCTTTAAGGGAGACAGGAGAAACCAGAGATGGGTATATATGAGGAGGCTGCTTTGTAATGACAATTATAGCCACCATTCATATAGTGCTAGGTGAGATTCTCTGTAGGAAAAGCTAACTCAGATTCTATGGAGACACACAAAGACCTTAACAAGGGGAAAAAAGCCGTACATATTAACAATGCCACAGACAAATGAGTTCACGCATGTATACATTTTACAGCAATCAACATGAATTCATTTACAAGTCACAGAGTGGGCAGTCACAGCACTTGCAAAGTAAACATATCCTTATACACATTGTAAGAAAGGCTTATGGACACCACAAAGCAGCTGCCATGAAATCAACTGGAGCTTTCACTGCCCAACAAACCCTACAACAGCAGGCAATGACAAAGATTAGCAAAGGAGTGCCCAAAATTTGGCCGGGATGTTCTAGGAATGACGAGGTGGAGTCAGGCTGGAGTCAGAGGGTCAGCCTGGGACTAAATCCTGCCTCTGACACTTACTACCAATGAGACTTTGGCCACAATCCGTCATGTCCTTGGGCTTCAGTCTCCTCCAATATAAAATAAGGGGGCTGGATTTGAAGGCTTCTTAGGTCCCTTCTATTTCTATGGCTCTAAGAGACATAAGGAAGCAATGATGAGACTCCATAGCAGAGGGCAGCAAGACAGCCCCAAGTGGCTTAAAGAATATTTTCAAAGTAAAAGGAACATGAGATGAAGGTTAAAAATAAAAAGCCGTTTGTCTCTAACGGTTTGTAGCTCCCAAGGAGGTACAGTGGCAGTAGAGTAAGGCAGAAGGGAGGGTGGGCATGCATTGGCATGGGGCCAGCTCGATGACCAACAGTCTAACATAGGCCCCCACCAATTTGGATTGTGGCAATAGTCTATTAACTAGTTCTCCTTTCTCTAGTGCTTTCTCCAAAGCATCACAAAGAGAGGTCAACTGGTGGCATGGGCATAGAAGACCCAAGTTCAAATTTGCCCCCACTTACTGTGTGACTTTCATAAAGTCACTGAACTTTTCAGCCTCGG
The DNA here is from genome assembly GCF_028583685.1 of Petaurus breviceps papuanus. NCBI lineage: Eukaryota > Metazoa > Chordata > Mammalia > Diprotodontia > Petauridae > Petaurus > Petaurus breviceps. The sequence continues at coordinate 148,553 of NW_027186338.1, forward strand.
TTTCCTTATTTGTAAAATGGAGATAATAATAGCACTTACCTTAGAGGTTGTCATATCAAATGAAGTTATGCATACACATATACATACATATACAAATGAGGCTATACATATATGTGTGAATGTATATACATACAGGCTTTTACATATATAACTTTCTAAGCCTTAAGGTGCTACATAAGTATTAGCTATTAATATATTCATTTTGCTTATGCTTCAATATGATCATATCCCTTCCTCTGCTCAAAACCTTTTAGTGACTTTCAATTGCCTATCAAAAAAAAAAGTTCAAACTTTCTAACCTTGGCAATCAGAGCCCTCCCTAAATTGGTATTGCCCCCTCTTTTCATATCATTCTAGTGACAGGGTCATTGAATTGTTAAAGAAATTTTATGATGTACTTATTAAATGAAAAGCACTGTACTATGTGCTGGGCATTTGAAGACAAAAGTAAATTGGCATCTTCATGGAAAGAACTGGAAGAAACTTTGTGCTAAATGTAAGATTTCCTTGATTTGGAAAACTCTCTGTGGGAAACTCACTCCACCAATGAAGATTGGTGATCAATCTAGAATTTCAAACTTTAGAGTTGCTTGAGGGATTAAAGGATTTGCCTGTGGTCAAATAGCCAGTATGTGTCAGAGATAAGAGATGAAATCAGGGTGTCTTGACTCAAGGCCAACTTCCTATTGATTACACCAGGTTGTCTCAGAAATGATCTTAGATATCTAATTTTCATTTTACAGATGAGGAGTCCAACATGTAGAGAGGTTAAATGACTTGCCCAAAGTCACATGGGTAGTGAGTAGTAAGTGTGGGATTGGAGCCCAGTACCTGACTCTAAGTTTAGTGCTGTCTCCTACATTCTAATTGCTTTTCATATATGTGCTATCTTTCAGACAAACTAGATTATTCATCAAGCTTCCCTAAAGCCCCATTCTGTCCTGTCTCTAGGATTTTGCCCATGGTATTCCCTAGGTATACATACAGTGATGTCTGTAAGTCCTTCTCACTGCCATCTATGTTAATAAAATCCTACTGTTTCTTTATATCACCGCACAGATAGTCTCTCCTCCATGAAGACCTCCTCAATCCTCACTGCCATTATCCCCTACCAGATATTATCTCTCCCTGCTTGGAATTCACATACTTCTCATTGTACATCTCATACAATTATCATATACATATATACGTGTATTTAGTAATGTGTCATATTTTTTCCTCCCTTTTCCTCCCATGTGATCTATAAGTCAAGAACCATCTTTGATTTAATCTTCTCAAGTAACTAATACAATGTAATTTCAATTGTACCTAATGGCATTTAATAGGTATAAACAAGGATAGAAAGGATAGTGTTATTTTCCACTCTCAAAGCAACAATGACGACGTAGTTGGTGAAAAAAAAATCTAACACCTTGACTTTGGGTATTTAATAAATGATTAATTTATGACATCTCCCCATTATAACCTTGCAGTTCACCTCTAACATGACGTCTCTGATGAAGGATGAACTATATTCTTTACATTGATGGAGATTCTCCCCAGAAACAATTATTTGATCTGCAAGGTAGTCCTCTGAAGGCTTTCTCAAATACATTATATTCAAAAGGTTTCTCTCCAGTACAAACTGTCTTAGTGATCAACAAGGTATGCAGGTCATTTGAAAGCTATCCCACATTCATTACACTGGAAAGGTTTCTCTCCAGTATGAATTCTGTTATGTGCATTAAGGTTTCCCTTCCGGCTAAAGGATTTCCCACATTCGTTACATTTATATGGTTTCACTCCAGTATGAGTTTTCTCATGTGTATTGAGGTTTCCCTTCCATCTGAAGGCTTTCCCACACTCTTTACACTTATATGGTTTCTCTCCAGTATGAATTCTTTGATGTATGTTAAGGCTTCCCTTCTGGTTGAAGGCTTTCCCACATTCATTGCATTCAAATGGTTTTTCTCCAGTATGAATTATTTTATGTGTTTTAAGATGTTCTTTCCGGTTGAAGGAGTTTCCACATTCATTACACTTATAAGGTTTTTCTCCATTATGAATTCTTTGATGTTGCATAAGGGATGAAGTCTTCCTCAAACCTTTCCCACATTGATTACATTCAAGGTGTTTCTCACCAGTATGAATTTTCTTATGTTCCTTAAGGTATCTACGCCATTTGAAAGATATTCCACATTCATTGCACTGAAAAGGTTTTTCTCCAGTATGAATTCTGGTATGAGCAATAAGACTCCCTTTCCTGCTGAAGACTTTTCCACATTCATCACATATGTAGGGTTTCTCTCCAGTATGAATTTTCTTATGTGTATTCAGGTTTCCCATCCAGTTGAAGGCTTGCCCACATTCTTTACATTTATAGGGTTTCTCTCCAGTGTGAATTCTCTGGTGTGCATTAAGGCTTCCCTTCTGGCTGAATGCTTTCCCACACTCATTGCATTCAAATGGTTTCTCTCCGGTATGAATTCTTTGATGTTGTATAAGAGACGAGCTTTTCCTGAAGCCTTTCCCACATTCATTACATTCAAAATATTTCTCTCCAGTATGATTTGCTTTATGTTGAATTAGGTACTGATTATTTCTAAAGGCTTTTCCATATTCATTACATTCAAATGGTTTATCTCCAGTATGAATAATCTTGTGTATTTTAAGGTTTCCCTTTCGACTAAAGGCTTTCCCACATTCTTTACATTTATGGGGCTTCTCTGCAGAATGAATTCTTTGGTTTGCAGTAAGGCATGAATTAATGTTGGAGGCTTTGCCACATTCATTACATTTGCAAGCTTTCCCTTGAGTGTGCATTCTATGGTAATAAATAAGGTTTGAGTGGTAGCTGAAGGGCTTTCTGCATTTATTATACTTAGACATTTTCTTGCCCAAGGAGATTCTATTATGTTTAATTAGGTCTGAAAACTGTTTAAAGTTCCTTCCAAGTGTATCATATTTATAGGGACATTTTCCTACAGAAACTCTCTGTTGTGTATCAAAAACTGACCCTAAGCCGAGCTTTCTCCACAAAGTATTACCTTCATGAACACTTGGTTCATTAGAAGTTTTTTTGTGAGTAACTGTTACTTGCCTGGACTGTCTCTTTTGGTTGCCTTTCTGCCTCTCTAACCTGATATCATAATGCCAAGTTTCTGCCAATTTAGAATCACTGGGACCATTCTTTGTAAGTCTCTCACTGGATGACTCTCCTGTAGAAATACACTGCTTTAAAGCTGACTCAGTGGTTTCGTATCTCATCTTCTGACCAAGAGAACCTGAAAGAAACAAAAACATGTCAATACTCATTGCCTTCTGTGCTGGGGGAGGGGGAAAAGGAAGTGATTTGTTCCAAGTTCTAGATTTTGTCTCCTCATTCAAAGAGAATCAATGACTGATCTGAAACAGTCAGAACACTGTTAAGCAGGAAATGAAGACCTTAGCAAGTGAAGTTAGGACACCTAGCCACCTAATTGCCTCAATTTTCAAAGAGTTCTGGAAACTAGACAGTTAAACTTGAAGCTAATTTCTGACAAAATTTAGGAACCTCTCATCAAACAGATTTCTGGTATGCCCTCAGAAAACAAAGTACGGATCCATAATACTCAGGACAATTTTTGAAAAAATAAGTTATATTGGTACTTTTTGCTTTTAACAACACAGACATATCTGGAAATGCACCCTCCCTCGATACCCTTCCCACTCAACATACACAGATTGAACCCTCCTTCATAACAGAAAAACAGTGAAGCAAAACCAACTCACACAGTGACCAAATCTGAAAGAGTATGCACCATTCCGTCGTCCCTGCCTCTTTCCTGAGAGCAGAGAGGCAGCATGCCTTATCTATTCTCTGGAACCAAGACTGACTATTACCATTACTATGAGTCTGGCTTCATTTTAGTGCTCTTTTCATTTGTGTTATTGCAGATACTGTGTATATATTTTTTCCTGGTTCTGCTTACTTCATTGTGTGTCTGTTCATAGGTGTCTTACCATATTTCTTTGGACTTCTCGTCTTTGTCATTTCTTACAGAATAAAGATAATATTCCTCTGTGCTCACAAAACATACTTCTACTGTGCCTGACTGACATGCAGACACTTTTAGTTTTTTGATAAAGCATCACAGAAAGTCATGCTATGGATATTTTAGCATACATAGGGTCTTTCTTTCTTTGACATCCATGGGATCTCAGGATCAATTTTATAGGAAGAGATGATGCAAAACCAAGTTCATTTCTTCTTAGCTGGTGAATAAGAGATGCAGAAATCAAGTGACTAGGTCAAAGGGTATGAAAGGGAAGTTTTCAAATGAAGAAATACACATTATCAATAGCCATTAAAAATGTTCCAAATCACTAGTGATCACAGAAATGAAAATTAAAGCAAGAGAAAAATGATAAACGTGGGAAGGGCTGAGGGAAAAGAGGCATACTAATATATGGCTAGTGGAGTTGTGAACTGGTCAAGCCCCTCTGGTGAACAATTTGGAATGATACCCTAAAAGTGATTAAATTGTGTACTTCCTCTGAGCCAATAATACTACTCTTAGACCTATATCTCAAAGACATCAAAGAAAGAAGAAAAGGACCTATGTATCACAATATTTCCAGAAGCTCTTTGTGTAGGGGCAAGGAAGTAGTAATTAAAGGGTGCCCATCAACTGGGGAATAGTTGAACAAATCATTGCAAATGTAATGGAGTACCACTGTGCTGCACAAAATGTTAAAGAGGATGGTTTCAGGGAAACCAGGAAGGTTTTCATGAACTGATGCAGAATTAAGAGTAAAGTACTCAGAACCAGGAAAACAATTTATACTATGACAACAATGTAAAGTGAACAATTTTGAAAGACATTAGGAACTTTGATCAACACAATTATTAACTGTAACTCCAGAGGAGTAACGATGAAAAATAACACTTCCTTCCTGATGGAGGACAGAGACCTGGTACAGAATGAGACATTTTTTTAAGACACGGCCAATATGGGATCTGTTTTTCTTGACTGTGCCTATTTATTTGAAGGTTTTTGTTTTTATTTTCAATGGAGGAGTGGGGAATGAAGGTGGAAGAGGGAGAAAATAGATTGTGGCTAACTGAAAAAAATTTAAAATAATTAAAAAAAAATCAAGAACCTGCTTTTTATTGATCCATTTAACAAAGTCTCTCAATATCCCTTTGTGGACCCTGATGAATAAATAAGGGTTGGCAGACAGTATATCTGTTAATTTTTTTAAATGAATTAATCAAGAATCCTTAGGGATTTTGATGATTTGGATTAAGTTCTCTTAATTTTACTCCTTAGCCATTTGTAGCTAGACCTGTTCTCTCTGGTATTTTTATTGACACTTTTAATGAAATCACAAAACTTATCAATTCTGCTATTAATATAAAGGTATGTGGGATGCTTACTCTATAATAATAATTGTCATTATGAAAGGCAGCCCAGAAGGCCAGCCTCAGATTTAGGGATATCTGGGTTCCAGTCCTACCTCTGACATGTGCTGGCTATGTGATCTTAAGCAAGTTAATTTATCAGTGTCCCAGACAAATCTCTGAGACCATGAGTGCAGAGAAGTTTGGAAGAAGCTCTTAGACCTGTGGTCAAGGCACTATATCAGTGGTAGCTATGATTATCATCATTACACAGTGCTTAGATCACAGAATGTAAAAATCGAACTCTATACTAGCAATTACTACGAGCAATTTAAGGGAGATTTTGACAAACTACATGTCCAGAGAAATGGGCAAATGGGCACTGGGCTCTTGCAGGAAGCTGCTAATTGCTAATCAAAATTAGCCAAAATGTGAACACTGCTGTAGAACACTCATGCAGAAAAAGCCTTTCAGAAGGTGGGACCAACAGACAATCTGTCCCCAGAGTCTGCTGCAACTGCTAGAGAAAAGCCCACAAATGAGAGAGAATAAGGACTTAAGCCAGTGTGGAAGGCACTAAGCACTGTGATTTACCCGGAGCGTCTGCTGAGGGCCTTCCGGCCAAAGTGAAATACTGCTCACCCTCCTAGAAGATAGGGAAAAGAGGCACAGGGAGCCCTCCAAGTGAATGGACAGGGTGAAGGAGGTGTTCCTTCAAAAGATGGAAGAAAGGCCTTGAGTTTTTTTTTTTCTCAAAAGGAAAAGGATATAAAGACCCAAATCAAAATCCTTGCCTGTGACAGGAGGCTAGAAGAGCAGACTACAGAAGAGAAAGGCAAAGGAAAGCAGCACTGAACCAAGAGAGTATTGAAGATACTGCCAAACAATGAGAAGTTCTGGGCAAGAAATCGAAGCCCTTGGGGTAGAGGCTCTGTGTCCACCAGGGCAGCCTGTAGATGGTCAGGACTCAAGAGAAAGAGGCAGACGGGGGAGATGAAGAGCTGCCTAAGAAAATGGGCTGGGGATGTTAACGGCTTTTTCTCTATCATGTGTTTAGCACCAGCCCTGGAACACAGTAAGCACTTAAAAGGTGGTTATTGACTGACTTCTGTATCCCAGATTAAAAGAGTTACCGCAGGGGCGGCCAGGTAGCACAGTGAGTAAGAGCACTGGCTCCAGTGTTGAGAAGACCTGGAGATCAAATCCCAGGCTCAGACACTTAGCACCCACCCAGAAACACCTGGCCATGTAACCTTGAGCAAGTTACTTAACCCCAATTGCTTAGGGGCGGCCAGGTGGCTCAGCGAGTAAGAGCACTGGCTCCAGTGTCGGGATGATCTGGCTCAAATCCGGGCTCAGATACTTAGCACCACACCCAGAAATAACTGGCCTTGTAACCTTGAGCAAGTTACTTAACCCCGATTGCTTAAAAAAATTATAAAAAATAAAAATTAAAAAAAAAAGAGTTATCCCAGACTCCTTGCCAGGGAAGGTGTGTACTTAAAATAAGGCCTGGCTAGAAGGCATTTGCCCACAGTCTGTAGGCTCTAACTAAGGAGGACAAGGGGTGGTGGAGCTAACACTGCCCATGGGGAGCTAGAACCTAGATGCTTTTTAGGAGAGTAGTTACCATAGGGGAAGAAGAAAAGCAGCAGTGTTCCCAAATAATTCACAGTAAACAAAAATCTGAGACAGAAGCCTAATTGCTAATTACTACCTACCTCCCAGGTTGGAAAAACCCTCCTCTATGAAAGGTACAGAACTCCAAGCAGGTAAGTTAGTGTCATTATCACCAAGGTCAGTGGTAATATTATAACGATAATGGTAACAATAATTTAATTTTTAAAAAAAGCACTGGGGGGGGGGAATGGATTAGAGCGTTTTAAGAAAGAAAAAGGACCAGAGGAAATGGAGAGAATTCAGATGACAGCCTGTGGGATTTGGCAGTGAAGACAGCTGCCATTTATATCGTACCTAGTATGTGCCAGGCTCTGTAATAGTGCTATACAAACATCTCCTTTGACCATCCCAAGAACCCTGGGAGGAAGAGGTACCATTATTATTCCCATTTTACAGTTGAGGAAACTGAGGCAGACAGAGGTTAAAGGAGTTGCCCAGGGTCCCACAGCTAGGAAGTGTCTGGGGCTGGATTTGAATTCAGGTCTTTCTGATTCCAGGCCTGGTGCTCTATCCACTGGGCAACCTGGCCTAGAATATAGATAAAATAAGCAAAAGGGTGAATCAATTAACAAAAACCTAGCAAGCACCTACTATGTGCTGGGCCCTCACATTCTTCCTCTGGGGGAGCTTCTGCTCTATCAGGCTGAGCGAAAGCCAGCCTTCCTCTGGCAGAAGAAGGAAGCTTTGAGGAAGGAGCTCATACGGACAGAGGAAGACGAGAGAACCAAGATGAGAGGCAGGGGAAGGAAGGGACCCACGTGCAGACCAGACCGAGGAGGCCCCATTTCTTTGAGATGGATGGAAAGATGAGGGCTTCTGTGTCCAAAAAGCGATCTGCCACAGGGAAAGACAGGGAGGCAGCTCGAGGAAGGAGCACAAGCCGAATCCCCAGCACCGGGACCCTGAAGGAGAGCCCCCACCCAGCATCTTACAGGTACTGAGAGCAGTCTCAGACTCACCCAGGTAAGTGCTCAGTGAGACTCTTGCCTCTGCAATCCAAGATGTTTCTCTTCTCTCCAGCTGGGAAATTGTACTGGGTCTGGAAATGGGGAGACCTGCTCAATGGAAAAGAAATGGGAGTGTGCTGAGGAGAACTGTGTCACACAGACCCAGGGCATGGTGTTAAGAGCTTGAAAGGTTGTACCCTGTGATCTTTCTATGAAGTATGGGGGTCAGAGCTGGCTTCATCTTGGGCTCAGAAAATTCATTTATTCTTCCTCTGGGGGAGCTTCTGCTCTATGGGGCCGAGTGAAAGCCAGCCTTCCTCCATATGATAGATAGATAGATAGATAGATAGATAGACAGATAGGATAGATGGATAGATGGATAGATGGATAGATGGATAGACGGATAGACGGATAGATAGATAGATAGATAGATAGATAGATAGATAGATAGATAGAT
>NW_027186338.1:157008-166530 GCF_028583685.1 Petaurus breviceps papuanus
ATAGATAGATAGATAGATAGATAGATAGATAGATAGATAGATAGATAATCTCCTAAAAGACGTCTAGGTTGTAGGTCCCCTTGGGCAATGTTAGTTCTGCCACCCCTTGTCCTCTTTAGTTATATAAATATTTATGTAAATAAATATAATATTTAAATTATACACCACATTCCCTGCTACAGAGCTGGGAGCCTCTCCTCTTGTGCCTTCAGAGGCCTGCCCTGGGACTCTAGGGAAGTATGTCTGACCCAGACACAAGGCAGGCAGGAAGTCATAGCTTCAGGGGCAGCACCATGAGGCTGTACGGAGCTCCACAGGGAAGAGGGTACAGAAAGATGCTCTGGCATCAGAGGATTTAGGAATTTCTCTGTGTTGCATGTATTCGTGACAATATTTCTATATACAATCAGTCAGAACTCAGCAGGGCAGTTCAGATATCACACAGCCTTTAGGAAGCAAAAACGCAGACATGTGCAATGGCTACGCGACTCATGAGAAAGAAGCAGCCCGTACCCAGGGAGACAAAGTTCTCGTAGTTCTCCAGCATCACGTCCCGGTACATGTCCTTCTGAGCAGGCTCCAGCAGCCCCCACTCCTCCGGGGAGAAGTCCACGGCCACATCTTGGAACGTCAGTGAGACCTGTCAAAGTCACAAGGTCAAGTGTCAATGATCACAGCACACTGCCCATCCAGGGATGTCCTCTGGGGGGAGAGGCATGAGGCCGGAAGAATGTGGAGGGACAGGGAGGGGCTCTCACAACATCGAAGGTTCTGATACTGAACGTCCAACACTTCCTGAGGACCCAAGCACTCCGAGCATCAATTTAAACTGCATTTGACATTGTGTAAATACTTTCACCCCAGTCAATTCAGAAGTAAGGACAAACATGATGGATAGTTGATAGAATGTAGAGGGAATCTATGTAAGCGTGTAAAGACAATAATTACTCTCCAATAGACAAAGGATGTACCTGGCTCACATAAGACAAGAGTAAATCAGGTTTGAAAATTATCCAGCATCACCACTCATACTCAGAAGGACCTGTGAACACTGGTCACAATCTCTCCAGGCTTCCCTGGCTGTGACCCCCTCCAAGTTCTCCCCAAAGCCTTCCCAAGTGGGCTCACCCAACATGCAGGAAGGAGGCCTTCCTCAATCTCTCCCACCATGCTCCGAGGGCACCGAAGGGCACTCTGGCTGCCCGCCAGCTCCTCCTACCACACAAATGTACATCAGGAACATCAAAAGCAGGAAGTACCCTCTAGTGCCATAGAAGACCCAAATGCCACAGCCTATACAAACCCAGGTAGGTCCTTTACTGCCCCATAGAAAACCCATCCCCACTTTCTAGATGAGATTGCTGGACTTCTTGAAAGCAATACTGAAATGCAAGGTCTATTCATCAACAGGGATCAGAAAGTCTGTCTCTACAGTCAATAGCCCCACCATGGTCTCACTGGGCAGGGGGACATATGTAAATGTGCTTCAGTGGGAAAATGCCCTTTAGCCCTATGGGAAAAGTCTGTCCCAGGTCCCACTGGCTGCTGCCACCAGAAGGGTCTGTCCCAGATTCTGCTGGCTGCTGCCACCTTCAGGGCCACACACACAGACCTGTGCATCCTGCTGGCTCCTCAGGCTCCTGCCCTCAGAACACAATGGTTCTTCAGAACTAGGAGAAAGATCCCCAAAGGGACACCCTGGCAGCTGTCCCCATGAGGCCCTCACACCTCCCCAGAGGACACATGCTCAGGGGAAGGGAGAGCAGGAGACATATCTCTCTCCTCCTGCCTGCAGGCAATGCTCCCTATGGCATCACCAGGGATTCCACTGGCAGATGGGTGGAGCCTTGCAAGACACTCAATCACTTGCCCTCCCATACTCCTGGCCCCTCTGTCCAGCTTGCTTCACCACCGGGAACCCCTCCTCCTGTAAGTGTGACCCCAGGTAAGACCTTCTGGGCCCTCCTGGGATCTGGTCCCCAAACCCCTTCCTTGTCCTCTTGTCCTGGAAACTCTCAGATTTTTCAAATACATCACAGGACCACAGACTCTGTGGTCTCTCCACAGAGAAGACCAGAGAGACCCATAAACCCAGGTTCTTCGTTTTATAGATAAGGAAGCTTGGGCACAGAGAAATTCAGTGACTTGCCCAATATCACTAACAGGGCCCGAGGTAGGATTTGAACCCAGATCCTTTGACTCTTAAGTCCTACACTCTACCCAATGCACCACATTGCCTCAAAGTGGTCATTCTCATCCTCAGCCCACTTTGAGCCGCACAAAGAATTTGAATTCTTAAGCTTTAGTGTGTCTGTGTCCTGGCTGGGCCTCTGGTTACAAACAGAAGAAGGAGTGAGCAAAGGCTTGAAAACACCTTTGTCCTTCCTTGCTGATCCACAAAAGGCCTGTGACTCTACAAAGTCACTGACCTCCTTCCCGTTTGACTCCTTCTCTGGATCAATCATCTCCTTCCTCTCTGACAGCTCGGGAAGTCTCTTCTAGGACACCAATGAATCCCCCAGATGATCCTCCCAGAAGGACCCTGGGTCAGGACCTGTCTCCACGACTCCTCATGTATACAAGACCCTGCCTGGGGCAGGGGCGCTGTCTGTGCCCTTGAAGGCACCAGCTGGGCTTTTCCTCTCCAACATCCACATTCCCTCTCAGCCATATCTGCAGCCACTGAGAGTTCCCCGGCAGCAATGTTCCTGAGGCACCTCCTTGTCAATGTAAAGACTTCCTCAAAACTGTAAATGTAGTGAAGTCTGGGAGGCTACAGGAAGGCCCAAAGCAGGGAAGAGGGAGCCTTGAGCAGGAAGGTCTGTGTGTGATGGTCTGGCAGGCTTTTACCTGCTTTGTGATCCTCAGCAGGGATGATTCCTCTTTGTCCTTGGCATTAATGCCCCCAACCTTAGCATAGAAAGACCAGCTTGCCTACTGCTGAGAATATTGGACTTGGAGGGAGGGTACCTAGGCCTGAATCTGACCTCTATTATTATCAGCTGTGTGATCCTGGGTATGTCATCTGGCTTTGTAGGGACTCTGCTGTCTCTGAAAACTCAACAGATTAGAGTAGATGACTTCAAGGTACCTTCTAAAGCTCATTCTATGGTTCTCCATAAGAGACAGCGTATTCTGTGGGAGAACAGTGAGTGAAGAAAGATGAAGGAAAAGGGAAAGAGATGTATCCACACTTTGAGAAATGAGAAGGAATCTCAGGAAAGATAGGAAATCCTAACTCACCTGGGCTCTGGCCATCAGGAACCTGGAAGCCATTCCTTCTTCCTCTGTCATTCTACTTCCTTGGGGAAGGGCAGAGTCTTGAGAAGACAGAACTGAGGGAGGAGGAAGAGGTTACCAGGGGGACCAAGCCTGCCTCACGACTGCCCGCCTGCCATGAACATCAAGGAAGTGGGAGTCACATACAGCCAGCATGGCCCCATTTTGGAGAGGGCGACCCAACTGGGAGATTAGGAGAGTGCCAGTGACGCAGTTTAATTCAGGCTATTCTTGTGGACAGGATGGAGATCTGGGCTGGATAATAATAGGGGAGTTAAAAAATGGTTCAGTGGCCACACACAAAGAACAACCATAAAGCTTTCAGAGCATCAATTATAGGACTTCAGCCATCTACAGTCACCCAGGGGAGGACGTCTTGTATATACATGCACACATATGCACAATACATGTTGACACACAGTATGTATACGTATGTTTTGGGTCTTTCCTTGGTTCTTTTAAAAAAAAAAAAGGTCAAGTGGATTCTTGCCATATTCTTGTCTTGTTCTATTAACTGGAATTTCTAAGCAGCCATCCAAGCAGGGAGAGTTACATGACAAGCTCATTAGCCGTAATTTATTCCTGAAGTTTTTTTTAAACAGATTTTCCACTAACAGATTTAAAGTATTAGCTACTATCAAGGGCAGAGTGCTACCCAGAATGAAGGAGGTGAGAGCCCTTGGTTCTGATCACGCCCCATCTCTAGTATTGAGCTCTGTTCCAAACACCGTATTTTAGGAAGGACATTGGTAAGCAGAGACACTGATGAAGATGCTGATGAGAGGCTGGGACTCCTGCAGCTTTGACAAAACTGACTACAAGGTCCCTTCAAACTCTGAGATTCTCAGATAATGAGTTGTGCCATGTGAGGACCAGCTCAGGGAACGAGGGAGGTTTAAGAGAAGGCTTGGGGGGACAACGCGTGCCTAACCATGGCTGTGTTCAGGTGCAGACCCAGGACAGAGGGTGAACCTTGCAGCTGGGAGCAGAGGGTCACAGATGGACCTCAGGGGCCATCGACTCCGACTCCCTGTTTACTAATGAAGAAACAGGCTCAAGGAGGGAAATGACCTGCTCCAGGTCGCACCGGGAGGGAGTGTCAGAGCAGGATGAGAGGCTTCCTCCCCACGTGTAGGCCAGACAAGACGACCTCACTAAGATTCCGCGATGTCACATCAAAGCCACGTCACCTTGTTCTTGACAGAGCTCTTGATGAAGCCCTGTTGGCTTCTAAATGTTCACTAACTGTTCTTTAATGAGCTAGGATATTCAACAGGGCTCAAAGTGAAGCCTCCTGGCCTGTATTTTGCAGACTTCTCTCTTCCCGTTTTGGAAAATTGGGACTAATTCTCCAACCCAGTGGTACCTCCCCCTCCTGTCTATAGTGTGTGTGTTTGGGGGAGGGGAGGAGGGAGCCGAACACCGGGGCTGGCTTTATAAGGTGAGCCCTTCTCTCTCTACCACTGCCCCGCATGCCCTCCCCCACACTGGGCACCTGAGCTTCTCACCTCTCCCCTGAAGCATTAGGCCCAAGTCCTCCATAGTTAGAGCTCCTTGAGGAGTTTTCCCAAGGTGGGTCTCCTCAGCCAGAGCAGCTGAACTCCTGCAGCATCAGCAGCTCCTTCTCACCGGGGTCTGCACCAAAGCTCCGGTGAAAGGTCTCAGGGCAGGTACGTTTCCTCCCAGCAGCATCCTCAAGCTTGGCCTCCAACACCTTTACCTTCCTACAAAGTGGGGGGTTGGGGGCTCCAGCCTGGGCATCTGTGGACTCCATCAAGGGCTGCTGGGACCAGAGACAAGGAAGAGTCACCAGGAGGAAAGCGGCACTGATCATCCTCACTGCAGGCCTTGCACCTACACACGGCCAGACCCCGTCAGCTCAGAAATAGGTATGTGGCCCACTTCACCGATTAGACACTGAACAAATATTTAATGGATGTAATTGCCAACCTCAGGCATGGAAGAGAGGTGACAGAAACGCTTTCTTGCTCTCAGTGAAGACATGGGAGGGGGTGGGGGGAGAAGAAAGGCCTTATAAGCAGGAGATGGGGGCACAGCTGAACAGGTTACCTAGGCTTACCTAACTAAGCTGAGCTAAATAAGCAGCAAAGGGAGGCCTGAGCAGTGATAAGGGACTGAGAGCGGTGTGGACAAAGAATAGGAGGAGGGCCAAGGAGACCTGGCAGGATGGGAGGCTACCCTCACAGAGAGGGGGGTGGTGAGATCTTCCCAGGGTGGGCGAGGGGAGTCGAGGTGCAGACCCCAGGAGCTGAGGGCACAGCAAGGGCCATGTCAGTGCCTGGGGATAAAATGGCAGAGACTGGGGCAGACAAAAGATGGTGAGCCTGTGCTGCACTCCTGGAGTTCAGGCACGTCCTTCCTGTGTGACCCTGGGCAAGTCACTCCACCCTGTCTGCCTCAGTTTCCTCTCCTTAAAACAAGCTGAAGAAGAAAATGGCAAACACTCCAGCATCTTCGTCAGGAAAGCCCCAGACAGGGTCACCGAGATTCAGAACAACAGATTTAGGTGCTAAGCACTTTACAAGATCACCTCGCTGGGGCCTCACAACAAAACGAGAGGTAGGTGCTGTTATCACCCCCATTTTACAGCTGGGGAAACTGAGGCAGGGGTGCAGTGACTTGCCCAGGGTCACAAAGCTAGCAGGCATCTCCGGTCACTGAAGAACTCGGGTCTTCCTGACTCCAGGCCGGTGTGGTGGCTGGGATGCTACATGTCCCAGGGCGGGGCCAAGAGACCCCCCCCCCCCAGGAAAGTTGTCAAACAATGGGGGTCCATTATCAATGACAGTTTTTATAGTTATCTTTTGGCCGGCTGGACCATAAAGTGCCCAAAGGGAAGTGAAATGGAATGAGCCCGGAAAGGACGACAAGGAAAGGGGAGGTCTTCGTGGTGCCGGGGTAATAGGAAGCCAGAGCAGTTCATGGAGCAGGGAGAGAGTGACAAGGTCTGAGCTGCGCTGCCGGAGGCGGGGCTGGAGGGGACTTGTCAATGACCTCGCCCCTTCTGAAGACTAAGCTGTCAAGTGACTAGCCCACGGTCACACAAGTAAGAAGTGGCATGGACCCAGGAGGATGAAGGTAAAGCGAACCTTGGTCAACACCCCCTACCCTGCCCGCCCCCCCCCCCCCAAACACACACCCAGCGCCACCCCGCCCTCGCCGCCGCCCGGAGCCGAACACACGCGCACGCACACACGCGTTCACGCACGCACACACACACACTCACCCACCTGCTCGCCCTCCAACGTCCAGCTCCCACCGAGTTACTCTGAAAACAAAGGGATGAAAGCAAGACCCATGGCGAACTGCGCCTGCGCGGAGTGAGCCCAGAACTACGATTCCCAGAATTCCTCGTTGCCGGAAGCAGCACGAGAGGCCGCGCACGGACCATACGTAGTTGGGCTTCCGGGAATTGGAGTCCTCCCAGTCGGCTCCTTTGAGGGCCATTTTGTTACCCCTTTATTCGTTCCTTCTCTTCTTATCCCAACCCCTGAGCTCCCTGAACTTGAAAAAATAGCCGTCGAGAGTGAAAAGCGCACACCTGGATCTATACTTTACATAATAGGTCGAAATAAGGGACATGACTGTGGCCTGGTATCGGGGAAACTCATCCTCTTGTTAGACGAAGCCTCGCGAGAATATGCGCGTGATCCTCTATGACGTCATCAGCATCCTTCCGAGAAGAGGCCCCTTGTTTGCCGCGACCTTTGTTTGTAGAGTCTGGGCTCAGTGGAGGACCGTGGCCCCTTTGGTTCTGCATTCAAGGGTCTCTATGTGTGTGTGTTTCAGTGAATTTTACCACCATTAACAACCACGAGCATTTTCTGCTGCAAAGAAGAAAAAGAATAAATTCGCGCTTTAGGAAGTTGGAATTATGTAAATTGGCCAATGGCTTCTGGCCAATAGAAGCACGTGGTGCAAATTTAAGTGACGTGATGGGGGTGAATTCATTATTCCTATTGGTTCGGACCTGATTGTGCATAACAACTCCACAAAAGTCTATGAAATTGAGTCAGTCGACTAGCATTTACTAAGTGCGCTACCAGAAATGGCCCCCCCAGTTCCTGCCCTCCAGGAGCTCACCGTCTAACGAGGGAGACATCGTATATAAGGATCAGAACACACAAGATGCTCGCAGAGTAAACTGGAGAGAGCCTTGAGGGGGACGGTGCTAGTGGCTGAGGGGGAGTCTCCGAGGAAGCCAGGGGTGCTGGGAACACCAAAATATAAGGGTCCAGGGGGAGTCTGCCTGGAAAGAATTAGACCACTCAAGCCTTCTTTCAAAGTAGGTTTATTGAAACACCAGTATGGCAGGCAGATTCCCAGTAAATCTGCAGTATTGTAACAGCACCCTGAAATATATGGGGAAATTCCGAGTCCAGATCCCACCACCCCATCATTGGGAGAGCAATGACAAAATGGGGCTTGGCCTGAGACTGATTGTTGGCCGAACAATGTGAGTTTAAGGCATGGTCCTTAAGAAAAAAATTTAGCCCATAGATCCTAAGATATCGTAGGAGGTTTCAGTGATCAAAATTTACATTTCTTTGGGCAGAGCACTCATAGGTAAGGGTATGTGTCTCAGTCTGGACCTCTGGTCCATCATCTTGCTGTGGTACATTTATGACTGGCTACTTTTGATAATCTAGTTTTTAAAAGAATCTTCAAATTGATTTCTGCTTCAAGTTTGGCTTGCTTATTCTCACATCTTCTTGCTCTCACATCTTACTGTAAGGGTGGGAGTTAATGAGTCAATTATTCCACTGGAAGTAAATGACTAGTTGTTTGCCTTGAAACATTTGTCCACGGCAGACAATCTGGACAATATGTCCAGAGCTGTGAACTAGGTGTGAGCAAGGCCTAAAAGTTTATTGAGTCAATCGATCAAT
The DNA here is from genome assembly GCF_028583685.1 of Petaurus breviceps papuanus. Taxonomy (NCBI): domain Eukaryota; kingdom Metazoa; phylum Chordata; class Mammalia; order Diprotodontia; family Petauridae; genus Petaurus; species Petaurus breviceps. The sequence goes on from NW_027186338.1 coordinate 165,198, forward strand.
GGCTTTAGATAAAGTTTGAAAAGTCCTTTGTCAATTAGAAGTCCTTGAAAACCATTTGGTAAAAGAGAATGGTATTCACAGTAAGTTTATTTGTATGAGCTGAAGTAACTTGATAATACTCTCTGGACCATTTGGGATTTGTACCACCGGAGACCAAGGTTCTTTTGCCTCCCATCCCCAAGTAATTTCTTCTAAGGGTTTTGATGGCAAGGTTCCTCTACTAAGCTACCAGACATCTGAATTTTTGGTTCTGAATTAAGATTTAGGGGAACCAAAAAAGAAATGTTGTTAAGGGGAAGAATTTGAGGTATATTCTTGACTCTACAGTTATTAGAATTATATTTTCACAGTTTTCAGACTAAAATGAGGAAAGTTATATGATTTCCAGTTTGCAACCTGAAAATACCTTCTGTTGCCTTAATCATGGCACATCTATGTGTTAGAATTTGGAAGCCTATAGCTAACAAAAAGACTTTGTTCAGCACAGCTGTGAATGTTTTAAATTTGAACCACATTGATTGACTTTAAAGGCTAGTACCACCTTAGTTATTGCATCATTGGTCATAATTACTGAGTCTGAATTAAGATTAGAAGCAAAGGCATCATAGTAACCTAGGTTTGGTGAAGGATGTAAAATTATCACTATTGATTAGAGAAATGCAAACTAAAATAATTCAAATTAAAACAACTAATATGACAGAAAAGGAAAATGGTGTTTGGAGATGTGGGAAAATTGGGACAGTAATGCTTTGTTGGTAGAGTTCTGAACAATTTGGAACTATGCCCAAAAGGCTATAAAACTGTGAACTGCTTCCATTTGAATTGTCTTCGGAAGATTCTGAGGATCACCTGGCAGGGTAATGTACCAGACAGGGGTTCTTTTTTGAACTAAACTGCCAATCATTCACACTTGACTGCAGAGGGTGCAACTTTGATAGGCTGGCAACATTGTTCAAATGCCAAATGTGTGCTTGCCTAAAAGACTTTTATGCAGAACTTACACAAGGCAAGTGCTCATATGGTGGTGAGAAGAGGTGATACAAGGACACTCTTAAGGTCCCTCTGAAGAACTTTGGAATTGATTGCATGACATGGGAGATACTGGCAACGGACCACCTAGCATGGCATACCCACATCAAAGAAGGAGCAAAGCAGAATTGAAGTAACTCAAAAGAAAGATGAGATATGCAAATTTAGAGAATCCATCATTTGGTGAATTCACCATTTAGAGAATCCACTATTTGTTCCCAACCTGTGGTAGAGCATTCTGAGCTCGTATTAGACTAGTCACAGTCTGACACACTATAATGACTCTAATATGGTAGTGTCATTT
>NW_027186338.1:166930-183993 GCF_028583685.1 Petaurus breviceps papuanus
GGCCAAAAAAAATTGACACATATTTCTTTGTAAAAATAAGGATGTAGATATGCTGACTGGGAAACTAAATGAACAAATTTATCTATTTATTAAAATAAATCGACACATTTGTTCATATAAAACTAAAAATTAACTAATTGGTATATTTGTTCAAATATTCTATTTTTAAAAAGGGTAATAGTGTCTTCCCCATGGGTACTGAAGATCTTGAAGCCCTGAGTCTGTGGTATAAAAAAACTCTTTGAAGGATGAGAGGAATAAATTAGAAATGAATGACTTCTTTACCCACTTTAATGTATTTTGAAAAACCCTAAGGTCTAGGTTATTCAAAATCAAGCCAAAAGAACAGAAGCCCAAACACTAACCTTTCTAGTACCTTTTAATTCTATTGCCAGAATTAAAATGCAACTAATTACACACCATTCCAAGCATGGTCAGTATGGCAAAGGCATTTTTTCCTATCAAGTCTTGTTTGTAATATGTTTTGTCTTTTAGTTTAGCAAAGGTATTTTAGGGGCATTTTCCAGATTTTTGTTTGGTGGGACTGGGAGTGGTAGGAAGCACAGTTAGGAAAAGTCCCCAAATTGGAGAAGAAATGTATTTCTTTATTTAAAAAAATACATTTGTTGACTGAAGAAAATAATCAATTTATCAGTTTTTGAAGATAAGACAATAAATTTGTTCATTTAAAATAAGGAAATACCAATTGTTTCCTTTAGTCAAATAAATGATTAAAAATTGGGTCTTGGTGTCTTTATTCCTTGAGCTTGTAGCACCAACATAACTCTTTGAATCTTAAAAAGAATACTAAAGGGTACCTAGCTCCACTTCAGTGTATTTTGTAACCCTAAGATCTAGGTTTTTGAAAGTCAAATCAGGTAGAAGCACAACCTTCCTGCGGCTCTGGCTCCCACCTTCCCCAATCCATGTAAAAAGGGGACTCTAAACAAACTTTGGAGCAGCAGAACCCACAAAATGACACAGAGAAGCTAACCTCCCACTGAGGACAGTCCAGCAGGCCAGCAGGAATCCAGCACAGCACTCGGGGAGCCGATCCCAGCCCCACACTGCTGCTTTAGCCCCAGGGCGGGCCTGACCAGCCACCTGCCAGAGGGACTCCAGATCAGCAGCAGCTATGGCCTTTTCCAGATTTATCAACACATAGATGCAAAGGACAAAGTGAGAGGTCAGTGCAGTCTGGAAATTGGGACCAGTAAGTGGGAGGGCATGGCTTTTACCCCCGGGGTGAGAAGCCTCTGAGATACCAGCACAGCCAGCCAGTGCCACGTGGCAGCTTCAGCTCCTGGCCTGCAGAGTGTAGGGGGACCAAGCACCAGTCTGAGGGGTAATCACTCTTGCTTTAACCTGCTTGGATCTGGATTGCAGTCTAGGGTGGAGGTTCTGGGGTGTGTGTCCAACTTGCCAGAGCATGTGGAGACCTCAGGGCACCCATCTAATACCTCTGGCAGCTGAGAAAACCCCAGTGTTTGGGACAAAAGCTCCCCTGTATGGTGGCAGAGTCCTACTGTGGCAAAAAGCCCAAAAGTCAAGTAATTGAGTGGGAAAATGAGCAGGCAAAGGAAAAAAAGCAGACAGAAGATTCCAACATTACATTCCTATTTGGGGGACAAAAAGGAGCAAAGCATGGAACAGGAGGAAAGCAGTGAAGTCAGAACTCCTGCACCAAAAGCTTCAAAGGAAAATACAAGCTGGTTACAGGCCATAGAGGACCTTAAGAAAGATTTTGAAAACCAAATAAGAGAAGTGGAGCAAAAATTGGGAAGAGAAATGAGAACAATGCAAGAAAATTATGAAATGAGAGTCAACAGCCTGACTGAGGAAAATACCACGTTTCCCCGATAATAAGACACTGTCTTATTATCTTTTTTGGACAGAAAAACACCAGAGGGCTTATTTTCAGGGGAGGGCTTATTTTAATGAACATTGACAGCAATTTTAATAAACAGGTAAATGTGAACAAAAAAATGTACCTTTATTCAATAAGCAAATCACTGGGGAAGAACAGGATGACACACTCACTGCTGCAGCTCTGATTGGATGCAGCTCGGAGCGTGGAGTGCGTTTCACAAGGGGGGGGGGGATGGTGCATACAGAGGGTACCATAATGTAGCAGTAGCAATCTCAATAGGGCTTATTTTCGGGGGAGGGCATCTTACACAGTAAGGGGAGGGCTTATTTTCGGGATAGGTCTTATTATCGGGGAAACACGGTAATACCTTAAAAAACAGACTGACTCAAATGGCAAAGGAGGCTCAAAAAGGCAATGAGGAGAAGAATGCCTTAAAAAGATGAATTTGCTAGATGGAAAAAGAATCTCTAAAGCTCACTGAGGAGAATCATTCCTTCAGAATTAGATTGGAGCAAATGGAAGCTAATGACTTTATGAGAAATCAAGATGCTGTTAAACAGATCCAAACAAATGAAAGAATAGAAGGCAATGTGAAATATCTCATGGGAATAACCACTGACCTGGAAAATAGATCCAGGAGAGAGAATTTAAAAATTATTGGACTGCCTGAGAGCCATGACCAAAGTAAGAGCCTGGAAAGCATCCTCCAGGAAGTTCTCAAAGAAAACTGCCCTGATGTTTTAGAAGGAGATGGCAAAATAGAGGTTGAAAGAATCCACCGATCACCTCCTGAAAAAGATCCCAAAAAGAAAACTCCTAGGAATATTATAGCCAGGTTCTGAAATTCCCAGATTAAGGAGAGAATATTACAAGCAGCCAGGAAGAAACAATTTGAATATTGTGGAAACACCATTAGGATAACCCAGGATCTGGCAGCTTCTACACTGAGGGATCGAAGGGCTTGGAATATGATATTCCAGAGGGCAAAGGAGCTGGGATTAAAACCAAGAGTCACCTACCCAGCAAACCTGAGTATCATGTTTCAGGGGAAAATATGGTCATTCAGTGGAATAGAAGACTTTTGAGCATTCTTGTTGAACAAAACAGAGTTGAACAGAAAATTTGACATTCATATACAAGAAGCAAGAGAAGCATGAGAAGGTAAACAGGGAAAAGAAATCATAAGGAACTTATCAAAGTTGAACTATTAACATTCCTACATGGAAAAACAATAATTGTAACTTAAACTTTTCTCAGTAGTTGAAGGGATTAGAAATATATACATATGTCTATATATGAGGGTATATGGGCATATGAATACATATGTGAATGTGTGTATATATGTTTACTGTTATACATAAGATAGAGGGCACAGGACCAATTTAACAGGAAAGGATGATACTTAAAAGGTGAAATTAAGATGTGAGAGAGGAATATAATGAGAGGAAATGGGGAAAGACAGATTGGGGTAAACTATCTCATATAGAAGAGGAAAGGGAAAATGGTTACAATGGAGGGGAAGAATAGGAAGTTTCACAAAAGGGAATGGGTCAACCTTACTCCCATTGAATCTGGCTTGAGGAGAAGTGAAATACACACTAAATAGGGTATCTCACCCTCCAGGAGAGTAGGGGGGGAAGGGGATGGGAGGGTGGATGATGGAAGGGAGGGAAGTTGGAAGCACCCACTTTTGAAAAGGGACAGGATCAAAGTAGAGAATAGAACAAGTGGGAGGTGGGATAGGAGGGAGGGAAATATAGTCAGTCTTTTACAATATATCTACTATGTTATTGTTTTGCATTAGCCACACATGTACAACCTATACTGAACTGCTTATCTTCCCAGTAAGGGTGGGTGACAAGGAAGGAAGGGAATGAATCTGGAGCTGAAAGTTTTAAAATCAAATATTCAAATATATATAGATGTGTGTGTGTGTATATATCCATATATATATATTATTATTAATACCATCTTACATGTAATTGGGAAATAAGATATGTAGGCACTGAGGCATAGAGATCCACTGGAAAAGTCGAAAGGGGTATGGGAGAAAACATGGGAGAGAGCAGAGTGGAGGAGGGGATATCCTGTGGGACTGCTATTTTGGGGCGGTGGGTAGGGGAAAAATGGGGAGAAAATTTGTAACTCAAAATCTGGTGGAAATGAATGATGTAAATCAGAAGTTAATAAAGCATTAAAAAAAAAAGAAAAGAAAGTCAAGTCAAAAGAACTAAGACTCTTCTTGCCATTTGCCTGCTGCTAGTGAAGTGATTAATTTAAAACATAATGTATTTCATAGCATTTTGGGCATGGCCAATGTGCCAAGGAGTTTTTTTAGTCCAGACTTGTTTGTAACATGAGTTTGGCGAGGATATTCGGGGACATTTTTCAGATTTTCATTCAATAGATTTGGGGGTGTTGGGAAAAATCATTTTGGATATGTTGGCTAAAATAATTTCTTTGTGAATAAAAGAGTATATATTAGTTTGCTGGAAAATGGGTAAATGTATCAATTTATGAAGATAAATTGATAATTTATTTCATTAAAATCAGAAATGAAGAGAAAAAAAGGGCAGTAAATATTTTTGGTTTTGCTTTTGAGAACCTTTAGACCCCAATGCTGCAGCACAAAGATGACCTTTTACAAGACAGGAGGAGTAAGAAAAGGTACCTCACCTTACTTTAGTCTGTTTGTAACCCTGAGATCTAGGTTTCTTAAAGTCAAGCTAAAGGAACAGTAGCCTAAACACTGTTCTTGCAAATTGCCTGCTACCAGAGAGGTGATCAATAGAAAACTCAATGACTTACAAATCATTCTGGGCATGGCCAATGTGGTAAAGACTTTTTTCTTGGCCAGGTTTGTTCATAATAGCAATTTGATCTTTAGTTTGGGGAAAGTATTGGAGCATTTTTCAGATTTTTTTCATTCATGGTGGGTGCTGGGAAGCATCATATGGAAAAAGTTTACCAAGAAAATAGAGAAATGTACTTCTTTGTAAAGAAAAGAGAATAGATTTGCTGACTGAAAATATGAAAAACTTATTAATATTTAATATAATTTGATAAATGTGTACTTTAAAATCAGAAATGAAACAATTGTTTCCTTTGGTCAAGTAAATGATTGGTTAACATGCAGCAATTAGTTCTCCTTGTAGCTGAAGTCTTTATCTCTGGGGCCTGTAGCATAAGGATGATCAGAGGAATAATAAAATGCATCTCACCCCATGTCAGTCTGTTTTGTAACCCAAAAAAATTAGCTTTTTGAAAGTCAAGCAAAAAACCACCACTAACAAAATAAAACAAAAACAGAACCAAAGGCCCAAAGACTCTCCTTGCCAACTGCCTGTTGCCATGGAGGTGATTAATTTAAATGCAGAGTCACATACCATTGTGAGCATGGATAACATAATGAGGAATTTTTCTTGCCCAGGTCTGTTTTTAATAGGAACTTGGCCAGGGTATTTGGGGTCATATTTTAGATTTTCACTTAGTGGGGCTGGAATTGCTGAAAAGAACCACTTTGGAAAATGCAGAAATGTATTTCTTTGAAAATTAAGAGTATAGATTTGTTTGCTGAAATAAAATGAATACATTTTTGACTTATGAAAACAAATTAAAATCAGAAAAGAAACAAGTGGTTCAGCTGGCCAAATAATTGAATGAAGAGGGCAATAGTATCTCCCCATTTGTTTTTAGCCATTGTCAGCCCTTCCCCAAAACACAGAACAAGGATGACTCTTTGCATGATAAGAGGGAGAAGAACAGATACCTGACCCCATTTCAGTCTGTTTTATAAACCCAAGGTCTAAGTTTTTGAAAACCAAGCCAAAATTGCAGAAGCCTGAATGACTTGTTGTCCTTACTCTCAAAGAGGACCAAAGTGACATCGCTAGATATAAAGGGACAGTGTGTCCAACTGTGACCGGTCAAACCAGTACTACCTTTGAAGGCTTTATCACAGGTCGGGCACAAATAGTCCACATGAACTGAGCTGCAGCAATTCCGCTTTGCTCATAGAGCAAAGCTCCTTCTTTGATGCAGGCACCCCATACCAGGTTGTCCTTTGCCAGCATTGCCATGTCACCCAATCAATTCTAAAGGTCCTCAGAGAAGTATCTTTGTGTCGCTTCTTCTGACCACCATGCAAGCACTTGCCTTGTGGGAGTTCTACATAAAATAGTCTTTTAGGCAAGCATACATTTGTCATTCGAACAATGTGGCCACACCATCACAGTTGTTTTCTCTGCAGAAGAGCATGAATGCTTGGAAGTTTAGTTTGAGAAAGGTCCTCAGGGTCAATTACCCTGCCAGGTGTTCTTCTGAATCTTTCTAAGACAATTCAAATAGAAGCGACTTAGTTTCCTGGCATGGCACTGGTAGACTGCCCAGGTTTCACAGGCATACAACAATGAAGTCAGCACAAAGGCTCTGTAGACCTTCAGTTTGTTAAGCAGCCTAATACTTCTCTCCTACACTTTCCTTCAGAACATCCCAACCACTGACCTAGCTCTGGAAGTGTGTGAGTCAACCTCATCATCTGTGTGTACATCCCTGGAAAGTACACTGCCAAGGTAAGTGAACTTATCCATAGCGTTCCACATTCCTTCATTTTCTGTAATCGATGGTTCTACATGTGGATGGTTTGGTGCTGGCTAGTGGAGAACCTGTGTTTTCTTGATGCTAAATGTTAGGCCAAAATCAGCACAAGCAGCAGAGAATCAATTCATACTTTGCTGCATCTCAGCCTCAGAGGCTACATTGAGTCTGTGAATCATCTTTGAACAAAAAGTCATGCACCAACATCCCCTCTGCTTTAGGCTTGGCTTGTAGCCTTTCCAAGTTAAATAATTTACCATCAGTGAGGTAGCTGACCTTGATTCATTTTCATCTTCATCGAAGGTTCCTAACAACATTGCTGAAAACATCATGCTAACAAGCATGGAAGCAAGCCCACAGCCCTGTTTCACTCCATTGGTGACTGGGAAAGATGATGCAAGAGCATCATCCATTATCTAGAACTTGTGCAATCATGCATGAAGCTCACATACCATAATGATGAACTTCTGGCTCCCAGATTTCACCATCGTTTCCCACAAGCCCTCATGGCTGACAATATCAAAGGCCTCAGATCAATAAGCATTGTGGACAGACCTCTGTTCTGCTCCTGGCATTTCTCCTGAGTTGTCATACAGCAAACACCACACCATTTCTCAGCCCTTTCTGAAGCCATGCTGGCTCTCAGGTAGATAACCACCTTCCAGGTGAAGGATCAGCCTATTAAGGAGGTCTCTGGCAAGAATCTTGCAAGCAAGACTCACTCCCTGTGGTTGTCACAGTCTATTTCCATTATATTTATAGAGATGGGAGGCATCCTTAAACTTCTGGGGGATAATCTCCTCTTGCCATATAACCCGGAAAATTTCAGTCAGCTTTCATATGAGCAGTGGACTCCTTGCCTTGTAAATCTCAGCTGGAATAGAATCAACACCAGGGCATTGCCACACAAGATGAGCCTAATGACATTCAAAATCTCTTTTTCAATTGGAAGTTCAGCTAGAGTGCGATTCACTTCAACCTGAAGTATACAGTGAATGGCTTTAGCATTGATTGATGATGGTCTGTTGAGAATACTATTAAAAGTGTTCAGCCCATCTCTCCAGGATCAACGGGGCTCCATCAGCACTGAGTAGTTGAGATGCACCATAGATCTTTGGCCCATAAATAGTCTTCAGGGCATCCTAAAATTGATTTGGATTGTTACTATCAGCATAAAACTGAATTTCATCTACCTTTTTACTGAGCCAAGAATCCTTCATCTCTAAGCTTCACTTGGACTTTACTTTTGATGGAGTTAAATGCTGCCTTCCTAGAGACAGGATGTACTATCTTGCCGGCAAATCCTGTGGAGTTCTAATTTTTCCTTTAGTAGCTTCAGAATTTCCCCAACATTTTCATCAAAAAGTGAGTATTCTGGTGAGATAAGTAAATGTAATGCTGAGGCGTGGAGACAAGATAGTGGAGAAAAGGCAGAGATTACGTGAGTTCTCCTAAATTCTTCTCCAAGTACCTTTAAAATAAAACCTCAAAACAAATTCTGAAGGGGCAGAACCCACAAAAGGGTGAGGTGAAATAATTTTTCATCCCAAGACAATTTTGAAGGTCAGCCAGAAAGCTCTATTACACTTCAGTTCAGATAGCAAGATGGTTGAAGAAGATGGTCAGAAGATTACAGGGGTCCCTTTGCTGGCACTAGGGGTAGAACTCTGTTGCATTGCCTATACTCAGATCCAGGTTGTGGTCCTGGATGGCAGTCCCAGGGTAAGGAAGAGCACTAGTACACCAGAGTTTATAGCTATACTTGGAGGGGGAACTATGATCACAGTTTCAGGGCAGAAAAATGTGCTTATGGTCACTTGAAGACCAAAGCATAGGGTAGGATAGTAGTAAATACACTGCTCCTTAAATCATACCACCTTGGAAGAACTGAAAGCTTATAGACCCCCCAGAACTAGCTCTGAGAACAGCTGCACAAAAACTCCAAAGCTTGGGAAAGTGTGCCTTCCACCCCAGGAGTAGACCCCCACTTTAGCATAAAATTAAGACAAAAGTAAGGTGGAAAAATGAGCAAACAACAAAAAATTCTGACTAAAGAAGTTATGATGGTGACAAGGAAGATCAAAACACACTCAGAAGAAGACAATAAAGTTAAAATTGCTACATCTAAAGTCTCAAAGAAAAATATGAATTGGTCTCAGGCCATGGAAGAGCTCAAAAAGGATTTTAAAAATCAAGTAAGAGAAGTAGAGAAAAAATTGGGAAGAGAAATGAGAGCGATGCAAGAAAGTTATGAAAAAAGAGTCAACAGTGTGGTAAAGAAAGCACAAAAAAATACTGAAGAAAATAACACCTTAAAAAAGAATAGGCCAAATGGTAAAAGAGATACAAAAATCCAATGAGGAGAAAAATGCCTTGAAAAAAATTGCCAGAACTGGCTAAATGGAAAAGGATGTACAAAAGCTCACTGAACAAGTAATTCCTTAAAAATTACAATTGTGAAAGTGAAAGCAAATGACTTTATCGGACATCAATCAAAGAAATTTTTTAAAAATGAAAGAAAATTTGAAATACCTCACTGGAAAAACAACTTACCTGGAAAATAGACCCAAGAGAGATAATTTAAAAATTATTGGACTACCTGAAAGCCATGATAAAAAAAAAAAGGCCTAGACATCATCTTGCAAGAAATTATCAAGGAAAACTGCCCTGATATTCTAGAGCCAGAGGGTAAAGTAGAAATTGAAAGAATTCACCAGTCACTTCCTGAAAGAGATCCCAAAATGAAAACTCCCAGGAATGTTATAGCCAAATTTCAGAGCTCCCAGGTCAAGAGAAAATGTTGAAAGTAAACAGAAGTACTTGAAATCCAGAGGATGTGAGTTCAAATCTGGTCTCAAACACTTTCTAGCTATGTAACTACCGTGGCCAGCACAGTTGGTGGGCTAGTGAGCAGTGAGAATAACAAGACAGGGGTGTAATCAATAGTCTGCTTATTATAGAACCATTTCATACAGAGCCAAAGATGCAAGGAGCTCACAGAGTTTTTATGCCCCCCAAGAGAATGTAGACACCCCAAAAGAATGCAGGCAGTGTAGAAAGATCGTACATCAAAGGAATGCAGATAATATAGAAGGAGTTTCCCTTTATCCTGTTTACTATTTACCCTTGCTTAAGGCTAGTTACTTATTAGGGTATTATTCTAGGACCATATCCTGAGGCATAAACAAAAAAAGATTACAACCCTGATGCTTATCTGCCAGGTAACCTTTGCAGGTAACTGTATAGGACAGTGGAATATACTGTAGCGAGGTCAAGGGACCCCAAAACGTTCCCTTCATAATGCATCCTCCTGCTTGTCTCCCCTGTAGCCTTTCAGATAATAATATAGAGAAGGGGAACATTTCATTAGCAAAGCTGAGAAACTTCTGAAAGTTCTCTATATATAACCCTGGGCAAGTTGCTTAAGTTCAATTTCCTCTCACCCAAAAAATAACAGCAACAACAAAAAGCAAGTAAATGCAGTATTATACACTAAATCTCTGAAAACTGTCCACTCCTTCTCCATTGATACCAACTGTGAATTGGCTCAGCTTTCCCTCCAATGAACTGTTCCTGCTTAGAGGAGCTCTCTAACCTGTGGACATGAAGTCTTTGTGCATTCATCTTTCCTTTGGGCCACCACTTTTGTTGAATGTGAATATTTAGCCTGGAGAGGATAAGTCTATGATCAGTCTAGCACTCTGCACCATACATGGCCTCTATCACTCTCACATCCTGTCTCTTCTCCTGACAATCACATAGTCTATTAAATGTCAATGTTTGCTGTGAGGGTGCATGCACAAAGTTTTATTGTGTTTAGGTAAATGGAAGACAATGTTGGTGATGAGGTCATGAGATGCACAAGTCTTTAGTAGTAGTGTTTCATTTTTATTTCTGACTCCATTCCTCCCAAAGACTCCCTGCCATGTCTGATAGTCTGTGTCTACTCTTGCATTAAAGTCACCCAAAATTATAAACTTCTCCTCTTTTGGCACATTGATGATGAGGGTTTTTAGGTCTTTATAAAATTTTTCTTTGACTTCAGCAGGGTTCATCATGGTGGGAGCATAGGCACTGATGATGGCAACATGGTACTTTCCTGAAAGTGGTGATCACATTGTCATAAGCCTGTCATTCACTCTTTTTGGTAGGCATACAACCTTGTTGACTGGATTAGTTTTGATTGCAAAAATGTATACCAGCTTCGAGGTGCCTCCCTTTCATTGTGGTCATGCTAGAAAAATGTGTATCTAGCCTCAGTTTCAGTGAGCTGGCCTTCATTTGCCAGCCTTGTTTCATTCAGGGCTGCTTTTTGGATGTGATACCTGCTGACTTCTCTTGCAGAGAGAGCTGTTCATCTTTTTTGTGTTGTCTATTAGTGTGCTCACGGTAAGCAGACCAGGGTTGGGTGAAGTAGACAATTTTTAGGACATCTTTTCTAGCCCCTTCCTCACACCAGGAGATGAGCAGTGTGGGCCTTCAAAAAGGCTGCCCAGACACCCAGAGGGGCTGCTGAATACCACTGCTGCTTTAGTCCAGTGAGAAGACAATCCAATGGTCTGGGCAGCCTGTGGGAGAGCTTGTGACTACAGCTCCCAGTGTAGCTGCACATGCTACCTTGTTACTCGCCTGTCACCACAGGACTTTGAGCAGGTAAAAATGGCAAAATGGTATGGGTGATATCTTTTGATTCGTGCATACACTGGATTTAAGTGAGGCAGAGTTGTGTGAAGCCATCGGCCTCACTCTCTCTTCTAGACAAGTTAAGACAACTGGTGATGGCTTGGGATGCAGTGGATGACCTTGGCATCTGGGATGTGTAACCAAGCTCTAAGTGCTCCACAGTGCCTGGGTCAGACATCTTCATGGCCATTGGAACAAATTGTTCTCATCCACTCATTCCATTAAGGAATTGTAATGCCAAGCAAAGGCAACTTCCCAAGGTTCAAAATACCAGCATAGGTGCTCTCCATTTTATTCAGTGACAAATTAAGAACAGATAGAAGCAAAATTTAACATCATTCAAAATACAGCATTTACCAAGTGTGATTCAATAATCTCCAAGTACTACCCCCAAGTGTGATTTAATCAAGTACTACCCCACCCCTGGACATTACATTCATTTAATCAATCACAAAGTCCCTCTTCTAAATACTACTCCACCCCTAGGCTGTACCTTCATTTAGTCTATCACAAAGCCCCTCTTCTCAAATGGAGCTTAGTTTATAATTATAAGTAAATTATAATTATATTATAAGTAAAGTACATTCATTTGTTCAATCACAGAGCACAAAAAGGTCAAAAGTTCCCCACCCTTGGATCACAATTGAATCTACCCCAGAGTTACAACAAGCTTCAGCACAGCATTTAATACCCAAATGGAGGTCTTTTCTTCATCTTGACACAAGGCAAGTTCTCAGCAATCTTTGTTCCTGGGGAGACAAAGCTTAGCAAGGCCACAAGATACATTGCCAGTCTCTTCATTAATTCATTCTCTGTCTGCAGAACAGTCCTAGGACCCCTGAAAACATTAGCAAAACCCTCTTCCAGGATTTCTGTAAACATACAACAAGAAAATCCTTCTTCAGGACTTCTGAACCAACAGCAAGGTTCCAAAATTTCTGCAACAACAGCACTGTCCTTCACCAGTGGACAAATCTGGCAAAACAACATCAAAACAGACAGACAAAGTACCAGCATAACAGCCATGTCTCCTCAGTCCTTGGCAGCTCTGGGTGGCAGCTCTCAAAAGTCCTGGGCAATTCAAAGTGGCCCTCAGCAATCCTCTCAGTCTCTCTCTGCCTCCAAAGGTGCTGCTTCCAAAAAGTTGTTCTGCCTCTCTCTTTTCTTGTGTCTCTCTAAATTTACGTCATCAGCTCCTCCCAGTTCGGCACTCTCTTTTCATGTCAACAAGTCCATCCCACAAGTGGGATTCACAAGCTCTGGGTTTTAACACAATCAAACCAAAAACCAAGCCAATACAGGGGGATCTTTAAATTCCATTACTATTACAGGAACTCTTCATATGCTTGGGGCAGACATCCCCCCCCCCCAACTCACTGCCAGGTTTGAGCCCCTCAACCTGGTTTAGCCCATTTGCCAAAATGGTTTATGGGGTGTAACCACTGTGCATGTCCCAGCTTCTTGGGGTCATAGGTGAGAGAGCTGGGTGAATCAGGTGGCCATCAAAGGTGAAAAGCAGCCCTGAAAAGGGCTTGGCAGTCCTCACACACAAGGTACTAGTCTTCCGTGAACATACCCTATGCTCCAGCAAATTGCCTGCTGCCAGGGAAGTAGGTAGTTTAAGATGCAGTGAGTCACACAGCATTCTTTGCACAACGAATGTGGCAGACTTGTGCCCAGGCTTCTTTATGGTAGGAATTTGGCTTTTAGTTTGGGGAAGGTATTTGGAGGCATTTTCCAGATTTTTCTAATGGTGTTTTGAGTTTAGGAAAGCACTATGGAAAAAGTTGGCCAAGAAAATAAATGTATTTTTTTAAAAATAAGTACATTATTTTGTTGGCTAAAAAGGAATAAATTGATAAATTTGTACATTTAAAACCATATATGACCAAATTATTCCCTTTGTTCAAAAAATCAATTGAAAAACATAAAAGCGTGCATTATTCCCCCCCCCCCCCCCCTCATTCTCCCCTCCCCCACACACACACACCCTGATGGATGCTGGAGGTCTTAAGCCCCTGAGCCTCTGGATACAATATGAAGAATGGTCTTGGGTAGTGGACTGGGGCCAGCAAGATATGGTGAATTAGCTGAGTTTACCTCACCAATTAAAACAACCCCAGGGTGGGAGTTCCTGAGTTGAGAGTATTACATATTACTGAGGATGGAGTCATATTTTTTTTTCTGGCGGTTCAGTCCAGAGTTGCTGGTTTAGGTAGGAAGAAGCAAGATGCTGGTGCCAGAGTACAAGGCAAAAGAGCTGAAATGGATAGCTGGGTGTAAACTGAAGCGAAGTCTGATAAAGTTACAAGGTGTGAGATGTGGAGGGTTGATAAGAGGGCTCTTGGTGAATGACCTCAAAGTTTTCAATGAAACATGGAGCAAGATTCTCTGCTGAGAAGGGAAATAGTAGCACCCTTCTCCCAAGGCTGTTATGAGGGTCAAATGATATAATACCATATTATGAGGGTCAAATGATGTAAGAATTGTAAAGTACCTAGTAGTTGCTATATTTTTGTGGCTGTTCAGCTGTGACTGACTGTTCATGGTCCCATTGGGGGTTTTATTGACAAAGGTACAGGAGTGGTTTGTCATTTGCTTCTCCATCTGATTTTAGAGATGAGGAAATTCAAGCAATATGATATGAATTAAACATACAAAATCATGCAAAACATATTTTCCTCTTAGCCATGTTGCAAAAAATAAAGCAAGAAAAATCCCCCTTGTCATTTCTTATACCACAATAGTATTCCATCACAATCATATGCCAACTCATTCAGCCATTCCCCAATTGATGAGCATCCCCTCAATTTCCAATTCTTTGCCACCACAAAAAGAGCCATTACAAAGATTTTTGTATGTACAGGTCTTTTTCCTTTTCCTTTTATTTCTTTGGAATACAGACCTAGTAATGCTATTGCTGGTTCAAAGGGTAAGCACAGCTTTATAGCCCTTTCAGCATAGTTCCAAATTGTTCTCTAGAAGGGTTACATCAGTTCACAACTCCATCAACAATGCATTAGTGTCCCAGATTTTCCACATCTGCTCCAGCATTTGTCATTTTCCTTTTCTGTGATGTTAGCTGATATGACAGGTGTGAAGTGGTATGTCAGAGTTGTTTTCATTTGTATTTCTATAGTCAGTAGTGATTTGGAGCATTTTTATATGACTATCCATAGCTTTGATTTCTTTGTCTGAAACCTTCCTGTTCATATCATTTGACTATATCAACTGGGAAATGGTTCTTATTTTTTTATAAATTTGATGTAGTTCCCTATATATTTGACAAATAAGGCCTTTATCAGAAACTTACTGTAAAAAATTTTCCCTAGTTTCTTGCTTTCCTTCTCGTTTTAGCTTCATCGGTTTTATTTGTGCAAACATTTTTACATTTCATGCAATAAAATTATCCATTATACTTCCCACAATCTTCTCTGTCACTCGTTTGGTCATAAACTTTTCCCTCATCCATAGATCTGACAGGTAAATTTCAAATGCACTCCTAATTTGCCTATGATATTACCTTTTATGTCCAAGTCATGTACCCATTTTTATTTTATCTTGGTATATGATATAAAATGTTGGTCTATACCAAAATCCTACCAAACTGCTTTCCAGTTTTCCCAGAAGTTTTTGTTAAATTGCAAGTTCTTGCCCCCAAAGCTTAGATCTTTGGATTTATCAAACTCTAGATTATTATGGTCACTCACAACTGTGTATTGTGTGCCTAATCTATTCCACTGTTTCACCACTCTATTTCTTAGCCAGTACCAGACTGTTTTGATTACCACTTTGTAATGTGGTTTGAAATCTGGTATTGCTAGATTGTCTTCCTTTGTATTTTTTTCATTAATTCCCTTGATATTCTTTACCTTTTATTCTTCCAGATGAATTTTATTATTTTTTTGCTAGATCTGTAAGATAATTCTTTGGTAGTTTGATTGGTACGGCACTGAATAAATTAGTTAATTTTGGTAGAATTGTTATTTTTTTTAATATTGACTCAATCTACTCATCAGAAATTAATATATCTCCATTTGTTTAGATCTGTCTTTATATATGGGAAAAGTATTTTGTAGTTGTGTTCATATAGTCCCTGGTCTTGTCCTGGCAGGAAGACTCCCAAGTATTTTACATTGTCTAGAGTTATTTTAAATGGAATTTCTCTTTCTATGTCTTCTCACTGGATTTTATTGGTAATAAATAGAAGTGCTAATGATTTTTGTGTATTAATTTTATATCCTACAACTTTTACTAAATTATTAATTCTGTCAACTAGTTTTTTTTGTTTGTTTTGTTTTGTTTTGGAGGGCAATTGGGGTTGTGACTTGCTCAAGGTCACATGGCTGGTTTTTGTGTTAAGTGTCTGAGGCCAGATTTGAACTCAGGTCCTCCTGACTCCAGTGCAGGTGCTCTATTCACTGTACCTCCTGGCCACCCTTAACTAGTTTTTTAGTTGGTTCTTTGAAGGTTCTCTAAATATGACATCATATCGTGTGCAAAAAGTGATTTTTGTTTCCTCACTGCTTATTCTTATTCCTTCAGTTTCTTTTCCTTGACTTATTGTTATGGCCAGCATTTCTATTATAATATTGAATAATAGTGATGATAATGGATACCATTATGCCATCGATGATCTTATTGGGGATGTTATTGGGAAGTTACCCCCACTACATTATATACTAGTTCTTGGTTTTAGATAGATTCTACTTATTTCAAGAAAAGTTTCATTTATTCCTATTCTTTCTAGTATTTTTAATAGGAATGAGTGTTGTATTTTGTCAAGAGTTTTTTCTGTATCTATTGAAATAATAATATTATTTGGGGGGGGAGGGTATCCGTTATTGATATGGCTAATTATGCTGATAGTTTTCCTGATATTCAACCAGTACTGAATTCTTGGTATAAATCCCACATGGTCATCATGTATGATCTTTGTGATATATTTCTGTATTCTCCTTGCTTAAATGTTACTTGATATTTTTGCATTAATATTTGTTAGGGATATTAGTCTATAGTTTTCTTTCTCTGTTTTTGCTCTCCTTGGTTTAGGTATCAAAATCATATTTGTGATATAAAACAAATTTAGTAGGACTCCTTTATGTATTTTTTCCAAATAGTTCATATAGTATGGGAATTTATTGTTCTTTAAGTGTTTGGTAGAATTCACTTGTAGATTTTTTTCTGGTACTGGGGATTTTTTTTGTCTT
This sequence comes from Petaurus breviceps papuanus, assembly GCF_028583685.1. Classification (NCBI taxonomy): domain Eukaryota; kingdom Metazoa; phylum Chordata; class Mammalia; order Diprotodontia; family Petauridae; genus Petaurus; species Petaurus breviceps. Next base: position 183,290 of record NW_027186338.1, read on the forward strand.
AGCCAGTTTATTTATACCTTATTCAGTTTCTTTTCCTAAGATTTAAGTATTCTATTTCTTCACCTGTTAATCTGGACGATTTTTATTTTGGTATATATTCATCCATTTTTCTTAGATTGTTAGTTTTATTAGCATATAATTGGGCAAAATGCTCCTAAAATTGCTTTAGTTTCATCTTCAATGGTGGTGGCATTCATTCTTTTCATTTTTGGTACTGGTAGTTTGGTTTTCTTTTTTAAAATAAAATTAACCAGTAATTTATCTATTTTTTTCCCCATAAAACTAGTTCCTACTTTTATTTATTAATTCAATGTTTTTTCTTTTACTTTTAATTTTAATAATCTCTCCTTTGATTTTCAGGATTTCTATTTTGGTGTTTAATTGGGGGTTTTTAATTTGTTCTTTTTCTAGTTTTTTTTTTTTGACTGAATTCCCAATATATTGATCTTATTTTTCTCTTTAAAAAATAACGTAAGAGTTTAGAGATATACATTTTCCCCTAAGCACTGCTTTGTCTTTATCCCACAAATTGTGGTGTGTTAGCTCACTGTCATTTTTAATGAAATTATTGTTTCTGTGATTTGTTCTTTGACCCATTCATTCTTTAGGATTATTTAATTTTCAATTAGTTTTTAATCTATGCTTTCAATGTCCCTTGTTGAATATAAAAGGGTACATTTAATATTTCGTTTTTCTGCATTTGG
>NW_027186338.1:184093-306762 GCF_028583685.1 Petaurus breviceps papuanus
CCAGTGCTCTTACTCACTGAGCCACCTGGCCACCCCTAAGCAATTGGGGTTAAGTAACTTGCTCAAGGTTACAGGGCCAGGTGTTTCTGGGTGGGTGCTAAGTGTCTGAGCCCGGGATTCGATCTCCAGGTCTTCTCAACACTGGAGCCGGTGCTCTTACTTGCTGTGCTACCTGGCCACCCCCCATTCATTCTTTAGAATTATTTAATTTTCAATTAGTTTTTAATCTATCTTTTCAATGCCCCTCGTTGAATATAAAAGGGTACATTTAATATTTCGTTTTTCTGCATTTGGTTGTGAGGTTTTTATGCCCTAATACATGGTCAATTTTTGTGAAGTTGCTATGTACAGCTGAGTTAAAGGTATATCTTTTCTATTCCCATTCAGTTTTGTCCAGAGGATTATCATATCTAACTTTTCTGAAATTCTATTCATTTCAGAAATCCCCCACTATTATAGTTTTACTTTCTAATTTCTCCTGTACCTCATTTAATTTTTCTTTTAAGAATCTGGATACTCTGCCATTTGGTGCATATATATTTGACATGGATATTAGTTCACTGTCTATGGTACCTAAAGGTACTTTCCCTGCTTATCTCTCTTAATTAGGTCCATTTTTGGTTTTGCTTTGTCTGATACCATGATTCTACTCCTGCCTTTTTAAAATCTTAGCTAAAGAACAATAGATTCTGCTCCTGCACTGGCTCCAGTGTTGGGAGGACCTGGAGATCGAATCCCGGGCTCAGACACTCAGCACCACACCCAGAAATAATTGGCCTTGTAACCTTGAGCAAGTTACTTAACCCCGATTGCTTAAAAAAAAAAAAAATAGATACTGCTCCTGCCTTTTATTTTAACTCTGTGTTGTTATTTCTGTTTAGTGTTTTGCGCAAACATATTGTAGGATTCTCGGTTTCTAATCCACTGCTCTCTGCTTCCATTTTATGGGTGAGTTCATCCTATCCATATTCACTGTTATCATAACTAATTATATTTCCCTTCACCTTTAATTTCTTCTTTTCTCTCTCTCTTTTACCCTTTCTCTCTTCAAGTCTATTTTACTCCTGACCACCGCTCCTTTCACTCCACCCTCCCTTCTATCACATCTCCCCGCCTCTCCCAACCCCATTTTTCTTGTCCCTTTCCCATCTTACTTCCCAGTAGTGTAAGGTAGATTTCTATATCCAACTGAGAGTGTATATAGGCCGCTACGGAGCATAGTGAATAGAGACTATCTTCCTGAGTTCATCCGGCCTCAAACATTTATTAGCTGTGTGACCCCAAGCAAGTCATTTAACCTTGTGTGCCTCAGTTTCCTCATCTTTAAAATAAGCTGGAGAAGGAAACAGCAAAATTCTCCAGGATCCTTGAAAAAAAAAATTAACCCAAACGGGGTCAGGGAGAGTCCCCTTTCACAGGGGCCTGGTCGGGACCATGACTGCACCCGGGGTTGTGCGGAGTCCTTCTGATGCATAGCAGGGTCGGGCTGGCCCCGGGCTGCCACGGGCACAGGCAGAGCCTGCACGCAGACCCACCCCACCAGGGGGCGCTCTGCACACCTGCCTGAAGCTCGGGGTGAAAGCGGCTTTCAGGGGACTCTGCGCGCCCGCGTCGGAGGCGGGCCTAGAGCCAGAGCCGCCTGCTCTCCAAGCGACAAGCGGCACCGGTAGCACAACGCACTAGGCTCCCGCTCCTCATCTTAATTTTCTGTGGGTCTTTCTGTTTCGATTGTTTCTAGTAAAAAAAGAAAAAGATTCCCCTTATAAAAAATGTAAAGTATTTCACAGTGTAACCTACACCGAACGACACTGGGCTGTCACCTGCAAAGAAAAGGTTGACGCATGCCCAGGAAACTTAGGGCGGGGTTACAGGGTGGGGAAGAAGGAAGGAAGAACCGGCCACTGGCAGACAGAAGTGACAAATGCGTGGACGGCCGCCTCGGCCTACCACGTGGTGGGAGCAGCCTCTTTGTATTGGCTGCGCAGTCGAAACTACCTGCGTCATTTGATCTACTTCTTTCACGTAATTTCGTCTTTTTTAAAAGACTCACTCAGTATCACGTGACCCGCTCCAAAAATTAAAACAACAAGACCCTTCCTCTGTCACAAGTAAACTTAAAGGGGCCCACTTCCACGGAGACGTGGTTAACTCGGCCAAGACTTTCTGAAAGAGAAGGGACGGCGCACAGTGCGCCCGGGGCGGCCATTTTCCAGCCTCGCTTCTAAGATAAAAGTCGAAGGCGGTCCCGCCTTTTCGAGCCCTGATTGGACGGGATCCGGGGAATTGTGGGAAATGTAGTTCAGGGCGAGCTCTGCGCACCCTCAGTTCTTGAAGTGAGGCAGAGGAAGGGTTTGATTATTCCTGCTTTTAGTTCTTGGCGGGTCTTTGTGCTTGTGGGTGAGTCGGGGATTTTGTGTGTGTGTGTGTGTGTGTGTGTGTGGCTGCGCATTCGTGTCTGTGCACGCGGGGGTGCGCGTGTGTGCAGGTGTTGGATAGATGTGTATGTGTGTGCAGGGGTGTGTATGTGTGCGTGCAGAGGTATGCATGCGTGTGTGGAGTGGTGTGTACATGTTCGCAGGGGTGAGCATGTGTGCAGGTGTTCTGTAGGTGTGTATGTGTATGTGCAGGGGTGTGTACGTGCGCGCAGGGGTGTGCATGTGTGCTGGTGCGCACCTACACAACACCTGCACACACGCACACCCCTGAACACGCACATACACTCTATTAGTTTGGGAACTACGCGGGAGGACGGGTCTCCTTCCTGACTTCCTTCTCATCCTTTAGGTCTGGCTTTACGATACCCCCTGCTCTGCTCTTTCCCTGGGAAGGTGAAGGGAGGGGGAGAGAAGGAGGGAATGACGTCAGTGCTCCCAACAGCCAGGTCCCAGGTGAGTTAAAGGCTTCCTCTTTCCTGAAATGCCATCCTTTTCTCAGAGCACGGACACTTCTCTTTGCCTTCTGCCTGCGGGGCCCGAGCTCCTTTTTGTACCCCCAAAGACTTGGGCAGTTTTGACAGACAATATAGAGTTCACAAATTTTTTTGAGCTAGAAGGAATGTCATCCAGCCCCCTAATTTTTTAATTCAGGAAGCCTTATCCTTCAGCAGTTTTCTGCTAAAAGTGGGAGTGGTTTTACTTTATAAGTTAGTAGCAATATTGTCCAGTATTCATCAATCGATTTAGAGCTAAGAGGAACATTACAAGTCTGTCAGTTACATAGTCCAGCCGCTGCAATAGATGAGGAAACAGGCTGAGGTGATCTGCCAAAGGTCGCACAGTAACTGGTGGAGTCAGAATTTGAATTCAGGTCTTCCGACTCCAAGCCATGATTTATATTGTCATTTAAAGTGATTTTTATTCATGTTGCTGTAGTAATTGTGTGTATTTCTCTCATGACTCCTTCCCGTTCACTCCATTCTACTTCTTATAAATCTTCCTCTCTTTCTTTGAAATCTTCCTACTTGTCATTTCTTAGATCACAGAAACCACTCGGTTCTTTGGAAATATCATTGCCTTTTTTTGTTGTTATTGCAGATATCACTGCTACAGTTTTTCTTGCATATAGATTTTTTCATTTTGTCAGTAAACTCCTTGAGGGTAAAAAGCAACCAACCAAATTGTGGGACCAGCCGACTGGGTCGGAGAGTGTGAAGAACTTGGTAACTTTTCTTGGTGAATTCCAAAGTGTTTTCTCAAATGGTTGCACCAACTTGCAGCTCCAGGGCCAGGGAACATTTGCCAATGTTTTCTTATCCCCTCAAACACTAAATTGTTCATCTTTGGCAGTTTGGTAGGTGTGAACAGAAAGGGCAGAGTTTGCATTTGTTGGATTATGAGCCCTAACAAGCTGGTACTTTTTGGATGGTTCTTGAATATCTGCTTTAAATCTTTTAGAATGTCTTCTTGATATCCTTTCCCACTTCTCCACTGGGAACAGGGGATTTGGACGAATTCTTTGTAGACTTTATATGTCAAAATTTTGTCATCTACTCTGCAGAGAGTTTTTCTTATCTATATATTTAGGATCAGAGATCTTGAGCTAAAAGGGACCTCAGAGGCCATGCCCAAGCCTCTCAATTTACAGTTGAGGAAACTGAGGCTCAAGGAAAATAAGTGACGTGCCCAAGCCTCAGAGGTGGAATTTGAACCAGGGCTTTGACTCCAGAGCAAATACTCTTACCCCAGTACCACTGTGCCGCTTCTTAGTCTACACATAAGTATTTTATTACAAAAAGCATTTTACTCTTGTTGAATACAAGTAATTTATTTTGCCTTTTATGACATTGTCTTCATTGTGTCTGGTTAAAAACTCATGCCCTAACCCTTTGACCCAATGCCCCTCTTTCTACCCCTGCATCTTTAAGCATTTAGATAGAGAAAGAAGATCCCCATCTGCCCAAATATTCGTATTACTTCTTCTCTCTTTGTGGTAGCAAAGAATTGGAAACGAGGTGTGTTCTTATTGGTTGGGAAATGACTGAATAAATTGTGGCATGTGAAGGAATATTGTCTGATTAGCCATGAAGAGCATGAAGCTTTTGGAGAAACATTGGAAGATTTGTATGAATTGATGCAGATGAGAAAACAACGGAATTTGAAAATTGGAAGGACCTCATTGGCCATCTATTCCAACTCATACACCCTTTGGACTATGAGTTCCTAAAGGGCAGGGAGTGGTTGTTGTTTTTGCCTTTCTTTGTGTTCTGAATATTTAGCACAGTGGACCCCACTATAACACATACAGCACAGTACAATATAAAATTGCAAGTGGTCATCCAGCTTCTGTTGGAGGACTCCCAAGGCTCTTGAGGAAGCCCATCCCACTCATGTACACCTCTCATTGTTAGAGTGTTTTTCCTGAGATCCCGTTTTTGCCCGTTCTTGCCATTGTGTCCCTGGTTTTGTCCCAATCCCTCATCCAAGGGGGCTTCAAATACCAGAAGACACCTATTGTGTCACTCTTGAGTCTTCTTTTCTCTAGTTTAAACAGACCCATTTCCTTCACCTGATTCACAGGACATTGATTCAGGGTCCTTCACCATCATGGTCGCCCTCGTTAGGACACCCTCCAGCTTATCAATGACCTTCTTAAACTTCCCAAATGAAGCTCTCTTGCAGAAGGGCAGAATATAGTGGGTTTATCCCTTCCCTATTCCTGGAGGCTATACCTTTCTGAATACAGCCTAGAAACTAGATTTTCTGGCTGCTATGTCCTGTTGCCAATTCCTAGTGGCCACCCCTTCAATAAAATTCCCGGTTTTTTTTTTTTAGAACAATGACTGTCTTACTATGCCTACACAGACTTACACCTGTGAAGCTGAATTTTTTGTACATAGGTATAAAACTTCAAGAACCTGCCAGACAAACAACTTGTCAGGTAGCAAATGGGAAGGACTCTTTTCATGGTAAGTGAGGCCCCTTTTGTGACTACATTCATCCCTCTTGAATTTCATCTTATTAGTTCTGGTCTCCCAAAGACTGGGTGTGGGGAGCATCAGTGGATTGGAGGCTCACTATGAATCAGCAGTAGGATGTATCCATCAGAGAAAATAATGGGATCTTCAGCCGAGTTGTAAGAGGTATAACTTGCAGGAATAGGGAGTGATCATTCCAATGTCCTCAGTGTGTAGACTGGACTGGAGGGAAGAGAGACTTGAGTTAGGGACACTATTAGGACTGGAACTAAGTTAATAGTCTTGTGAGTAGAGAGAAGGGGTAGAGATACTACTCTAATGATGAAGGGAGTGTCCTAGATAGAGGTTACCTGGATTTCAGCAAAGCTTTTTTTTTTTTAAAGTAAATTTATATCGATATATTTTATTTTTTACTGTATTCCCCTTCCAAGAGCCATCCCTTATAACAAATAATATTTTTTTAAGATAAAGAAGAGAAGGTTAAAAAAATCAGTATAACTAATATATTTTAAAAGTTTGTAAACATATGCAATGTCCCAGCATTTGTGAATCTCCTACCTCGCAAAGGGGTTGGGTTGTATTCTCACAGCTCTTCTTTCCAGCCATGGAAAAAATTTCTATTTAATCGTGCAACATCCTTCCTTTTTGTGGTTCTTGCCATTTATATTATTGTATATATCATTTATTGTGTATGTTATTTTAGTGTATATCTTGTCTATTGTTTTCTTGGCTTCAGTTCATGTCGATCTTTCCATGCTTCTCTGCATTCATCACATTTTAAATTTCTTAGAGAACAGTAATGTTCCATGATATTCATGCACCGTAATTTGTTTAGCCATTCTCCAATCTATGGGAATCTATTTTGTTTCCACAGCTTTGCCATCACAAAAGGTGCTGCTACAAATAGCTTTCCAAAATGGTCGTACTGATTCATAGTTCCAACAAAACACTAGTGTGGCTATCTCCCCCAGCCCCTCCAACACTGATTATTCCTAGCTTTTGTCATCTTTGCCAATTTGCAGAGTGTGAGGTATAGCCTCAGGTTTGTTTTAAGTTGCATTTCTGTTATTATTTGTGATTTAGAGAATTCTTTCACATAGTTGTTAAGTTTGCATTTTTTTTGAGAATTTTAACTACTTATCTGTTGGGGGGATAGCTTTTGGTTATATATACCCTTTTTTGTAAATCAGGGCACTATTTGCCTTTCTCTAATATTGTGGTTCCTCTCCCATTTTCTCTGATCTTTTAAATTGAATTTTTACCAGTATCTTTTGTTTCTGTATTGCTTACATTTCCCCTTGTGTCTCACCCAGCCCTTCCCAAAGAGCTATCCCTTATATTATATAATAAAGAATAAACTAGATGGAAAAAAATTTAATAAAATTAACCAATTTATAGAACAAGTCTTTATTATATACTCTATATAGTGCCATTTATTTTGCAGATTCTGTTCTTTTCCCATTTTGTGTGAATCAGGACAATATTTGCTATTGTCTCAATGGGTAGTTCCTCTTCCATTTTTCATAAACTTTCAGCTATCATTGACTAGGACTCAGCAGTCACACTTGCCAGCTCTCTCAGCCCCCAAGCAGATGGTTCTTCTGGGCCAGATGATTTAAATTCATAAAGGTAACTTGAAGGCAGAACAGGAGAACAGAGTATACAGTGCATATTATCTGAGGGAACTGTATTGTAAGAAGCATTGTGAGCTTCTGGGAAAGGCTAGATGCTTCTGGCTAGACCATGGGAGGTTCTAGTCAAAGTTAGCCCTCTTCCTGGATAAGTCACTTAACCATTTAGTAGTGTAGGGCGATTATAGCTCCAGGAAAGGAACTGATCTGAATTGATAGAGGGAATTTTCTTGCTAGGTTGCTCCTTGTAGGAGCAAAATCACAGGCCAGTGCTGATCCCCAGCCCTTGATCCTCACAACAAGACTATAAAGGAGGTGTTATCTTTATGATGGGGATGAGGTTGCAAGTTTATTCATTAATATGAAAATATTAGCCAAGGCCCCTAAATTCTGATACTCAAGATGATAAGACATTATCTATGCTTCACTAACAAGTGTGTGGTCTGTGAAGACCTGATCATATTTGTAACATTTGCAAACCCAGAAGGGGGCCAGGGATGTTATTGCCCTCAATTGATCGCATCAGTTGTGCAATTTGGGAGTTTTCAGGTAATATGGATGATTCACTTGGGTTCCCTTGTAAGGCTGACTTTGAGTGGTAAATGTTTTTATGATATGGAGTTCGTATAAAGTGAAGTAATTAAGCCCTTCAGAAATAGTAAAAATGGAATATTTAAAACCCTTCATGCTTTGAGAAACAGGGCCCTTACATTCTTCCAGCTCCATGGCTTTCTCATATTCCCTGTGAGGGCTGGTCCCCAAGTGAGCAGGTGTCTTGTTTGCTGTTTCAGATACCACTGACATTCCAAGATGTGGCTGTGGACTTCACCTGGGAGGAATGGGGACTCTTGGAACCTTCTCAGAAGGACATGTATTGGGATGTGATGCTGGAGAACTACGAGAATTTTGTCTCCCTTGGTAAGGTCTGCTCTCCCCCAGCCAGATTATCAGGTTCCCTGGGGCTGTCTTTGCATTTCCTCTTGGCTGACTGATGCCTGAAGTGTTTCCCTTCTCATGGAGGGGTGATGTTCAGAATGCATGTGATGGGGAGTGATTTGTTTGGTACCCAGGGTCACTGGTGTTTCTGCTCTATTTACTTAAATCAAAGGTGTTTGTGTTATACCATGGGAAAGAGGTAGTTTTATTGGATTTCTCCTAAGGCTGTACTTCATTCAGGTCAAAGAGCCTTTGCCAAAGACCCAGTGTAGATGCCTGAAAACACGAAAGGTTTATTATCTTCCTAGGAACAAATGGGATGAAGTAATTTCCCCTGGGCCAGTGACCCGTCCTTTGTGTTTTGTGGGAGGATATGCTGTGGTCTGGGTCATGGCAGCATGCTTTCAATTACCTAATGAGCAAGAGGGTAAGATTGAATTCTGGATTTTCTCTCTGATCTGATCATTTTATCATTTATTTTCTAATAAGGAGGCCTTCCCATTTCTACACCAAATGTGATTTCCCAGATGGAAAGAATGGAAGCCCCATGGATTGCAGAGGGAGGAGTCCTGATTAGCACTTTCCTAGGTGAGTGCATGAAAAATAAACAGATGGGAAACACAATAAACATCATCCCAGCCAGTGAGTAAAGGGGTTGGAAATGGAGCTTTCCTTAGGCCTTTTGAGAATGGCTGTGTCATAGTGTATGAGAGGAATGAAGAGGGAAGGAAGATGTGTGATATCCTCACAGGGCAGTGAGTTTTCTGTTAAAGTGAGATGTTGACAGTCTTGTTGGCTATATGACAGTTTTTTAGTCAAGATAATGAGGACTTTCCAAACAATAGGTTTTCTCAGAAAGTAACCTGAGTATATGCAACATAGTATTACCACTAGTAGTACTTTGAGAGTTCAAAGGAACAGGTAATTAAGGATGAGTGATTTGATAAAGGTTTATTAAGAAATCGGTAAATATTCAGAGGACCAAGTTGGAATTTGATGAAGTAGAGAGGAAAAGAGGAGGCATTCTTGTCTGGAGAAGCATCATGTGAAAGGCAGGCCAGGCAAGAGAGATATTTGTTTGACTCCAACAGGAGATGCTTTGTGGGGTCCTTGTGCAACTTCCTTTAAGGAACTGAATTATCCTGTAGTTTAAGTGCATTGGAATAATACAACCATTATGTTTTTAGTAGGGAGGTAGTATGATGAAATTAATGCTGTGAGAAAGTTAACTTCACATGGAGGAATGGGGGCTCTTGGAACTTTCTCAGAAAGACATATATTGGGATGTGATGCTAGAGAACATAGTGCGAAGGGCTGATTAGAAGAGGGAAATGCTGCAAATATTTTTTGCTAGTTACTTGGTTCCCTTCTAATTGTAGCTGCATTGGTTTTATTTGTGCAAAAACATATGTGATTAAAGTTGTCTGTTTTATGTTCTCTGATCCTCTTTTTAATCCCTTGTTTAATCATGAACTCTTCTCTCATCCAGGTATAGGAAAAGTAAATTTATTCCTATGTCCTCATATTTGTTTAGAATATGACCTTTTATATTTAATCTATGTATCCATTTGGACCTTATCTTGGTGTAAAGTGTTCTAACCCTAGTTTCTGCTCAGACTTCCTAGTTTTTCCAGCATAGTACTTTTGCCCCAAATAGTGAGCTTTTACTCTAGCAATTGAGGTATTTGGATCTACTAGGTTCATTTGATTCTGTATGTTGAATATCTTATGTTTCACTCATTAGCTTCTCTTTATTGTAACCAGTATCAAATAGTTTTGATGATTTGCATTTTGTAGTATAGTTTGAGAACCAGTATTGCTAGGCTCCCCTCCTTTCCACATTTAAAAAATTTCCCTTTAGATTTTTGGGTTTTTGTTCCTGCAGATGAACTATATTATTATTTTTTGTAGCTCTTTAAAGTAATCTTTTGGTAGTTTGACTGGTATGGCAAATACTTTATTACTAAGTGATTATTGGTTTGATAGTCTTTCCCCTGAATTTCTCTGGAGATTACCTTGTCGCTTATCAGTCTTTAGTTTACAAAATTAATCTGTTTCTTCTTTCTGAAGAGGGAGACTTTTCCCCAGCTATTATGAATCAGGATATTCTGATGACATTTATAAATGCTTTCAGTACCCTGGAATGTAATTCACTGAATCTTGGGCAGCTAGTTACTTTGATATATTATTTTCTTAATTATGTTGGGCTTCAGTTTCTTGGTCACAGTGATTGTTCAACTTTTTTCAGGTTAATCATCATTGTCTTTGAAGTAAAAGAATCTAGACAGTATAAATCCCTTTGCTTTCTTCTACCACAGACGATAATGGTTATTTACATGTTTGTGTTGCTTTCAGGTTCCCTTAATCAGAAGACAAGATGTGAAATCAAGGAGCCGACTTTAAAGCAGGATATTTTTGTGAGAGAAACTTTCCAAGGCATACTTACAAAGAATGGCCCCTGGCAAACTACTTTGGAAGAAATTTGGGCTCGTGATGTTGAGTTAGATAGGCAGAAGGAAAAGCAAGAGATGCAGTGTAGGGAGGAAGAAATCACTAATGAATCTTCTAGTGAATGTACTATATTTGGGAGAAAGCTTATCTTGAGGTCAGTTGTCATTCCTCAACAGAGAGTTCTTGTAGGAGAAAGTCTCTATAAATGTGATACACTTGGAAAGAACTTAAAACAAGTTTTAGATCCATTTAAACATAAGAGAATTTCCATTGGGAAAAAACTTTGTAAGGATAGTAAATGCAGAAAGCCTTTCAATTACCAGTCAAATGTTATTCATTACCATAAAAAACATGCTCAAGGGAAACTCCATAAGTATAATGAATATAACATAACCTTCAGCAGCACTTCATGCCTTACTGTTCATCAAAGAAATCACAGTGGAGTAAAACCCTATAGGTGTGATGATTGTGGGAAAGCCTTCAGCAAAAAAGGAATCCTTAATAAACATAAGATAATTCACACTAAAGAGAGACAATTGAAATGCAATACATGTGGGAGAACCTTCCGGTACTACTCATGTCTTATGAGACATCAGAGAATGCATGCTAATGAGAAACCCTACAAATGTAACGAATGTGGTAAATGCTTTAGACAGAGGGGAATCCTTAAGACACATCAAATAAGTCATACTAGAGAAAACCATTTGGAATGTAATCTCTGTGGGAAAGGCTTCAGATACCGCGCATCGCTTAGGGTACATAAGAAACTGCATAGTGGAGAAAAACCTTACATATGTAATGAATGTGGGAAAGCCTTTAGCCTCAAGGGAAACCTTAAAAGTCATGAGAGAATCCATACAGGTGAGATGTCTTTTGAATGTAATGAATGTGGAAGGGCATTTATTCTGAGGAGAGCTCTCAATAGACATAAGAGAGTTCATAGTGCAGAGAAACCATATATATGTAATGAATGTGGGAAAGCCTTCAGGTGGTGTACAAACCTTAAAACACATAAGAGGACTCATACTGGAGAGAAACCCTATAAATGTGATGAATGTGGGAAAGCATACACTGATCATCAAAGCTTAATTCGTCATCAACTATTTCATGCTGGAGATAAAACTTTTCAATGTGATGAATGTGGCAAAGTCTTTACCCACAAGGCAAACCTTAAACGCCATAAGAGATCTCATTCTGGAGAAAAACCCTACATATGTAATCAATGTGGGAAAGCTTTTATTGCAATGGAAAACCTTAAAAGACATATGAGAATTCATACTGGAGAGAAACCCTATAAATGCAATGATTGTGGAAAAGCTTTCACCAGTCATCAAAGCCTAAATAATCACCAGGTATTTCATACAGGAAAAAAAACTTTTCAGTGCAATGAATGTGATAAAGCTTTTACCACGAGAGCAAACCTTATTATACATAAGAGAGTTCATACTGGAGAGAAACCTTATGTCTGTAATGAATGTGGAAAATCATTCAGTGTGAAGAGATCCCTAACACTACATAAAATTACTCATACTGGGGAGAAACCCTTTGAATGTAATGAATGTGGGAAAGCCTTTCGCCAGAAGGGAAGCCTTAAGAGACATAAAAGAATTCACACGGGAGAGAAACCCTATAAATGTAATGATTGTGGGAAAGCCTTTACCAATCAGGAAAGCCTAACTTACCATCATAATCGGGAGAGACCCTTTCAGTGTAGTAAATGTGGGAAAGCTTTCATCCGGAAGGGAAAACTTAATAAAGATGTAATAACAGATACAGAAACGAAACTCAATATCTGTTATAAATGTGAAAGAGCCTTTAACCAGAAGGGAAACCTTAACACACATAAAATAACTATAGAGAAACATTCTGAACATAATTAACATTTTAGTGGGTCTTAGGAGGAAGATGAGCCTTAAAATCTCATTCTGCCACATAGTTCCAGTTGGAGTTTGGGAGCCATTATGTAAGAAATGCTCAACCAGGAAGAGGCTAATGATCAGGCTTATAACGGGAGCTATAAGGAGTTTTCTCACCCTAAGCCATATAGTTAACTGCTACCATGGACTGAAATCATCATCAGACTCCAGGATTCAAAAGAGAAAACAAGCCTGGGGGAATTTAAGTGACTTGTTAGTTCCGCAGATGGTTGTGGTGTGTTATAATCCCAAGTTGTGCCCTATAAGGGCATCAACTTGGCCTTTTCAGGGAAGGGCTTCTGAACTCTGCACTCCAGGAGATGGGAAGAAGATAAGAGGTAGCTCTTCTTGACTGAAGTTCAGAGTGCACCTCTGTTGCCCTAAGGTGTCAGAGACAACACAGCCCAGGCTTGAAATGATAGCCAGTGGAGGTGGTATGGTGCATGGTGGAGGGCAGACTTCACCCAGCAGAGAACTATTTGGTTTAAATCACCAGAGAATGTTAGCCATTCTAGAATGCTGGAGATGTGAGTCAGAGCGACTCATGGCCTCACATGAGACATGTCCACACGTGTTTCCCTTAACGTGTTCCCTAGCCAAATATTTGCTACACACATCTTTTATGTATTTCTTCGTCATATGTGTGGATACAGTGGTGGGTCTATGCTCAGGAAAACCTGAGATCATATCTGGCCTCAGACACTTGTGGTGTGACTTCTGTCTGCCTCGGCTGCTTCATCTGTAAAATGCAGATTGTAACCGCACCTCCCTCCCAGGATTGTGGTGAGAATCAAATGAGATCATAACTGTAAAATTTTTAGTATAGTGCCTGGCACACAATAAATGCTATATAAATGTTATTATTTATTATTGTTGTTGTTATATGTTTTCTCTTTGTGTGTTCTTGCCAACTGCAACTGTGATAACCTGTGGGAAAATGTGCCCCATGTGTGCACGGGGGCATCATTGCATTATTTACCATGCTATTTGATTAAATATCTTTTTTTTAAAAGTGTCTTCAGACTTAATGGTAAACATGAACATTTTGGGGACTATAAGCGATATTTTTGATAGAATACTGATTTACAGGGTCCCTAGGATAAGGTTTTGGGGGCCCATATTGGAGCAAATAGGGAATATATTAGAAGAAATCATCCTGACCATAGAGTCGTTCAGAAGTGTATTAGACTGCCTCCGGGAGCTTAGCAGGTTCCTCACTGCCTATAGTTTTAAGTGGTAGTTGAATAATTACCTATCTGATATTCCCATTCAAGTATGAGTTGGACCAGATAATCTCTAGGCCCTTCCTAACTTGTGTCAAATAAAATACTTCTATCTTAAAATACCTGTAACTTGGATTAAGTGAGATAACATTTGTAAAGAAATAAAACTGCATAGTGTCTGACACAAAGGAGGCACTGACTTGGTTTGATCATTGATTAGTACGTTGTAAACAAAGTTGCTGCTTTAATACCAATATCTGGATGAGGGCAACAGCTTTCCCCATGACAACAAAATTTCACACAAAAACCCAAGCTGAAAAGAAAAAGTTTTATTAAAAAAAATTGGACACACCAAATGGTTATGTGGGGATATCTAATGTTTCTGGCACCAGCCCTTTATAAGTCAACCTTTAAAATTAGAAATAGGAGGGGAGGAGGTATTCAGTGGGATAGCTGTTTTGGGGTGGTGGGTAGGGGAAAGACGAGGAGAAAATTTGTAACTCAAAATCTTGTGGAAATGAATGTTGTAAACTAAAAATAAACATTAAATTTATCAAAATAAACAATTAAAAAGAATAGAAAGAATGAAAGCTAGCAGTGTAATACCTCAAAACTGTACTACAAAGCAGTAATTATCAAAAATATTCAATAAACAGTTACATAGGGAGGTCATCAAAGGAATAGATTAGGTACTATGTACAAGGCAAATGAACACAGTAGCATATTGGTTGATACAAAACATGCAAAATCAAGGGTAGACTCATGGACAAAAACTGGATAGCAAGTTGACAGAAGTCAGGAACAGAAAAATATCTTACAACATATTTAAAACTAAGCTCCAAATACATATGACTTCAATATAAAAGGTCACATCAAGGAAAGACAGTGATCAAAGGGCAGGGATCATAGAAGGCAAAATACATAATTCTGATTACATAAAATTAAAAAAAACCTTTTGCATAGACAAAACCAATATAATTAAAATTACAATGGAGATAATGGGTACGGGGGGTGGGGAAGAGAAAACTGAAAAAAATTCTCTGATAAAGGTCTCATATTACAGATACACAAAAAACTGATTCAAATATATATGAACAAAAATAATTTCCCAATACATAAGTAGTCAAAGGCTATGAACAGACAGTTTTTAGAAAAATAAATCCAAGCCACAAAACCCATATGAAAAAATGTTCCAAATCATTCATTGAAACAACACTGAGGTTCCACCTCACAACCATCATAATGGCAAAGTTGATAAAAAAGGAAAATGAACATTGTTCAATGGAAAAATGTTTGGAAAAATACACCAACTCATTGTTTGAGCTATGAAATGGTGTAGCCATTCTGGAAAGCAATTTGGAATGATTCCCAAAATGTCACTAACTTGTGTTAGCCTTTTGACTCAGCAATACCACTATTAGGCTGTTCTCCAAAGAAGTAAAAGAACTAGAAATTAAAGACAAATCCATCAGTGGTAAATGGCTGAATATGAAGATAATGGAGTACTGAGGTAAAAGAAATGATAGCAAGGACCTAAAACAATTCCAAAGGACTCATGAAGATAAATGTCATCCACATCCAGAGAAAGAACTATGAAATGCAGAGCAAAGAAGACTATTTTCTTTTTTGTTTTATTTTTTCTTTCTCATGGGCTGTCCCATTCATTGTAATTCTTCTATGCAACATGACTAATGTGAAATTGTGTTTAATAGGAATGTATGTATAGAGCCATATATTGCATGCTGTGTCTTGGGGAGGGAGTGAGAGAAACTTTAAAACTTAACAGAAGTGAATGTTGAAAACTAAAAATAAATAAATAAATACTTTAAAAAAGAATTCACTTGTAAATTTTTTAAAAATAATAAAAATCATGGTTTCAAAGAAACCTGGAAAGACTGGTATTAATCAGTGAAGTGAACAGAACCAAAATAATTTATTGAATTAGAGAGAAATGAAAAGCACATTCCTCCCAAATAAAAGGGGAAAAGTAGACAAGAAATGGAAAAAAAAGAGTTATTAAAGCATTTTAAAAATGCACAGACAAGAATGGAAGGTCACATGGATGCACAGACAAGCTGAAGCACTTAGACAAGTTACATGTTGAATTTATTATATTGTTTTTTTAAAAAGGCAAGCTGTACATAATTGAGAGTATCATTTCTATGTACGATCTTTTTTTTCTGGTCCACTGAATATATAGAAGCGCTCAATTTATTTGCTTCTAGTTAAGTTCAAAATTTTCAACAACCCAATAAAGGATAAAAGGATAAATATACTACCCTCTTCTCTGTGCTTTAAAAAATGGTAAATTTGTCACATTTGTGCCCCAGGTTTTGTGATCTGGCATATCAAACAGAGTAAAAAGCAGATAGTTATGGCAAATCCCACTAACTGACTCATATTACACATTACCTTGGTGCAGATTACTTCTTCTAGGATTCCTGATTCTAGTATTATTTTATGATTTAAAAACCTATTTTTCTCAGCCTTTTACTGTTGGTATTACACTAGTTGGTTTCTTTTTGAACACATTCTTTTGAATGTATTGACTATGACATTATTTTCTTCCCTTCTTTTCTCTCTCCACAGTCAAATATTTTATGAGCTAAACTCTGAAAGTATTGGACTTTGCATAAAGGACACACTTTGTGTAACTAACATTTTTTTTTTTGGAGAGGAGAAGGCAGGGCAATTGGGTTAAGTGACTTGCCCAAGGTCATACAGCTAGTAAGTGTGTCAAGTGTCTGAGGTCATATTTGAACTCAGGTCCTCCTGACTCCACAGCTGCTGCTCTATTCACTTCTCCACCTAGCTTCCCCATGTGGCTAACTTTTAACATGATGAAAATGTTGGCTAATGTAAACTTAAGCTGTCTTTGAATTTTACTTAAAACTCAGATCTTCTAGAGCTAAGAGCTAGCATGGAGTGAATTTTCCTTTCAGGAGATGAAAGCCTATTTGTTCAGTAGGAAATGTGTCCTTTAGGACAGGTCCTAAAGGCAAGATGAAGAGAGTATTAAACTTAGCACATGGGAAAGAAGCTGACCCTGAGGTACTCCAGTGAAATTCAAGCTGAAAAAAGCCCTGAGTGAGAAAGGTCAATGGGGGTCATCATTTTGATCCATTTCTTTTGAAGCCCTGACTCTGCTAAGGAAAAGGAAATAAGTTGCTTGAAAACTCCAAGTGGAAAGGTAATGGGAAATTCTCTAGGCATGTTCACACAGACCTTTGACTTGTTGGGGATAATCATGATGCTTCCCTTCCCACTGTGATCTGGGGATTACACACACATCAGTCATTGCCATATTCTACAAATCCCATCTTAAATGCACCACCTGCCATGGCTTTCTCCTATCATTCCATAAACATTCAGTTCCATATCCATGACCAAGGAAGAGTCTGTAATGAAGAGATTTAAGTACAAGATAAAGACAGATAAAGACACAACTGAGGTAAACCCTACTTACTGTCTCACATATGCTTTCACTTGATGTAGAATGTCTATTCCTTTCCATTTGAAAGAATGTCTTGCAGTCTTTGATCCATGACATTATTTTTTTTTAAAAATGTATTGATACAACACTTCATAAAAGTCAAACAAACCTCTTTATAAAAGTTTGTCAGTTGCTAACAAAAAGGACACACAGTTAGGTGGTCCAGTGGAAAGCGCTGGGCCTGGAGTCCGGAAGACTCATCTTCCTGAGTAAATTGGGCCCCAGACACTAGCTGTGTGACCCTGAGCAAGTTATTAATCCTGTTTGCCTCAGTTTCCTCATCTATTCAATGCCCTAGAGAAAGAAATGACAAACTATTCTGGTCTCTGCCAAGAAAACCCCAAATGGGATCACAGAGTTGGACACAACTGAAATGACAATAACAAAACAGAAAGGAGGGGCTTTAATGGCATGGTACTAATATTATTACATTCCACCAGTTTGCTATCTCTCCATGTTACTTTATATTACCATAATTTTTTTTTTGCCATCCACTTGTACTACTTCCTTTAGGGTCTTCCATTTTCTGGAAGAATAAGATCTATTGTGGTCAAAACTTCAAATTCATAATCAAATTCATGGGATTTAAAAATAGAAAAATGACCTTGGTAGACATCTAGACCAACCTATAACAAAAACGAATTGCCAACTTGACTCTAGGTTGCATCCTGGGGGGCCCCTCCAGTACTAACTCATGACTAGGGGGTTCTCTGGCCCAGTCTCCAGAATCTCTTACTAACCTTTCTTCCAATTACAGTATTTAGCTACTTTTCCTCCTAAATCTTCTATCTCCATGTTAGGTTTAACCCATTCTCCCAATTTTGCCGTCCCATTTTGCTTCTACCATGCATTGTCTTTGCCTGTAGGGCTTTCCCATTTGAGTATTTTCCTAGTCTAACCATTCACAGTCAACTAAAAGAATCTAAGTTGGGAAAGACCTCACAGGTTATCCAGTTCAATTATTGTACCTACATAAGATTACCCTAGGTGATACAGCAAATGACACAATGGACCTGGAGTCAGGAAGACCCGAGTTCAACTCCCTCCTGAGACACTTGCAAGTTGTCATCCTGGGCAAGTCACTTGAGCTCTGTCTGCCTCAGTCTCCTCATCTGCAAAATGGAGATAATAAAAGCACCTACATCCCTAGGTTTAAACATAAAAGGACATATTTGTAAAGTGCTTTGAAAACCTTAAAGCTACATAAGTGACATCTTTTATTCCTAGCTGACTATGACCATCCATCTACCACTTAGGTCTACCAATATTGGGCAAATCATTAACTCCTGAAGTAATCTACTCTACCTTTGGATATGTCTATTGTCATAATGCTCTCCCCTAATATAATGTCTCCTTCAATGTGAGCTAATGGAAAATCTACTCCAGATTTGAATTTATCCATGGATGAGTGCTCACTCAAAAACATAGCTCACATGCCCCAACAAGTGTTTACTTTTATCAGACAAACATGACACACTAATTCAAAACAGAAGTATTTAATCAAACAGCATAGCAAATAAAGCAACAAAATGCACGCCCCCTCCCCCCTACCATGCACACATGGGGTATATACCCTACAGGTTACAATATAATTTACAAAGAACATTCATAGAGTACTCACATGAGCTGGGAAAACGAATGGAAGACATACACAAAGGAACGAGTTAAGGGAAACAAGTCAGGTAACTGATGGCACATGTGTGGCTGGGGCAATGAATCTCCAAATTGAAGAAATGCTGACATCTTCTGGTAATTATCACATTCCAGCTCCATTGTGTTGCCTCTGATGATGTCGTAGCCACTGAGCTCTACTGTTCAGGGCTTCTAGCATTAAGGGCTACCCTTCAGCTCTCTGTTCTTCACTGAAGTACATGGTTTAGAAGGCCTCAGCTTATAAAGGGCAGGCTGATACTCTTAGTGCGCAGCTTGTAAATACATGACGCTCACCCAGACAAGTAACAAAACCCAACAAAATGCCCCCATGTCAAATCTTTTCTTTTGAATTCAGTTGTCTGATGTTGACTTTAAGCCCATAGTACTGGTCATGATCTGACTTTGGATTAGATCATTCCTCTTAACTCCCATTATATAACTGATCATGAGCCTGTGTCCTCAAAAGGCATTATCTTAAACAATGTCTCTTAAGCTCCCATAGGAGTTACATTTAGGCTAGGGCTTTAGGCCCATCTAAGATCCTCTATGAGTAACATGCAACTGAAACTGGGAGGTAAAACAAAACCTAGTTGAAATATGTAGGTTGTAGAATCCTGTCTTTATGATTATGCCTAATTGCTGCTTTCCAGGCCTCCTTATAATGAACTGAAAACTGCCTCTTTACAACTTCTACTCTTACCCATCTT
Source organism: Petaurus breviceps papuanus (assembly GCF_028583685.1). Taxonomy (NCBI): domain Eukaryota; kingdom Metazoa; phylum Chordata; class Mammalia; order Diprotodontia; family Petauridae; genus Petaurus; species Petaurus breviceps. The sequence goes on from NW_027186338.1 coordinate 203,517, forward strand.
TCTAGGTACAAGTAGAGTAAATTCATCCATCTTCTATATGAATTCATCTTGGCTTTCTCCCCACCTCTCTGAATAGTTCCCTAAGAAGGTATGTTAGGTTCTCAGAACTCTGCTCCCTTCCTACCAACCACTCATTTGACTCATGCTGAGGTTACTGTGTCCATCAGTTATCTTGAAAGGGTTTGTTTCTGAATGAACACATTTATGGATAAGTGCCCACTCAATATCCATGGATGTAGAGTTATTACACTTTTTCTAAAGGCTTTCCCAGTTTTCTTAAACTTAAAAGGATTTTTCTCCAGTACAAATTATCTGATGTGGGCTGGACTCCAAAATTTTCCTACACTGTTTACATTCAAAGGGGAGGGGATGTATCTACTATGAATTTCATTATATACAATAAAATTTGGACACGTCATTTGTTTCCATTAAAAATTCTGATGGTCCTTAAGCACATTCATCACAATGGAATGGTTTCCCTTGAATAAAAAAGGAATTGGACCTTGAATTTTGGTCACTTATCCCATATTAATTAAATTAAAAAGGCACCTCACTCAGTGAATTCTCTTCCATGAATGAATGGCTTCCTTCTAGTTGAAAACTTTCCAATGCTTATTATAGAGAAATACTTTCCCATCAGTATGAAAGATTGATGGTAATTTAGGCTTTGATACTTAAAGGCTTTTACATTCATTCATTTATATAGATTCTTTCCAATATGGATTCTTTTATGCATTTTATGGCTTCCTAGAATTAAGTAATTCAAATTGTTTCTCTCCAGTATGAGTTATTTTATGTGTATTAAGATTTCCCATCTGGTTAAAGGCTTTTCCACATTCATTACAGATGTAGAGTTTCATTCCCTTATGAGTTATTGAATGTCTATTAAGTTTTCCTTTCTGGATGAAGGTTTTCCCACATTCATTACACTGAAAGGGTCTCTCCCTGGTATGACAGACTTGATGGTAAGTTAAACTTTGTTGATTGGTAAAAGCTTTTCCACATTCATTACATTTATAGGGTTTCTCTCCAGTATGAATTCTCTTATGTCTTTTAAGACTTCCCTTCTGGCTGAAAGCTTTCCCACATTCATTACATTCATAGGGTTTCTCTCCAGTATGAGTTATTTTATGCATAGTCAGAGTTCTCTTCACATTAAATGACTTACCACATTCATTACATACATAGGGTTTTTCTCCAGTATGAACTCTTTTATGTATATTAAGGTTTCCTTTTGTGGTAAAGGCTTTCTCACATTCATTACAATGAAAGGTTTTCTCTCCTGTATGAAATATCTGATGATGAATTAGGCTTTGATGATTGGTGAATGCTTTTCCACATTCACTACATTTATAAGGTTTCTCTCCTGTATGAATTCTCATATGTCTTTTAAGGTTTCCCATCACAATAAAGGCTTTCCCACATTCATTACAAATATAAGGTTTCTCTCCAGTATGAATTCTCTTATGTCGATTAAGGTTTGCTCTCTGGGTGAAAGCTTTCTCACATTCATTACACTGAAAGGTTTTCTCTCCAGTATGAAATATTTGATGATGAGTTAGGCTTTGATAATTGGTGAATGCTTTCCCACATTCATTACATACATAGGGTTTCTCTCCAGTATGAATTCTCTTATGTGACTTAAGACTTCCATTCCACCTGAACGCTTTCCCACATTCATTACATATATAGGGTTTCTCACCAGTATGAATTCTTTTGTGTTTGTTGAGATCTCTTCTCAGGATGAAGGCTTTCCCACATTCATTACATTCAAAAGGCATCTCACCTGTATGAAATCTCTTATGAGTTCTAAGGTTTCCCTTTAGGCTAAAGGCTTTCCCACATTCATTACATATATGTGGTTTCTCTCCAGTATGAATTTTCTTATGTACCCTAAGGGATGCGCGGTATCTGAAGCCTTTTCCACATACATTACATTCCAAGTGGTTTTCTCTAGTATGACTGATTTTATGTGTCTTAAGGATTCCTCTCTGGCTAAAGCCTTTCCCACATTCACTACATTTATAGGGTTTCTCACCAGTATGAATTATTTGGTGTTGCTTAAGGGATGAATGGTATCTAAAGCCTCTCCCACAGGTACTACATTCAAACCGTTTCTCTCCAGTATGAATTAGTTTATGTGCATTAAGGCTTCCTTTCTTGCTGAAAGATTTGTTACATTCATTACATTTATGAGGTTTCCCTCGAGGATGGGTTCTATGGTAATGAATAAGGTTTGACTGGTAAGTGAAGGGCTTCTTACATTTACTATACTTGAGTTTCTTCCCAATAGAGATTCTCTTAGGTTTAAGCGGGTCAAAAAACTGCTTTAAAGTCCTTCCAAGAGTACTGTATTTAGGAAGACTTTCTCCTATATGAACTCTCTGTTGTGGAATAACAACTGACCCCAGGTTGAGCTTTCTCCCAAGTAGATTACATTCATGAACAGATTCATTAGGGACTGTTATCTCCTGAGACTGTGTTTCTTGGTTTCCTTTCTGCCTGTCTAACCTGTCACCACAATCCCAAGTATCTCCCAATGCGGAATGCCAGGGCACTTTCTTTACAAATCTCTCTTTAAATGGTTCTCCCATAAAAATATCCTGCTTCCCAGTTGTCTCCTTGGTTTCACATCTTGTCTTCTGACTAAGAGAATCTGAAAACAACAAAAACATGTCAATATCCATTTTCCTCCTATGCTTGGAACTTTAAGAACTCTGATCAATGAATTATATTCTAGATTGTGTCTTACTTAAAGGACAACGATAATTAATGAGGAAAAAACAGAACAATCATTGTTACCAGGAAACTTAAGCCTCATGTGGTTAAGGAAATAGTAACAGTGCAACTAGCTAGCTGCTCAGGAGTGAATTTAGTGGTTGATACCTCTTCAAGACGGCGTCTCTTGGTTTTCCTTCTGCCAATCTAACCTCATATCACAATCCCAAGTTTTTCCCAATGTGGAATGCAAGGAACCTTCCTTTATGAGTCTCTCTATATGTTCAGAAAGAAGAAATAGTTTGATTTTGGAAACTAGTGACCAAGTAAGTTGCAAAATACAGGGGTAAACCTATCAAACCAATGATTAGTAATCATTTAGAAATAAAAGTGTTGATTCCTACATTGTAGCATAAATTCAATAAGAAGAGATTATGCAAACCAACAACATATGTTATTTATAAGATGCATGGACCAGTGGATGAGGTGTTATTGTAGGCATCAAGATAGCTAGATTTCAGCAACCTGTTTGGAAAAACTCATCTCTCAACATGCCTGATAATTAAACAAATGTGGGTTAGTTGAGAATACAACTCACTGAATTTGTAGATGCTCAGATAACCTTCCCCTCCCGAATATGGAGCTGTTGTAAATCTGAAAGATGTTCTCTAGTTTTATGCCTTAGATCTGTGGATCTAACCTCGCCCCATTCACCATTTTTTTATGCAACAACACACAGCACTCTCATTTACACAAAGAGAGGCATTCTATCTTGGTGGTTGGAGAGCCTGAAAGACCTAGCTCCAATTTCCCCCATGGCCTATATTATATAGGCAAGTCATTTCACCTCTGTGTTCTGTAAAATTCTCTCAGCCTAGTAGGAGCAAAGAAGGGACCAAAATGCATTGGTAAAGGTAGTTTCTTCACCTTATCCCTATTCAATAGTTTTATAAAAAGTTTTAATGAGGGTCGGCTTAGGTGGAGCAGTGAATAGAGCATTGGCCCCGAAGTCAGGAGGACCTGAGTTTACATCCAGCCTCAGACACTTGGCACACTTACTAGCCGTGTGACCTTGGGCAACTTGCTTAACCCCAATTGCCCTCCAAAAAGAAAAAAAAGTTTTAATGAAATCATAGAAAGTACTCTTACCAATATTGCTAATATGAAGGTATGTGAGGTAACTAATATATTAGACAAATGAACCATTAAAAAAAACTCAAGGAGATGGAAATATTGGCTAGGAAAATCAACTTGTTATTTAATAAAAAATGCAAATTCCTGTACTCAAGACATTGATTATACAAAATGTAGACATGGTCGAGTAGTAGGTTCAAAAGGCCTGGGGTTTTTTTGTTGACCTCATGGTAAATATTGACCACCAATAAACATTACTCTTAAGGTATTCTTATGAACAAGGAGAGGTATGGGCCAGACAACAGAAAATTAAGGTAGACACAGCACTGGTAGCTTGACAGGACCTAATGAGGAGTCATCATTATCCAGATATCAGCTTGGACAGAAGTTTCCTGAGGGATCTATCCTTGGCTGTGAAGTTAACATTTTAATCAGTGACTTGGAAGAAGGCACAAAAGGCAGGTTTATCAAATGTGTGGATGACTAAAAATGCCTAATACTATGGAATATGGGGTTAGAATGACAAAAGATCCCGACAGACTTGAATGTTGGGCTCAATTTAATGAGTTTTTAAGCTCATTATGGTTAAATATAAAGTCTTACACTTGGATCACAAAACATCACAAATACAAGTTAAAGGAGGAGGGGCTCCCCCACTAAAGTTCACTAAAAAAGACCCTGATGCTTTAATGGACTGGAGTGTAACATCAAAACATGTTATTAGTTTGTTTCGACAGACAAAGGACCTAATGTGATTTTAGGACAATTCAGGTGACAGTTCTGCTCTGTTTTACCCTGACACATTGGCACATCAGCTAATGTAACCTTAGGGGGCACAAACTGGCCTGGGGTCCCAGACAAGGTAAGTTATATTCTGACTCAACTCTATCTTGCACACAACACATCTGGAGTGTTCACTTCTGAGTAGGAGAGGGCAGAGTTCATCTAGAAGTGTGTACTTGGGAGATGGAGAGGGTTACTGAAGGAAAAGAGGAAAGGAGAGGGTAATAAGTGTAAAAGTCAGAAAACAAGGAAGGATCAGCAGAAATGCTTAGATTCGGATCTGGGGCTTTCATCTCAAAACTGAGTTACTCAACTATTCAACATTACCACAGTTGTTTCCTCTCCCAATCTACCCCCTTGACAGATGTCTTATTTTTGATCCCAAAACAAACTTCATCATAGCATTTCCCTTTCCAACAATTGCCATTTCTTCTACTACCTCTACCCTATGACATAGTCAATTCCCCTGGGAAGCACTGAAAGGAACCCACAAGGCATCATCTGCTCCAGTCAAACTGTCACTGCTGCCTAGCATATTTTTCACACGATTCTTCCCTATCAAAAATGCTTCCTCACTCTTCTCTCTACCTAATCAAATTCCAACTGTGTCTTCTGTGGGAAATAAAAAAAATGGAGATGTTTGGAGAGTTGATGGAGATGTCTGCAGATGTTCAGGCATCATACAATGTGGACTTGGCACCTTCTACAAGAAGAGACATGAGAGATAAGACAGAATAGAAGGGGGACAAGAAGAGTGAGAGGGAGTGGAGACAGGTAAAGAGGAACAAGAGAAAGAGTGGGGAAAAGTAGGAGAAAGATGAAGGACATGAAAAAGGAAATTGAAAGGATTCTGTACATTTTAAATTTAAGAAAAGTGGTTCTGAAAAGAGGGATTAAAGCTGCAAGGAAAAATTAAACAGGAAGAGACAGGAAATTATGGGATCCAGAGTACAAGTAGAGTGGTTAGTATCAGAAAAAGAAAAACCTTTTTCAAAGAGACTGGAATGAGTGAAGAGAGGTCAGCAAAGTAATGTTTTAAGTGAAAGATGAGTTCATGGGAGAGTACTCAAGTGAAATAGAAATAGTTTTTCCAATAACCTAGAACAGCTCTCTGTTCAACATCAACAATGACCATTTGTGATGGTGATTATGGTGTTTTCCATCTGTTAATTCTTCACTCACTCACCTAGGAAAGTGCTAATCAGGACTCCTCCCTCTGCCATCCATGGGGCTTCTATTCTTTCCATCTGGGAAATCACATCTGGTAGGCAAACGGGAACACCTCCTTGTGTAGAAATAAATGGGAGAGTGCTGGGGTCAGAGATATAACCCAGGATGCATTCTTGCCCTCTTCCTCATTAGGGAATGAAGGACATGCCAGACAAGACCCAGATGGGAGTTCAAAGGATTCCTGGAGTATTCTCTATATTGGGTTCCCAGGAAGCATGAGAATGGGTCAGCAGCTCAAAGGAAATGGTTTTATCCTCACACATTCTCTGCTAGGAGGATACCAATTGTTTAAGTCTTCCAAATATCTACACTGGCTCTTTGGGGTAATTCAGTGAATCGAATGACCAGCCAATAACAGAGGTATACAGCCTCAGGGGCGGCACGATAAAACGACTGACTTCCCACTGTACAACACAAAGTGGAGAGAGCAGAAACACCAGTGACCCTGGGTACCAAACAAATCACTCCCCATCACATGCATTCTGGACGTCAACCCTCCATGAGAAGAGAAGCACTTCAGGCATCAGTCAGCCAAGAGGAAATGCAAAGACAGCCCCAGGGAACCTGATAATCTGGCTGGGGGAGCGCAGACCTTACCAAGGGAGACAAAATTCTCGTAGTTCTCCAGCATCACGTCCCAGTACATGTCCTTCTGAGAAGGTTCCAAGAGTCCCCATTCCTCCCAGGTGAAGTCCACAGCCACATCTTGGAATGTCAGTGGTATCTGAAACAGCAAACAAGACACCTGCTCACTTGGGGACCAGCCCTCACAGGGAATATGAGAAAGCCATGGAGCTGGCAGAATGTAAGGGCCCTGTTTCTCAAAGCACTAAGCAGAATTTTAGTATTTCTGGAGAAATTACATACTGGATACATCAATTTATACTAGCCTCAATATTGCAAAAAAGTTTCCTGCTTAAAGTCAGCCTTACAGCCTTACAGCTCCCACAGTGATCCCAAAGTGAGTCATGCTTGTAAAACCCCTACCCCCACCCAAGTCAGGCCAGTTTTTCTTTAAAAGGTATTGAAACCAACTTCGAGAACTGGTTGGCCCAGGGAATGAAAAGCTCAGGCTGTTGACATCACCTCCTGGTCATCTTAGTACAAAATGACCTTGAGACAGTCTGGGCCTCCTCTCTGATGCTTGGCTACTGGAACTTACAGGCATGTCACTCATCTGAATCCTGGATGCTCATCCTTTCTGAACATTCTCCTCCCGCTAAGGCTAAGTACATCTCCTTTTATTAACGGCAGAAGGACCAAGGGGCAGCTCATTTTGTGTCAATATCAAACCTAAACAATTAGGGCACTGGCCTGAGGCTGGCCCAGCCCACAGCACCCTGCAAACACATCACCTGAGAGCCAGGCAATGGACACAGAACAACCATCCATCACACCCTTACAAGGCTTACAAATGTACCAAGTATCATCACTTCTTGGTAGATCAGAGTCTGTTCTTGGGCACCCATCATCTGACTATTGACTTCATCTAATGCCAAGCTCCAGAATAATACTTTCTTATGAACAGATGTACAAGCTCTTTTCTCATCTGAGAATTCAGAGCTCCTATGGACAGCTCAAGGGCAGTGTAACCTTTGTTTCATCACAACCTCTCTGGACATGCTTCCTTATTCATAAAAGGAGGCACCTGGACTAGATGACATGGAACATCCCTTCCACCTCTCAATCAATGAACATTGGATAATATTGCTTTAGGCAAACAGACAACTACCAAGACTTTACAATACTTTAACTACAAAATATTGCCAGCCAGAATCACTCTTTTATCTTGTTTCTCCTGTATGTTTTCTGGAACTGTACAGTATAGGGGATTCAAATGATAGCAATATGAGGGTTTGCATAATGTATCAAAACTTAAAAAAAACTACTTCTGAGTATGTCTTGATGTCTCTGCAGACTGAGGAAAGGAATTAGGTTTGGGGCTTATTTAGCTCAATACTGGCTACACATTAGGTTGAACAAACTAATGATCAGTCCAAAGAGGCAGTCAGAATAAAGACATTAGCTAAGTAGAACAGCATAAGAAATGACTGGACAGTATCTCTGAGGACCCAGGCTCTGTCACAGGTGAGCCTGAGTAAGAGGATTCATCTGTCACCTGTCATCAACCTGAGGGGCCTCAGCTTCCTCATCTATTAAATTTGGGCATCAGACTATTCTTTCCAATTCTAAAGATCTCTAGACTCTCATCTGTCAGAATTGCCAAAGTCTTCACTGGACAAAACCTGAGGTTCAGGCCCCTAGATGCAACTTGTTTGAAGACAAGGGAAAGAGAAGACTCCACATTTTTGAGAAAAAGGATGGCATTTCAGGAGAGGGAAAAAATCCAAACTCACCTGGGATCTGGCTGTCAGGAGAATAGAAGTCATGCCCTTTTGGCTTGGGGAAGAGCAGAGCACCGAGAAGCCAGAACTGAAGGAGAAAGAAATCAGAAGGGAGATCAATGCTGCCTGGTTGTTCCTGCACCTCTGAGGGGGTAATTTCCCTCTCCCCACATGCCCATCATTCTCACAGAGGGAGGACCACTTAGCTGGGCCTACTGTATGTAGGAAAGACTAGAGAATGGTACATGAGTTAAAGCATTCAATCAGAAATTCAGGCCATGAACAAACCAGTGGCTTTGTCCTTTAGATGAAAGAGCTCATGACCATCTGTGCTGGTGAGAGATACTAAGATGTCCAGCCAAAGCCATGAAGGACAGGCTCCTTTCCTTGAGAACACATCTGAAGTGAGCCCAGCATTAGTCTGATCTCTCCCCCTACTTCCCTTTTCTGTTCCTTGGTCCCATCAACCAATTATATGTTGACATATAACCAACAGGTTATATGTCAATTATAGCACTCAAAAACCCAAAGTATAGACCCAAAAGTACAGATCTGAAAATAGGGATAACTGCCCAACCAGTAACTACATTAAAAACCCCTTAAAATGAGAGATTATTATTATTAACATAGGTAAAGACAGAATGTTTCCTGTGCAAAAAGGGAAAGCTGGGAAATATCACTTGAGTTGTTCTGGCAACCACGTTTTTTAGGTCAGGAGAACCTCAGCTTTCTTCCTATCTCCAGATGGTTTTAAAACATGCCATTTAATAAAACTGTTTTGGATATATTAAGTGGTGTGTGTGTGTGTGTGTGTGTGTTTTGTAGGCTGTCTCTTCCTCCCTTTCTAGTGTGAACTCTGATTTAACATATAATCACTCACTTGGAGAGGATTTTTATGACAAGAACAGCAAATGAGCAGCAGCAGTTGACCCAAGCCTCTGTGGAAAACAAAAACTCATCCAATAGCCTGCCCTTAAACTACTGCACTGAGTGGCCCTCATTCACCAGGCTATTGGAAGTCATGGGAGAGGTGATTTCTTGGTGTCATTCTAAGTGAACTCAAAAAGACTGAAAAAACCAGGAGAGGTGCCAAAGAACTGAGAAAGTAAAAAGGTTATCCTAGCTTTCAAAAAAGGAAAAGAAACAGTGGTCTATATACTATAGGCCAGTGAGCCTTTGATTCCTGGCAAAATTCTAGAGCCTGTCATTAAAGGGTCTAACATTTGACTGTTCAAAAATATTCACGACCAAATGCCATTCTACTGATTACTGAAATTTAATGACTATTAAAAATTACTAGGAGAGACCTAGAAGAGGGAGCAGGGATCCTGGAAGGGCAGTAGGGCTTAACCAAGAACAGGTTATATTAGATTAATCTCATTTCTCTGGGTAGGCAGATGACCAGACTGGGAGATCCAACTAGCCCCCCTCTGCTCTATCATTTTGCAGGAGTCTCTGGCCATGCTCACCTGTCTCCTTCTGGACACTCTCTCCTCTCTAGGTTTTCATGATCTCTTCTGTCCTGGTTCTCCCCCTGCCTGTCTGATCTCCCCTAGATCTTCATCTAGACCATGCCCACTGGCCACAGGTGACCCCAAGGCTCTGTCCTGTGCCCTCTGCTCATCTCCCTCCACAGCATCTGGCTTGGGGACCTCATTAATTCCCCTGGGGGAAAGATCATGTTTAAGCAGATGATTCCTGGCTCTCTATACCCAGCCCTAGTCTCTCTCCTGAACTACAGACCCACACCATCTACTGCCTTTTGAATATCTATTTGAAAATGCAACAGCTGTGTCTCAGGCACATCCAACTCAACCTGTCCTAGTCAGGACTTATTCTCTCCCCTACGACTCTTCCTAATCCCCAACTTTCCCCTTACTGCCCTGGGCATCACCATCTTCCCAGTCACTCAGGCTGGGACCCTGAGGTCATTCTCAGCTCCTCCCTCTTACTCATCCCCCTCCCCCACCTCTCATCTGTTGGGAAATCTCTTCGTTTCTCTTCCCTTTTCATCCAGGAAGCCTCTTGTCCATTCACACAGCCACTGTCCTAGTACCCTGGTCTCCCTGCCTCCAGCCTCTCTTCACTCCAATTCATCTTCCAGAGGGACTGTCCTAAAGCCTGCTCTGACCTGGTCCCTCCCCTACTCTATAAACAACAATGGCTCCCTACTGCTTCCAGGACCCAATAGTAAGTCCTCTGGTATTTCCACCTGGCCCCTGCAGACTCTCCTAGGGCCCCTTCCCCTTTCCTGCTATTTCCCTCCCAGCACTGGACCCTCTGGCTACACTGGGCTCCCTGTTCCTCTCCCACAACTCTTCAACTATGTGGGCCACCCCCCAAACCAGGTAGCCTCTGCCTGATCCTCCTGGCTTCCCCAGATTCCCCCAAGCAGGAGGCCTTTCCCTGCCCCTTCCCTTCCCCCCTTTCTCGGGGCCTCCCCCCATGACTTTCACACCCTCTACAGGCACCTGCAGGTGAGTGTTTAATATCTTTGCTCTGCCTTCTTACAGGTGTCTCCACCACTTTGGTAAGTGTAGACGGCAAAGCCACCCTAGGACCCTGCCCCCAGGCAATGAAATGCACAAGGAAACAAACAATGACAATGTCAATGACCCCGTAGGCGCCGCTCCCGCACCCCTGCTCCCAGCGGGGGGCCTGAGAGCTACAGGCTGCCGCCCCACCCCCAACCCAGCAGCGGGGCTCCCCCCTCTCCTGGGACACCCTCCCAGCCCTGAGCCGAGCACACAGGAGGTGCCTAATCAGTGCTGGCAGACTGATCGATTCCAGCCTCGGGTCTGGACCGACCCTCTTCTCCTCTTTCTTGGGGGCTCCCTGTCACCTCTGCAAGAGGAGCCCTAGCTCCTCTCCAGGGCAAGCCCCCCCATCTGTTCTGGTGCCGGGTCTCGGGTTCGAGTCCCGCCCCCTCTTCCCCTTGTCCACTCCCGGCTGGCTCGTTCTATTCCAGCACACACTGGCTCTCTCTCTCTCTCTCTCTCTCACACACACACACACACACACACACTTTCACACTCACACACATTTACACACTTGAGCAGGATCGTTCTTTCTCAGAAACTCTGTTTCCCTCGGGAGCACCTATACGCGCACACGCACGACAAAAACACGCACACGGGCGCACCCACACGCACGCACAACAAACACAACCAGATTTCTTCACACTTTCACGAGAGTGCAAACTGAAACTCACTTTCACTCATGCACCCTTTCGCGGCCGCACGCACGCCAAAATGCACCCTCCTCCCTATCCCTCCCCTCACCCGCCAGCAGCGTGAAGGCTCGCCCAGTACTCGGGTCTCTGAAAACCGGGCCGCTTCCTCCTCTAAATACAGCGCCTGCGTGGAATCTACCCGGAACTACAATTCCCAGTATGCCTCACGGCCCGGGGGCGGGGCAGTCCAGACAGGCTTGAGACTTGGGAGACTCCAGGGCCCGGCTGGAGCGTTTTTCTCCAGGCGAATGCTGGGAAATGGATGCGGGTGTCCTGCCTGGAAGACAAGAGGGGTCCTCTGTGTATGTGTATGTGTGAGTGAGTGAGAGAGAGAGAGAGAGACAGACAGACAGACAGACGTGTGTTTGAGTGGATGAAGTCCTTGTGTACCTAACCCAACTCCATGGAAAATGGCTAGTGGACAGAGTGGGGATTGATTCAGCCCAGCGTCTCTGGGACCCTTTGACTGTCAGTTCCAGTATGAGTGGGAGCCTGCTCAGTGTTTGTAGGATCGGTATCAATGGTTCTGAGAAAAGAGTGCTGACGGGATAGAAGGAACAATGATAATGGAGGTCAGAACGAAGAAGGAAAGATAGATGCATGCCCAGGTCCTCCTTGATATCTTTCCCTGCATAAGAGAATAAATTTTGGAATGGAAGCAACAGACCCAAGGCTAAGGGGAAGTTGAGGGCTAAGTTCTTGTTGAGTTCAAGACAACCAGGCTCAGAGCTGTGACTTCCAGGCTTCTCAAAGTACATTGGTGAATGTGACGGCTGAGCAGCTGATTTTTTTTTTTAATTTAGAACATAAAACATAAAACTTTATTTAATCAGTACAATACGCCATACACACAGATGTTCAAAGATTAAAATGAGACAATTTATATTGGTCATCCTTCGTTTTCTTTCTTTCTTTTTGCTTTTTTCTTTTTTAAAATTTATTTATTTACTTTTAATTAACAACATTCAGTTCCATAATCCCTTGAGTTCCAAATTTTCTCCCCCTCCCCCCACCCATGACGGCATGCAATACGATATAAGTTCTACAAATACCTTCTCATTAAACATTAGTCAAGTTGTAAAGAAGAATTATAAACAATGGAGTGAACGAGAAAAAAAGAACAAAACAAACCAAAAAATGGGAGCAAGTAGTTTGCTTCAATCTGCATTTGGACTCTGTAATTCTTTCTTTGGATGTGTATAACCCTTTCCATCATGAGTCTTTTGGAGTTGTCTTATAGCATTGCACTGCTGAGAAGAGCCCAGTCTATCAAAGTTAGTCATCACTATACCATGTGTCTGTAATTGTGTACCACTTCTTCTGGTTCTGCTCTCCTCACTCAGCATCAATTTATATTAGTCTCTCCAGGTTATTATGAAGTCTGTGTGCTCCTCATTTCTTATAGCACAATAGTATTCCATTATATTCACATACCACAACTTGTTTAGCCATTCCCCAATTAATGGGCATCTCCTTGATTTTCAATTCTTTGCCACCACAAAAAGAGCCACTATAAATATTTTTTGTACATACAGGTCCTTTTCCCATTTGTATGATCTCTTAGAGATACAACCCTACAAGTGGTATTACTGGGTCAAAAGGTATGCACTTATTTATAGCCTTTTGGGCATAGTTCCAAATTGCTCTCCAGAATGGTTGGATCAATTCACAACTCCACCAACAATGCATTAGTGTTTCAGTTTTCCTACATCTCCTCCAGCATTTATCATTTTCCTGTTTTGTCATGTTAGGCAATCTAACTGGTGAGATGTGGTACCTCAGAGTTGTTTTGATTTGCATTTCTCTAATCAATAGTGATTTAGAGCATTTTTTTCATATGCTTATAGATATCTTTAATTTCTTCCTCTGAAAACTTCCTATTCATATACTTTGATCATTTATCAATTGGGTAATGACTTGTATTCTTATAAATTTGACTCAGTTCTCTGTATATTTTAGAAATGAGGCCTTTATCAGAGACACTGGTTGTAAAAATTCTGAGCAGCTGCTTTTTGAAAGACCATGAGGACAAGGAATTACTGCTGCCCAAATGATAGTCCCAATATAGTTTTCTTTTTCTTTTTTCTTTTTAAGCAATTGGGGTTAAGTAACTTGCTCAAGGTTACACAGCCAGTTATTTCTGAGTGTGGTGCTGAGTATCTGAGCTCGGGATTCGATCTCCAGGTCATCCCGACACGGGAGCCGGTGCTCTTACTCGCTGTGCTACCTGGCCGCCCCCCTAATATAGTTTTCTAATCACATTACTCTTTACTTTAAAAAAGTGAAATTAAAACTCATTGTACTGGCATTTGTAGGGCCTTCATAATCTGGTCCATATTTGCCTTCCAGCTTTACCTCATACCATTCTTCATGTAACCACATTCTAATCAAACTGGGTAGAAAGAGATGAAAACTTAGGCTTAATGTAAGAAAAAACTAGAGCTGGGAAACTGTACTGAACACACTTGGTGAAACTGTAAATCTGTCTAGGTGTCATTCTGAAAAGCAGAATTGTACCCAAAAAGTAATTAATTATGTATGTACTTTGACCCAGAGATACTACTACTATTATGGAGTGTTCAGAGAGAACCAGCACTTCTGCTGTGAAGGCTGTCAAGTCCTTTTCAGGGTTTCAGGGCTGCTTATCCACCTTTGGTGTCCTGGGCTCTCTCAATTCTCACCTGTGCCTCCAAGAAACCATAGTATATACAGATAGTGTCCACACCTCAGTAAAACCACCAGATGGGCCAAACCAGGCTGATGGTAATCAAAAGGCCTCATACCTGTCCATGAGTTAGGGAGATGTCTACAGTAAGCTTGTGAAGATTTCCCCCTTGGAATGGGCAGATGAGAACAATTTGTTCCCATGATCATGAAAGTGGCTGAAGTAGACATTGTGGAGTGCTTAGAGTCTGCCTCAGTTAAATCCAATTCACACATGAATCAAGACATCACCCTGTGATGTCATTGGTCCTCTTTGAAATGGACAACCTCCCCCCCCCCCAAAAAAAAACCCTCCAAAAACAACATTACTAGGCATATACCCTAAAGAGAGAAAAGAGGGAAAGGATCCATGGGGACAAAAATATTCATAGTTCTTTTGTAGTAGCAAAGAATTAGAAACAAAAGGGCTGCCCATTAATTGGGAAATGGCTGAACAAATTATGGTATATAAACGTAAAATTTAGGGAAAAAAAGGACTGAGTTTCTCTATCTCATCCAAGCTAGAAGTATGGGGGCCAGGTAAACTTTGATCTATTCTGTTTTCTGATCTGACCAGTTTCAGCCTTTCTTGGGCAACTTGGTGGCTTCCTGTTGGGATGGGGTGGGGTTCACCATATTGATAACTTAGTGCTTGGTTTACTGTGGTCCAGAACTCTCTAGTTCTAGGGATCTGTTAGCCTCAGCATGTTTGACTGCGATTATAGGTGTTCATCAATAGAATATTAATGTTCCACAAGAAATTAAAGAAATGGATGGATTCAGAAACCTGGGAAAACCTGTAAGCCCTTATGTGGAGGGAAGTGAGCAAAACCAGGATAACAAATTTATACAATGGCTGAAATTCGATAAAGAAAAACAACTTTTAAAGATTCAAGCCCCGATCAGGGATTGTATTGATCTGGGTCAACTCCAGAATCCTCATGAACTTTGCATTTCAGACACAGCAGATATATGAATGCGTTTTGTGTGACTATGCCAACTGGTTCAAGGAGAATTTTGTAAAATAGTGGTGAAAGCTGGAGAGGAGAATTGTGGAAGGAGAGAGGAGCTAGTAGTCAAGGAGAAAAATAAGTGTCAATTAAGTATTTTTAAATGTAAAGAAAGAGTATGGAGCCTCAAAGAGAAACAGACAAGAGGGGGCGGCTTTTGAAACTAAGGAGCTGGCAGTATCCACATATATGTGATATAGCATATATACATTGTAAACACACACCCGTTCTTTTATGTGTGTGCATATATATGTGTATGTATCTATCTCGTAATGACGTGGCCCTAGACAAAGGGCATCAGGATCGCGCAAGGTTCTGTCTGCCCTCTCCTCCTCCTCTCCCTCCCCCTTTGTCTCTGTCTCTTACGCCCTGCCCTCTCCCAAAGGCCCCTATCCCCTCCAAGGCCACCACCGCCGTGCTGCCCTTGTCTTGGGGTCCTGAGCCCTCTTCACCACGTCTACTCCCTCCCAGCCCAGCATTGCTTCTCCAGCTTCCAGCCCCAGGCCATTTCCCAGAATCCTTCTCGAGGTGGGCCCCCGGAACTCCCAGGTCTCCGCCCTACCCGGCCTGGTCGCGAAGCATGCTGGGAATTGTAGTTCCAGTCTGAATCTGCGCAGGCGTAGCTCGGGTTTGGAAGCGGCCGGGTTTGGAACCTGGAGGAATTATTTGGGGGGGCCTTCGCGGCTGGAGGGTGAGTGGGAGCGAGGTAGTAGGGGTGGGTAAGTGTTGGCACGCACGCGCGTGCCGAAGTATCCGAGTGTGTGTTAGCGCGCGTGCGAAATTGCAAGTGTCTGCAGCCAGGTACGAAACGGAGTTTCTGGAAGCACTAGTGTGAAAGTGAGTGTGAGTGCATGAAAGTGTGTGTGTGTGTGTGTGTGTGTGTGTGTGTGTGTGTGTGAGAGAGAGAGAGAGAGAGAGAGAGACAGAGACAGAGACAGAGACAGAGACAGAGAGAGAGAGAGAGCCAGCCAGCCAGTGTGCTGCTACACTCCCGGGGCAGGGCCGGGAGTGGACAAGAGGAAGAGGGGGCGGGATTCGAACCTGAGACCCGGCACCAGAACAGATTGGGGGGCTGGCCCTGGAGAGTAGCTGGGGGTCCTCTTGCAGAGGTGACAAGGGAGCCCCCAAGAGAGGAGAAGGGGGTCGGTCCAGGCGCGAGGCTGGAATTGATCAGTCTTCCAGCACTGATTAAGCACCTGCTGTGTGCTCGGCTCAGGGCTGGGAGGGGATCCTGGGAGAGGCAGCCCCCCTGCTGGAGGTGGGGGTGGGCCGGCAGCATGTAGTTCTCAGTCCCCCTGGGAGCAGGAGTGCGGGAGCCGATTGAACCCGGGGATCAAGACTTTGTCATTGTTTGTCTCCTTGTACATTTCATTGCCCGGGGGCAGGGTCCCAGGGTGGCATTGCCTCTTGTCTACACTTACCAAAGTGGTGGAGACACCTGTAAGGAGGCAGAGCAAAGATATTAAACACTCACCTGCAGGTGTCTGTAGAGGGTGTGAAAGGTCATGGGGGGGAGGCCCCGAGAAAGGGGAGAAGGAAGGGGGGCAGGGAAAGGCCTCCTGCAGAAGGCAGGGTTTAAGCTGAGTCTTGGGGGGAGCTGGGGAAGCCAGGAGGACCAGGCAGAGGCTACCAGGTCTGGGGGTGGCCCATATAGTTGGGAGGTAGATGGTTGTGGGGGAGGAACAGCAGGGAGCCCAGGCAGGGTAGCCAGTGCTGGGAGGGCGTAGCAGCAAGCAACCTAGCATACCCAGAATGGCAGCTAGCACAGGTTCTTTGATCTGCTTTGTTAAAGGAAAGCAATTCAAAAAGGGTTAACAATTTTACTTTAATCAATCAAACATATATCATTTAACTAGTTCAGGGGAAAAAGTCAGCACCCTGAACTTAAGAGAGTAGAAACAGAAGTTACAAGAGAAAAAACACAATTAAGCGGACAGGACTTCCAGCTGTCTGACCATTACATCCATACCTAGTTAGTCACCAGGGAGAGAAGCACCAGCATTTGGGTTTTCAAAGATGGGGGCTCACCGGCTGCCCAGAGACTCATCTGGCTAAATCACACAACTCTTCCCAAAGTGAGTCCCAAAGCAAAACCTCACCTCAGGGTATATATAGCCTTCTCTGGGGTCAGAGATCATAATCCTCCTGACTCACTTGACTACAAAGTAACAAAAGTTGTTCCTTCCTGAAAAACAAGCCTCCCACCACAGGCTCCAAGTGAGCACATTAGGCATATTAGGGGACAGAGTATGTTTTCAAATCAGGGAAGGTCCTCAAATTGAGTTTAGGCTTAATAAGGGGGAGAGAAGATCTTCAAATTTCTATTACCATTACAGAGGGCAGTAGCAAGAAAGGGGAAGGAATCCTAGGAAGGTCTGCAGGGACCAGGTTGAAATACCAGAATACGTCCTGTTGGGTAACAGGCCACAGGGAGCCATTGTTATTTATAGAGTAGGGGAGGGACCAGGTCAGAGCAGGCTTTAGGACAGTCCCTCTGGAGGATGAGTAGAGGATGGATTGGAGTGAAGAGAGGCTGGAGGCAGGGAGACCAGGGTACTAGGACAGTGGCTGTGTGAATGGAGAAGGGACTGCCTGGATGAAGTGGGAAGAGAAATGATGAGATTTCCCAATAATTGAGAGGTGGGGGAGGGGGATGAGTAAGAGGGAGGAGCTGAGAATGATGTCAGGGTCCCAGCCCGAGTGACTGGGAGGATGGTGATGCCCCGGACAGTAAGGGGAAAGTTGGGGATTAGGAAGGGTCTCAGGGAAGAGAATGTCCTGACTAGGACAGGTTGGGTTGGATGTGCCTGAGACACAGCTGTTGCATTTGAGATATTCAAAAGGCAGTGAGTGGATGGTGTGGGTCCATAGTTCAGGAGAGAGACTAGGGCTGGGTATACAGATCCAGGAATTATCTGCTTAAACTTGATCTTTCCCCCAGGGGAGTTAATGAGGTCCCCAAGCCAGATGCTGTGGAGGGAAATGAGCAGAGGGCACAGAACAGAGCCTTGGGGTCACCTGTGGTCAGTGGGCATCTTCTGAATGAAGATCCAGAGGAGATCGGACAGGCAGGGGGAGAACCAGGACAGAAGAGGGTCATGAAAACCTAGAGAGGAGAGGAGAGGAGAGGAGGAGACAGGTGAGCAACATGGCCAGAGACTCCTGCAAAATGATAGAGCAGAGGGCGGCTATGCTTCTATCTGGATCTCCTAGTCTGGTCATGGTCCTACCCAGAGAAATGAGATTAATCTAATATAACCTGTTCTTGATGAGGCCCTACTGCCCCTCCAGGATCCCTGCTCCCTCTTCTAGGTCTCTCCTGGTAGTTTTTAATAGTCATTAAATTTTCAATAATTAGAGAATGATAATTAGTCAATAATTATTACCAGTAATTAAATTAATAGTTTTAATAATGAGTATGTTGGTAGTCATTAATAGTTTTGGATTGTCATTAAAGTTAGACCCTTTAATGACAGGGTCTAGAATTTTGCCAGGAATGAAAGTCAAACTCATTGGCCTATAGTTTATAGATTCCTCCTTCTTTCCTTTTTTGAAAGCTGGGGATAACCTTTGCCCTTGCCCAGTTTTTTGGCACCTCTCATGCTGTTTACACTCTTTTTGAGCTCCCTGAGAATGACTCCAAAGAAATCACCTCTCCCATGACTTTAAGTAGCCTGGTGAATGAGGGCCACTCAGTGCAGCAGTTTGAAGGCAGGCCATTGGGTGAGTTTTTGTTTTCCAGAGGCTCGATCAGCTTGTACTGCTTGTCTTATTTACTACTTTGGGCAGCACTTTGGTGGTTTGGGAATGACACGAAGGATTGATCTCCCTCCTGACTTCTTTCTCCTTCTTCAGTTCTGGCTTCTCAGTGTTCTGCTCTTCTCCAAGAAAGAAGAATTAAGGAGGAGAAGGGAATGACTTCTGTCCTCCTAACAGCCAGATCCCAGGTGAGTTAGGATTCTCTCTCTGTCTCTCCTTCTTCCTCTCCCTTTTCCGCTTCCCCTCCCTCTCTCTCCCTCCCTGAAATGCCACCCTTTTTCTCTTTCTTGTCTTTTCTGCTATCTTCAATTAAGTTGACTCTAGGGACCTGAACCTCATTTTTTGTAGATTTTGAATGATAATACAGGGGAAGTGGAAAGGGCACCAGGCTAAGAGCTGATCTCTCCTTTGAATATTGATTCACTTGTTCAACCTATAAAGGAGCCAATGCCAACCTAAGTTCTTTAAGGTGAAGAAGCCTACAGCCTAGTTCATGTCCTCAAACAGTCTTCCTGAGGCAACGATTTTTAAAAATGGCTATGTTTATGAATCTTGTCTCGATACAAAGCTCCGTATTACTCTCATTTAATTCTTTTTTATAATTATATTCTCTATATAATTCTAATTGTATAATTCCAGGAAACATATAAGTGAAACAAGATAAGTTTATGATTATGACTGAAACCACTCTGGTACAGATGCTCATTACCTTATCTCTGAACTATTGAAATAGGCCACTGGTTTATATACCTGCCCCAAATTATCCTCCATTCATCTAAATGATCTTCCTAAAGCCCAGGTTTCACCACATCAGCCCCCTCCCTACTCAGTCACCACCAGGATCAACTATAAAATCTTGTTTGGCATTCAGAGCCCTTCACATCCTAGCCTGTCCCCTGCTTTCCAGCGTTTTTACCCCTTCTATCCATAGCATGTGTTTTATGATCCAGTGAATTGGGCTTCCTTGCTGTTTCTTGAACAAGGTACTCCATCTGTGTTTGGAAGGCTTCTCCCTCCTGGATTCTCTTCGTTCCTTCATGTCCCAGCTAAAGTGACACCATCTACAGGAAGCCTTTCCTAACCCCTCTTAATTCTAGTGCCTTCCCTTCTTTGATGGTTATGGCTTGTTTATACTTAGTTCTTTACAGGCTGTCTCTTCCATTAGCCTGTGAGCTCTGTGAGAGCCCGGAGTCTGTCTTTTGACTTTCTGTGCATCTCTTTCCCAGGGCTTAGCACAATGTCTGGTACTTAGTAGACTCAATAAATATTTATTTACTAACTCTTAATACATGTAACATCAGTAGTTATCTGTGTGTTAAAAGGATGGATGGGTTATCCAATATAAATCTGTAGCAATGCTGTCCAGTGTTCCTCGTTTTAGAGGTGGAAAGGAAATTCCATGTCGTCTCTAGTCCAGGTACCTCATTTTATAGACGAAGGAGCATGTCCAGAGAGGTTGTGATGTGGCAGAGGTCACTCAGGTAGTAATGGTAGCGGCTCTTCTGCTACACACCCTCACTTTCTACTAGTCAGGCTGTTGTTGATCTGATTTTTGTTGTCATTTAAAGTTGTTTTCATTCACTTGGCTGTTGTAATTGTCTGTATTATTCTTTCATTAAGCCCTAATCACTTCATATCATTATTTACAGATCTTCTATTTGTTCAAAATCTTTCTATTTGTCATTAGCACATTCCTCAGTCTTTCGAGACAGTGTCAGGGTGGGGTGGGGATAACTTAAAAAAAACTCTTGCTCATATATATAAAAACTCATGTGAGATTTTTCCTGTTGTCAATAAACAGTTTAGGATATAAAAGCTAATTAATTGTGGGAACAGCTAGGTTGGGTAGAGAATATGAACAGCTTTGTGACTTTTCTTGTGGAAATCCAAAGGATTTTCTAACATAGTTAGACATTACGATATAGTCATTATGAGATATCTGCATCTCCAGAACTAGGGAATGTTTGCCTGTGTTTTCATATCCCCACAAACATTGGGTTTTTCTGTCTTTGGCAATTTGATAGGTGTGAATTGAAATGGCAGAGTTTGCATTTGTCTAGTTAACTAAGACTCCAGCTTTTTGAGTTCAGTTTGATGAGCATGCCATACACCATCTCTTAACTCTTTCCAGATAATCAACAGAAATGTTCAAATATCACAGGGTCAAACACTGATCTCTTGGGCACTCCACTGGAGACGTCCCGGTAATTAATTGTTGAATCATCAGCAACCACTGTGAATTAGGCCATCCAATAATTTTGAATCTATTTAGTTCTATTGTCAAGTAGTTCACAATTTTCAATCTCCTTTAAATATATATCAAGATATTTTATCAAAAGCTTCATTGAAACTCCCGTTTCATGCAGAAGGGACCCCATTCCTTCCTGCCTTCTTTAGTAGACTGTCCCCTGATCATCCCTCCTTTCTTACTATTTTTCAATCATTCCTTCCCTGTTACTGGTTGCTTTCCTGCTGCCTACAAACAAGCCCATGTCTATTCCATCCTTAAAAAAACACCCTATTTGACATGTCCTTCCCTGCTAGCTATGGTCCCATATTTTGTTCCCTTTTGTGACTTAATTCCTTAAGAAGGCTACCTTCTGTTATTGCCTTTGGTTTCTTTCCTTTCACTCTTTCCTTAACTCCCTTCATTCTGGCTGCCTGCACTGGCAAAGGGAGGTTCCTCACCAGGGAGCTCCATAGAGGTGTAAAAATCAGGGCTGCAGCACCTAGTCCTATCCCTTGTTATTGCTACCCAGTGGATTGTTAATTTTATCCCCTTTTTACAGATGAGAAAGAGGTTGTAAACCTTTAATAAGAAAGAATCGTTCTGGAGCTTGACATTAGGTGAAATATGGGCATGAGTTAATAATCAGCTGATGGGTGACCAATAACAGACTCTGGTCTACCAAGAGGTGATGAGATACTTGGTACATTTGTAAACCTTGAAGCCCGTCGTAAGGGTGTGATGGGTAGTTGTTCCTGTTATCATCACTGGGCTCTTAGTTTCACCCTAATGTATTTTTGGGATGTTGTGGGCTGGGCCATCTTTAGACCAGTTTGTACCAGCCACACTTCAGAGAGGAGGTCTGGATTTTCTCAAGGCAGTTTTGTACTCCAATGACCAAGAGATGATGTCAGCAGCCTGAGCCTTTCCTTCCCTGGGCTAACCAATTGTCCAGGTTGGTCTCAATACCTTTAAGGAAAAAACTAGCCTGACTTGGATTGGGGCAGAGGTTGGGAAATTGTTCGTATGGCGGGGGGTTTGCAAGTATGACTCACTGTGGGAGTGCATTTGTAAGGCTGACTTTGAGCAGGAAACTTTTCTGCAATATTGAGTCTAGTACAAAGTGATGTATCCAGTAAGTAATTTCTCCAGAAATACTAAAATTCTGCTTAGTGCTTTGAGAAACAGGGCCCTTACATTCTGCCAGCTCCATGGCTTCCTCATATTCCCTGTGAGGGCTGGTCCCCAAGTGAGCAGGTGTCTTGTTTGCTGTTTCAGATACCACTGACATTCCAAGATGTGGCTGTGGACTTCACCTGGGAGGAATGGGGACTCTTGGAACCTTCTCAGAAGGACATGTACTGGGACGTGATGCTGGAGAACTACGAGAATTTTGTCTCCCTTGGTAAGGTCTGCGCTCCCCCAGCCAGATTATCAGGTTCCCTGGGGCTGTCTTTGCATTTCCTCTTGGCTGACTGATGCCTGAAGTGTTTCCCTTCTCATGGAGGGTTGACGTCCAGAATGCATGTGATGGGGAGTGATTTGTTTGGTACCCAGGGTCACTGGTGTTTCTGCTCTCTCCACTTTGTGTTGTACAGTGGGAAGTCAGTCGTTTTATCGTGCCGCCCCTGAGGCTGTATACCTCTGTTATTGGCTGGTCATTCGATTCACTGAATTACCCCAAAGAGCCAGTGTAGATATTTGGAAGACTTAAACAATTGGTATCCTCCTAGCAGAGAATGTGTGAGGATAAAACCATTTCCTTTGAGCTGCTGACCCATTCCCATGCTTCCTGGGAACCCAATATAGAGAATACTCCAGGAATCCTTTGAACTCCCATCTGGGTCTTGTCTGGCATGTCCTTCATTCCCTAATGAGAAAGAGGGCAAGAATGCATCCTGGGTTATATCTCTGACCTCAGCACTCTCCCATTTATTTCTACACAAGGAGGTATTCCCGTTTGCCTACCAGATGTGATTTCCCAGATGGAAAGAATAGAAGCCCCATGGATGGCAGAGGGAGGAGTCCTGATTAGCACTTTCCTAGGTGAGTAAGTGAAGAATTAACAGATGGAAAACACCATAAGCACCATCACAAATGGTCATTGTAGGTGTTGGACAGAGAACTATTCGAGGTCCTTGGAAAAACACTATTTCTATTTCACTTGAGTACTCTCCCATGAACTCATCTTTCACTTAAAATGTCACTTTGCTGACCTTTCTTCACTCATTCATAGTTTTTTGGAGGATGGTTTTTCTTCTTCTGATACTAACCCCTCTACTTATGCTCTGGATCCCATAATTTCCTGCCCCCTCTGTTTATTTTTTCTTTGCATCTTTAATCTCTCTTCAAATCTTTCTTTCTGCTTTCAGATATGTCTAACTGTACATGTGCATAGATGTATATACTATATATATATGTGTATATATATATGTATATACAATATATATGTATATATACACACAAGTATAAGTTCAACTTGAATTTAAAATAACATCCTTTCATCAATCTTATTACTTGTCTTAAATACCTTGGATTTTTTTATCTTTCCTTTCTGTGTGAGACTCATCACCACCACCCAAAATAATCATCTGCACTATTTTTTCCTCCAGTCTCCCTCTCCTACCCTCTTCCTGTCTCTTCTTCTCTCTTCTCCCCCTTTTCCTCCAGCCTCTCCCTCCTTCCCACTGTCTCATCTTTCATCTTTCCCTCTGCTAGGAGCTGGCCAGTCTATAGCATTATGACTACCAAGAGTGGTCATATAATTTCATCTTTTTTACTTTATACTTTTATATATGTGTGTGTGTCTGTGTGTGTGTATGTACACATATAATATATATATATATGTAATATACTTCAATATACTTTCTACCCCCTCCTCTAACTTCCCACCTCCACTCCCATGTCTTTCCTGTGAAATGCTGCAATCTGGCTTCTGTCTCACCACTTTATGGAAAATGATCTGAGTGCTCCCTTTGATTTTGTGATAGTATGAATAGTTTATATAAAAAGATAATTTTCTGCCTTACCATGTACTTCTCCAACCCGTGAGTCATGTAGCTGCATTTTATGGTTACAGCTGCTGAAACTCAAGGAAGGTTTTTACTGTCTATGATTGCTTGCCTCTCCTACTGCCTGTCCTGTGTTTGCCTAGTAGCTGTAGTAACTAGAACTCCAACTGAGCCTTGCTCTCTGACTCTTCCTATGTCCAGTGTTTTTCCGGTTGCTTCTCTTCTGTCTCCAAGGATATTTTCTCAACTTTTAATCTTGTTCTGCTCTCTGCCATATTTCAAGTATAACCAGCCCTTAATGGCACTTCTTGGGGATGATGCCTATGAGATCCTCAATCTTATGTAGGTTGTACTAGATGGCTGCTGAGGTGTTTTCCAACTCAAAGGTTCTTTGGAAATCACTTCATGCTCTGCCCTCCCTGGAATATTGTGGTGTACCACCATTTAGGAAGTATGTTGGCATAGGGAGAATATGGGTACAGCCAGAGAAATGTCGAAGAGGAAGATTTAGGCAGGGACTGGAAGACATTGGAAGGATGGCCTGGGAGTCAATAGATGACAGCCATGAGAATGAGAGACAATGGTATAGCCAGAGTGAATGAACTACCAAAGGGGAGAACCTCTTAAGGGATGGTGGTGGAGCAGTGATCTGAGTTGGACAATAGATTGAGAAATGGCAAGAGTACCAGAAGCAGTCGGTGTGTGATGCACGAAACTCAGAATTATTGTAGATATGATCGTGATGGTTTCAAATTGCTGAATGTTGAATTCAAAGCCAAGGACAGATCCCTCAGGCACTCCTTTAGGAATTCTTAACAAGTTAACATCTAGATATTAATGACTCCTTATTGGACCAGTCTTGCCACCTTCCTTTTCTATCTTCTTCATCAGAATAGCTTGAGGATAACCTGCATCAGTGCTTACTGTTGGTCCATATTCAGCTTGGGGTCAGCTAAAATTTCCAGGCCTTTTGAAGATGATTTACTGCTCAGCTACTATGTCTTTACAGTCCTGTTTTCTACAGTTGGTATCTTGAGTGCAGGAATTCACATCCATCTTTACTAAATTACACATTGTTTATGCTTTCCATTTTTCTATCCTTTTGAGTTTATTATCTTGATTATTCATCTAATATATTTGGTATGTCACATACACTTGTGTCATCAACAGTATTGGTAAGAGTGCTCTCTATGATTACATTAAATTTTTAGATAAAAATATTAAATAAGGATAAGGGGAAGAAACTACCTTTACCAATGCATATTGGCCCCTTCTCTGCTGCTTAGAGGTTTAAAGAATTTTCTGGAAAACTGAGAGGTTAAATGACTTGCCCAGACAGTGTGTGTCAAGACTCCCAGTCTGGCTCTCTAATGATCAAGTTAGGTTTCCTTTCTTTGTGTCAATAGCAATTTTAGTAAAAGTGCCATCTGGGATTCATCAAAAATGTTAACTATGTCTAGGGCCAGATCCACAGTTCTAAGGCATAAAAGCAGAGAATGTACTGTAGTTTCACAAGAACTCCCATGTTCTAGGTTTTTGGGGTAAGGT
The DNA here is from genome assembly GCF_028583685.1 of Petaurus breviceps papuanus. Classification (NCBI taxonomy): domain Eukaryota; kingdom Metazoa; phylum Chordata; class Mammalia; order Diprotodontia; family Petauridae; genus Petaurus; species Petaurus breviceps. The sequence continues at coordinate 229,217 of NW_027186338.1, forward strand.
TATTTGAGCACCTCAAAATCCCCTGAGTCATGCTCTCATCTCACCCACCTTTGTTTTTGTCTTATTGTCAAAGATGTCTTAAGAACCTTTTCTAAATGGGTTGCTGAAATCTAGGTGCCTTGATGCCTACGGCAACACCTCATGCATTGGCCTGTTCATCTTATAAATACAGGAAGTGTAATTGGTTTGCATAACCTCTTATTGAATTTATTCTGTGATTTAGGAATCAACATTTTTCCCCTAAGTGATTACAAATCATTGATTTATCAGGTAGATTTTCTTTTATATGTTCTTGGAGATTATCTTGAAGCTTTTACTAGTTTCTAAAATTAAACTCTTTTTTTCTTTCTGAACAGGTGGAAATTTTCCAAAGAATTGCCAGTATTGAAATTCTGATGCTATCTACAAATGCTTTCAGTATTTTGTAATTAATTCAATTAACTCCTAGACAGCTTGTTGCTCTGTTACTATTGCCTCACCTGTTTGGGGTTTAAATTTCCTGGTAACAGTGATTTTTCTGCTTTTTTCATATTAAAGGAAAAGATATAGTCTAGAACATAGCACAAATACCGTTACTTTGATCAGAGTTCTAAAGTTCCTAGTTTGGAAGAAAGTAGATTTTGACATTTCTTTGTTATTTTCAGATTCTCCTTATCAGAAGACAAGAAGTGAAATCAAGGTGTCAACTTTAAAGCAGAATATTTTTATGGGACAGTCATTGAAAGAGAGATTCATGAAGGAAGGCCCCTGGCATTCCACATTGGGAGAAACTTGGGATTGTGATGACAGGTTAGAAAGGCAGAAAGGAAACCAAGAAACACAGACTCAGGAGTTAATATTCACTAATGAATCTGTTCGTGAATGTAATCTATTTGGGAGAAAGTTCAACCTGGGGTCAGTTATTATTCCACAACAGAGAGTTCATATAGGAGAAAATCTTCCTAAATACAGTACCCTTGGAAAGAGTTTGAAGCAGTTTTTTGACCCACTTAAACCTAAGAGAGTCTCCATTGGGAAGAAATTCAAGTATAAGAAATGCAGGAAACCCTTCAGTTACCAGTCAGATCTTATTCTCTACCATAGACAACATCCTCGAGGAAAATCCCATAAATGTAATGAATGTAACAAATCCTTCAGCAAGAAAGAAAGCCTTAAAGCACATAAACTAATTCATACTGGAGAGAAACATTTTACATGTAATACCTGTGGGAGAGGCTTCAGATACCATTCATCCCTTAAACAACATCAGATAATTCATACTGGTGAGAAACCTTATAAATGCAATGAATGTGGGAAAGGCTTTAGCCGGAGGGGAGTTCTTACGACACATAAATTAAGTCATACTAGAGAAAAACACCTGAAATGTAATGTATGTGGGAAAGGCTTCAGGTACCCTACATCCCTTAGGGTACATAAAAAAATGCATACTGGAGAGAAACCACATATATGTAATGAATGTGGGAAAGCTTTCATCCTGAAGGGAAACTTTATAAACCATAAGAGATTTCATTCAGGTGAGATGCCATTTGAATGTAATGAATGTGGAAAAGCCTTCTTGCTAAGGAGAGATTTTAATAAACACAAGAGAATTCATACTGGTGAGAAACCCTATATATGCAATGAGTGTGGGAAAGCCTTCAGGTGGAATGGAAGCCTTAAATCACATAAGAGAATTCATACTGGAGAGAAACCCTATGTATGTAATGAATGTGGGAAAGCATTTACCAATTATCAAAGCTTAACTTATCATCAGATATTTCATCCTGGAGAGAAAATTTTTCAGTGTAATGAATGTGAGAAAGCATTCACACAGAGGGCAAACCTTAATCGACACAAGAGAATTCATACTGGAGAGAAACCCTATATATGTAACCAGTGTGGGAAAGCCTTTATTGTGATGGGAAACCTTAAAAGACACATGAGAATTCATACAGGAGAAAAACCCTATAAATGTAATGATTGTGGAAAAGCTTTCACCAATCATCAAAGCTTAATTCATCATCAAACAACTCATACTGGAGAAAAAACCTTTCAGTGCAATGAATGTAAGAAAGTCTTTGCCACAAGAGGAAACCTCAACATACATAAGAAAGTTCATACTGGAGAGAAACCTTATGTGTGTAATGAATGTGGGAAAGCCTTCAACCTCAAGGGAAATCTGAATATACATAAAAAAATTCATACTGGAGAGAAACCCTTTGAATGTAGCGATTGTGGAAAAGCCTTCAGACAGAATGGGAGTCTTAAAAGACATAAGAGAATTCATACTGGAGAGAAACCCTATGAATGTAATGAATGTGGGAAAGCCTTCACCAATCAACAAAGCCTGATTTACCATCAAGTATATCATACCAGGGAGAGACCCTTCCAATGCAATGAATGTGGGAAAACCTTCATCCAGAAAGGAAAACTTAATAGGCATTTAAGAACTCATAAGGGAAGCCTTTAACCAGATAGGGAAAAGTAATACATATAAAATAACTCTTACTTGGAAAAATACATTGAATTTAATTAATGTTGCAAAGCCTTTAGCCAGAAGGGAAAATGTCAAATATATTTTAAAATCCATACTGGAGATAAATCCTATAAATATACTTTTGAAATCTAAATTCTCATCAATATTTCATTATGATGAGAAGCTATCAGTATGAGAAATGACTCATACTGGAGGGAAAACCTCTCATGGAATGAATGTAAGAAAGTCTTTGCCACAAGAGGAGATCTTCATGTGCATGTGAGAAAGTTTATGTTAGAGAGAAACCTTATGTATGTAATGAAAATGGGTAAGCCTTCAGTCAGAAGTGAAGCCTTACTTCATGTAAGAGAATTCACTCAAAGATCTTTGAATTTTAGTAATATGGGAAGACTTTCACCAATAATTAAAGTCTAACCCAACATTAAATATTTTTCCTGCATAGGAGAAATCCTTCCAGTGTGATGAATGTCAAAAAGCTTTCAAATGGAGTGGGAACCTTAAAGAACATCACAATTCTTATTAGTGATAATTTTTTTATTGTAATGAATGTAGACAAATCTTGTCCAAACTTTATTTTATATAATAAGATTCATAGTAGAAGAACCCTTTGAATATAAGCAGTACAGGGAGATGTTTAGGTCTAGCCATTACTAGGGGAACATCAGATAATTTATCCTGGAGAAAAACCCATTTAAATGTAAGGAAATTGGGGAAAACCTTCAGAAAGAGTAGAGTATTATTACACATTGGTGAATTCATACTGGACCTTTCAGGGTAAATGAATTAAGGACAGTAATGCCAGCATAGACTAAGGGAGCAGCTGCTGTTGGAAGTAAAGGAGGCAGAATTTGGAGAAGCTCATGTGCCTTCTTTGAGAATGATATTTTGAGAAGCAAAGGGGATGAATTCATATAGAAGATTGAGTTACATATTCAGCTTTAACCAAGAGAGACAAACAAGAGTAGAAGTTGTAAAGAGGCAGATTTCAGTTCATTATATAATCTAAGGAGGCCTGGAAAGCTTGAGTCTAACAGAAAAGTAGCAGCTAAAGCATAATAAGGCAGGATTGTGGGACCTGTGTGTTTTGATTAGTTTTTGTTCTGTTTTTCAGTTTGTTACATGCCACTGATAGTTCTTGGGTATAAAATGGACTTTAATGCACCAACCTATACAGAACTCCTGTGGGGCATTAGGAGTGATTATCTAAGAAGTGCTTTGTGAGGACATGGGCTCAGGATGTATAATATAATGGGAGTTATGAGGAATGTTCTAACTCAAGGTCAGATAGGGACTAGTACCATGAACTTGAAATTTGGACAATAGGAATCGAGAGACTTGGCTTGGGAACTTTTTACTGGTGTTCATAAGTTCCCCAGATGGATGTAACGTCATAATTCCAAGATATGAGCTAAAAGCATCAGCCTGCCCTTTGTAGGGAAAGACATTTTAAACACCAATCAATTACAGTAGATGGGAGCAGAGAACAGTAGGTAGATATTAAATACCTAAACCTCTGTACATGGTAGTATAGCTCAATAACCAGGAGATTATTTTAGAGGCAGCATTGGAGAGTTGAAGTGAGACAGCCAGCAAAGGTGGTGTGATACATGGTGGAAGGCATCTAGTGGAGAGCAGTTCACCGACATCACCAGAAGATTTTAGCAGTTCTGAAGTTTGGAGGTACATCACCCCAGTCACACATGTGCCATGGCCATATCAGTTCTTGAAGTGTTAAATTGACAATGATGCATGCCTCTTCCATATTGGTTCCCAGGTCATGTATGTACTCTCTATGTATCTTCTTTCCATCTGCTCTTCTGATAACCTGTGGGAAAATGTGCCCCATGTGTGCATGGGGATATTTTGTTACTTTATTTGTCATGCTGTTAGATTAAATGCCTTTTGTGTTGAGTTATTCTTTCTTATGCCTATCTGGTAAAAGTCCTTTCTGGGACATGCAAGCTGTTTTTGAGAGGTTGCTGAAGACCAGATTGACTCAGACCTAGTGTTGATTTTCTGAGGGCCTACATTCGGAGTGGCAGGGGGTATTAGGGTATTAGGGACAATCATTCTGACTAGAGAATTGTCAAAAAAGTGGGTTAGACTTTCATAAGTTAGTGGTTTCTCTACCACTGGAAATTTTAAGTGGTAAAATCACTTGCCAGAGATGTTACCGAAGGCATTCCTCTTCAGATTCAAATTGGACCACATCACCTCTGAGGTCCTTCCCAACTCTTAGATCCTTTGAATTAGTTCTTAGTGGTTGAACTAGAAAAATGCTCTAATAGGAAAACCTCAAGAGCTCAGATAGTAGATGATAGAAGCAAAATGATATGGGAAAAATCTAGGGATTGGGAAGATGGGTTAAATCCAACATGGAGATAGAAGACTTAACAGGAGAAGTAAGAGGCTGAATGACTTATTGAGAGACAGGTTAATCAGGGGCTCTGTAGACTTAACTCTAAAAAGACCCTAGCATGAATTGTATGGGAGAGGACTCCCAGGACAGAAATTTCAAGAGCCAAAGTAGGGATTCTTTTTGTGTGTGTAAGTTAGAATAGATATTTATGGAAGTAATTTCCTAGTTTAAAGTCCCATTTATCTGGTTATAGACTTGAAGCCTACACCAGCTTCCAGAAACCTACAGACCCTAAGGGGAATCGCTTTGACTTGAATTGGCATATGGGATATTTGCTGTATCAGGAAAAATGTCAGAACAAAAACAAAACCCCCAAAACAAAAACATACCTCCACAAAACCCCAACTTATAGCAACAGTGTAAAGTTGATGTGGAAAGGTAGCAAATCGGGAGAAATATAACGATCCATATTAGTACTCTATAAGGCCCTCTATTCTATTAGCAATTGATAAACTAATTGCTTTTAGAGGACTGTATTTTGTAAGGAGGTTGTTTGTTATGAAGTATTGTGTCAAAGCAATATATTAATGCTAGAAGAGACTTATCCTACATCAACTAAAAGCATATGTGAGACAGTAAGTAGGATTTGCTTTTGTTGTGGCTTTTATACATAAATCTCTTGATCACAGAATCTTGGTCATGAACGTGGAATAGAATATTTGTGGAATGTTAAAAAGAAAGCTGTGATTGGGGCGGCCAGGTGGCTCAGCAACTAAGAGCACTGGCTCCAGTGTCGGGATGACCTGGGTTCAAATCTGGGCTCAGATACTTAGCACCACACCCAGAAATAACTGGCCGTGTAACCTTGAGCAAGTTACTTAACCCCGATTGCTTCTAAAAACAAAAAGAAAGCTGATGATAGAGGGTGGTGCTTTTAAGATGGGATTTTTTTAGAACGTGGTAATATGACTGATGTGTGTAATCATCAGGTGTGTGGGAAGTGAAATATCTTAATTATCCCCATTTAGTCAGAGGTCTACATGAGCATGCCTGGAGAATTAACTGTCATGGAGTTTTTCAGCAGCTCATCTCCCTTCCCTTAGCAGAATCAGGGCCTTTTCAAAACAAGTGGACCAAAATGACAACCCCTACTGACTTATTCCACTTGTGAAATTTCTAGCTTGATTTTTGCTGGGAGTACCTTGATGTTGACTTCTTTGCTATGTGATCAAAGTTTACTAGTTTACCTCTAGCTTCTACTTTGATTTTAGGGTCTGGCACCTATGATAGTCCCCAAAGAACAAATAGGCTTAGGTCTCCTGAAAGGAAAATTCACCCCACACTCCCTCTCTTGCTCTGAGTACTAAGTAAAGTTCAAAAGCAGCTCAGGTTTATGTTGACATTTTCATCATGTTAAAAGTTTAGTTACAAAAATGTGCCTTTTGAGCAAAGTTTAATGCTTCCAGAGTCCTATGGAGGGAGAGAAGAGAAGGGAAGAAAAAGGTATCACAGTCAATACCTTCAAAACCAACACAATTCAATGAATGCCAAGAGGAAAAGACTGGAAAAGTTGCTTTTAAATTAGAAACGGTTGTTGTCCGAATCAGGAATACTTGAAGATAACTGTTTAATCTTTATTCCTGCATCAAACCAATGCACAATGTGATGCAATTCGTGTGTTTTACCTTAATGATTTGCTTTTTACCCTCTATTTGAAGCACCATATCACAAAATCTTTGACGTTAATGTGAGGAAAACTATGCTTGTTGGAAGCTGAAAGAAGAGGGTAGTACATTTTAAAATCCTTTATTTTGTTGTTTTTTTAATAACGGATTTTTAAAATAAATTGAGCACTTCTGTAAAAGGATTGTATATAGGACTGAAGACTTTCAGTTACATGCAACTTGCTTTTCTTGTATGTGTAATAAATTCAATATGTAATTCAAAGTTTTGCTTGATTGTGATTCTCTTCTTGTCTTCCATTCTCTTCATTTTAAAACTCCTTCAAGGACTCTCTTCCCACTTCCCCTTCCTTTTTTTGGAAAGAAATTATTAAATACATACAGGTCTATCCAAAAGCTCTTATTATTTTTTTCTCTTCTAGTTTAAGCACATCCTGAAGATATACTTTCAACTCTGTGTTCCAAATTCTGGACAGATTCAGAATGCAGAGAGACAGATAAAAGGGAAGAAGATCCTTTCTCTATTTACAGAAATTTATAGCATTGCTGACTAATTAGAAATTAAATTTGTCCAATTAAAGATTAAACCTATTTACTGAGCATTTCCAAATTATGATGACAACGTGGTTTGATTTTTAAAATATATACTAAAATTTTGTAGCAGGTTTTTCAGGGGGCAGTTCCCTAGCATTTTGAGAGTAGAAACTTTTTTGAACTTTATATACAAGTAGCACCTAGACACCTTTATCACTTTCTTTCTTTCCTGAGGAGTGAAAGATTTATTATTTTAGTGTAGGGGGGAAAGGTGATTTTACCAACTGGAGAATGCTCAGTTTTGTTTTTAGTGATTCCAAAAGTGGAAAAAGAAAAAAAAAACCAAGAAAGCACTTTTGCATTTTGAAGTTTTTACACCCTTATTGCTTCAGAACCACTTAGTGCAACTCTTAATTATTTTTTCAAGCTTGGAAAGGTTTCTCTAAATCAGAAAGAAATCATTTCAGGAATAGGCAAAAATTCATTTTAATAGAATGTTTTACCTTCCTAAGGTGTTACTATGTGAATGATTTAGTAGAACTTGATTGCCTAGACAAATTAGAGGCAAATCACCAAAAATAAATTGGAATACACTATTCATTTTCAAGCTCTTAGAAACCAAATTGGAAATAGTTTACCTGATCAAAGGAGAAACTCTGTAAATCTTGAAGTTAATATTTTTATCAGGAAAATTTTTGCATGAATTGGTAGTATGTAAGAAAACATGCTAATTTGCAAAGGAGAGATTCAGTGGAGTAAAGATGTGTAAAGTGAAGATGTATTGGGGTTGGATTGGGAAATAAAGATGTGAAAGACAAAATAATAGTGAAGGAAGGGTTGAATTAGTGTGGAATTTATAGAGCTTTTGAAGCTGATTTTGAATAATTTTGAAGTTTATAGAACTTTTATCAAAGTTCATAGGAATAAATGGAAAGAAAGTTCAAGGAAGTTGAAGATATTTTGTACTGACACAGGATAGAAAACTCAATTAGAGGGCAATGTAAAATAAGAGTTTTGATTTGCCAAAGAGCAGGAAGATAGTGTTTTCATGAAAGTTGGAATAATGCAAGGTTCTCATCTTTGCCAGCTATCAAAATGTCCAGCATAGATCAAGAGAAAAGCTCAGGCTTTAGTAAAATATTGTAGAAAAGTTTAACAAGTTTTAGATCTCATTGAGAGAAGACGACACAAAGATTTCCATGCCTGTGAAATTATGAGCTCTTTTTGGGAAATGCTTGGGTTCTTTTTCTGAGAAAGTTTAATAGGCTTTAGTTTTCTTATTTCTCAATGCTTTCTAATCTTGCTTCCATAGATTTTTTTTTAAGCAATTGGGGTTACGTAACTTGCTCAAGGTTACACGGCCAGTTATTTCTGGGTGTCGTGCTGAGTATCTGAGCCCGGATTTGATCCAGGTCATCCCAATACTGGAGCCGGTGCTCTTACTCGCTGAGCCACCTGGCCGCCCCTAAGCAATTGGGGTTAACTAACTTGCTCAAGGTTACACGGCCAGGTGTTTCTGGGTGGGTGCTAAGTGTCTGAGCCTGGGATTCGATCTCCAGGTCTTCTCAACACTGGAGCCAGTGCTCTTACTCGCTGTGCTACCTGGCCGCCGCTTCCATAGATTTTTATGTTTTCAAGGATATAAAAAAGTAGTTGGAGTAATGATCACTATTGATAAAATTAAAATTTGGATTTGTTTGAGGTTTTGGTAAATTAATTGGGGAAAATTATTGTTTATAGCATAGTTGATCTGTGCTCTGAACGGCAACTGCTTGTACCCCCTTTGTAACTATACGAACAAAAAAGATGAAGACTGTTGATTTCTGAATGCAACTAGAAGAGAATACCAAAATTGAAAGATGAATGAAAAGATTTTTTCATGTAAGTTAATTCAGAAATGTATTCACTTGGATAACGGTTATTAGATGGGTGATAACTTTTGTGTTTCATACTTTAAATCTATGTTATTGTTTTATATTTGTATTATGCTTTTAATTTTTTACATTGTGATTTGAGAAACTATTGTATAAGAAATGTTCATTTGAGAAATGACATCTAAAGTGTGATGCATTTATATTATTAGTAGGTTAACTCCTCTTTTGAATTTAAACTATTACTTTTTAGAGAATTTTCTTTGTAGGATGAATATCCTTATGGTTAAATGGCTGTTGTGAGTATTTAATTGGGTGTGTTTTGTTTTAAAGAGAATAGTAATACTTAGTGTTTGGGAGAAGTACAGAAGCACTTGGAAAGTTTCATGATCTGTGAAGTTCTTTGGGGACTTGCCAGTTTTTCTGGATCTTTAGCACTGACGAGGTCATAAAATCTTATCAGTTCGGGGTGGCTAGGTGGCGCAGTGAATAGAGCACTGGCCCTGGAGTCAGGAGGACCTAAGTTCAAATTCGACCTCAGACTCTTAACACTTACTAGCCATGTGACCTTGGGCAAGTTACTTAATCCCAATTGCCCTGAAAAAAAATCCCCCCAAAATCTTATCAGTTCTGTGGAGTGGCAAGAATACATGTGAGGATAATGAGAACTTTGTAAATTCTAATAGTAGATTGGTTTATTGAAGAGCCAAGATCCCTTCCTCTAGCACAGGCACTTAAAACCAAAATGGGAGAAGGCTTACAAGTTTGCTTATAATATAGAAGTGATTTATGGGGTATATTGCCTGACTACTGATTATGAAGTCTATGTAAGCTGACTGGATAAATTATACCTGGAGTAGCATATATTAAAGTTACATCTTTGTGTTAACTTTGGATTATCAGATGAAAGTTTAAAAGATTTTTTTTTGCTATAGGGATTGATAAGTGATACCTTAGAATATCCAGGCTAACAGTAGCCAGTATCCTTCTGGGTTTTGCATGAATTATCATGTATTTGGGGGCTGCTAGGGGGTGCCATGGATAGACTGCTGGACCTGGAGTCAGGAAGATTAACTTTCCTGAGTTCAAATATGTCCTTAGACACTCTAACTTAACCCTGTTTGCCTCCATTTCCTCATCTCTAAAATGAGCCAGAGAAAGAAATGGCAAACCACTCTAGTATCTCTGCCAAGAAAATTCCAAATGGGATCACAAAGAGTTGGATGTGACTGAATAATAACAAAATCATGCATCTGCTTTATATGTAAAAATCCCAAATTATGACTATTTTATCAATTTATACTGATTGACTTTTCACATCAGAATGTGTTTAACCTAGAAGAGAAAAAATAAGAGCTTTTGGATGGACCTTGTATGTATTTAATAAGTATTATGGGTAAGTGTTTTACTTATTGTTAACTAAATGTTATTGCAACATGAAAAATATTTTTACCCCCCTCTAAATTGTAAGCAGTGGAACTTGCTAGGTTAGTCAGAACCTCTTGGAACTGTAACTTGATTTGCTCCAAGTTTCAAATTCAGGTATAACTATTTAAATTATTGGTAAACAAATGCTCCACCATTTAAGGGAAAATGCTAAGAACTGCTCAGATGGGGTGCCATATGAAAATGTTATAGGTGGATATAGATGACTGGAAAGGTAGAGAAGACAATCGTATGAAGAAATGTTGGATTCCTTGTCTCATTTTCCCCACTGTATTATTTACTTTCTGAACATGAAAATTTCCCATTTGGTAGATCATGAGCATTTGTGGGGGTCCAAAGGCTTTGAGACGTTTTGAATAATGTGGAATACTGTTGCATGATTGGCACTTAGTAGCACATTCTTTTTGAATGATGTGAGGATAACATATATCCTCAAAGGGAGAAAGTGAAAATGATAATAATAAATAAGTTTAATGAGAAAAGCAACAAGTTCAAATTATTTTCACTTGAGGATTAAGATTTATATAGTTGGCTTCCAAATGTTTTCATGGGTAAAACATTACACAAAGGACTGATAAAAGCTCTTAAAAACTTGGCCCCTCCCTACTTTTCCAGTCTTCTTATACTTTACTCTTCTCCATGTACTGTGTGATCCAGTGCCATTGGCCTTCTTGCTGTTCTTTGACATTGAAGCTCTACTTCCTTACTCCATACCTTTTCTTTTCCTTTCTCCCTCTCTCCTCCTTTCTTACCTTCCTTGCTTCCTTCTTCCCTCCCTCCCTCCTTCCTTTCCTTTCTTCCTTCCCTCTTTCTTTTCTTCTTTCCTTTCCTCCTTCCTTCCTTTCCCCTTCCCTCTCTTCTCTTTCTTTTGGGATGTTTTTATTTTTTTTTTCAGTTCCAAATTCTCTTTCTCTTTGCCTCCTCCCCCACCTGATGAGAAGGTAAGAAAAAGAAAGCCTCTTACAAATATGTATAGTTATGTAGAACAATTTCCACAATAACATGTCTCTCTGCCCCCCTCCAAAAAAAAAAGAAGAAAAGAAAAAAAAGTATTTGCTAGCCTGTTCTCTGATTCTATCGATTCTCTGTCTAGAGATGGATAGTATGTTTCATCATGAGTCCTTTGGAATTCTGGTGTGTCATTTTGTTTATTAGAGTTACTAAAGTCATTCAAAATTGATTATCTTTACAATATTGAGGTTACTATTTATAGAATTTTCCTGATTCTACTCACTTCATTTTGCATCAGTTTGTACGTCTTCCCAAGTTTTTTAAACCATCCTCTTTATCATTTCTTATAGTACAGTAGTATTCCATCACATTAATATACAACAACTTGTTGAGTCATTCCTCAAGTGATGGGCATCCCCTCAATCTCCAATTCTTTGCCACAACAGAGTTCTGCTATAAATATTTTTGCATATATGGGTCCTCTTCCTCTTTTTTTTTTTATTACTTTGGGGTCATAGCCTTAGTAGCAATATTGCTGGATCAAAAAGTATGCACAGTTTAATAGCCTTTTGGGCATAGTTTCGAATTGCTTTCCAGAATGGTTAGACTCTTCAACAGTGCATTGGTGTGCCTGTTTTTTCACATCCCCTCCACCACTGATTATTTTTCTTTTCTGGAATATTATCCAATCTAATGGGTATGGGGTAATACATCAGTATGGTTTAATATTTGTTTCTCTATTTATTAGTGATTAATATTCATATGGCTATTGATTGCTTTGCTTTCTTCCTCTGAAAACTGCTTGTTCAAATCATTTGACCATTTATAAACAAATTTTATTTGTTTCCTATTTATTTTGTAAATGAGATCTTTAGACTTATGGTGGAGTCAGGAAGATTCCTCTCCCTGAGTTCAAATCCAGCCTCAGACACTTACAAGCTGTGTGACCTTGGGCAAGTCACTTAACCCTATTTGCCTCAGTTTCTTCATCTGGAAAATGAGCTAGAGAAGGAAATGGCAAACCAATATCTTTGCCAAGAGAACTCCAAAATGGTGTCATGAAAAATTGGGCAAGACTGAAATGACCAAACAACAATAACTACACCATCCTTTCTTTAACGATGGCATCTCTAATAATTGCATCTTATTCTTCAAGTTTTACTGTTTTCTTGTTATTAGTCTTTGAAGCTGACTATCCACTCTAGTTACACATTCTAATGGTGTTTTATCTTTTTGCTGGTTAGTATATTGACTAAATTCTGAGTACTTGTTGCCCCCCCAGCACCAGTTGCCTTTCTGATCTCAGGAAACATTCTTGCCAAGTACAATTAGGTAATTAAACATTTTATACTTTGCAGCATTACAGATGCTGTGTCTTTAAGACTTTTTAATAGTCTGCCTTTTTCTCCATTTCATGTACCTTCCACTATGGTAAAGCTTCAGTCATATTTCTACCTAGGCTTCCACACTGATGATGTCAAGAGTGAAATCTGTCCCATATAAATTGTCCCTGAACCATGGTTAGGGTGCCAAAGGTGAGACTGGTTATATCATATAGAAGGAGCTTGATTTTTATAGGAAATAAGGAGTGGTGGTACCACCAATATAATTGGGAAAGTCAGGAATGGCATATGGTCTGGGGGAGAAAAAATGATAGTTTGGTTTTTAGTGTATTGACCTTGAGGTGGTAACAAAACTTTCATGTGGAGATATCCAATAGGCAGTTGGATATTCTGCCATGGAACTCAGAGCTAGATATAGGTTAGGTAATTAATCATCAATAGAGAGTTAATTTTTAAAGCCAGGAGAATGAAAGAATTGTATAAATGAAGGAGTATATAGAGAGAAAAAAGCAAGAATTGAGAAATCATCTGTCCTATACCAGCTGGTGACCAGTCCTGAACCTTTATCCTGATCATCAAGGTGAGAACCCATCAGACTGACATATGATGGGCCAAGATCACAGAGGGACAGATTTACAGCTGGAAAGGACTGTTGAGGTCATTGAGTTAAACCCCTTCATTTTAAAAATGAGGAAAATGAGATCCAGAAAGGAAAAGTGACTTGCCAGGAACAATTAAGGAATAGGGCTTCTCTCTTAGGTTCAGCCAGGATAAAGGCAGAAAAGGAGCATTACAGAGGATGTCCAAAGTGTCCCTGTGATCAAGGGTCTCCATAATAGCAGGGTCCCCAGGACTGTGGAGAAGCAGCAAAAACTGGAGAAAGCCAGGTCACACCACACCCTAAATCTATCAAAGATGATCCATAACAAGACATGTAGTTTTGATTATAAGGTGGGGAGGGCAAGTTTTGAGGGGCCAAGCCTTGACCTCTTTGGGAAGGATGTAAATGGTCAAATGAAGTCAAGTCAACAAGCATTTATTAAGTTCGTAGAATATGTCAAGCATTGAGCTAAGCACTGAGAACAAAAATATAGGCAAAAAATACATAGGCTTCTGGAGAAGCCCACTGTCTAATGGGGAGATGACACACAATTAGGTACAGACAAAAACAATTGGAGATAAGCACAAAGAGAAGATATGACTAGCATTATGTGGGATTAGGAAATTCTACTTGGGGAAGCTAGGATTTTACCTGGCACTTGAAGGAAGTTCAGGAAGCCAAAAAACTGAGATGAGGAGGGAGAGCATTCCAGGCATAGGGCATAGTCATAGAAAATGCCCAGTCAGGAGATGGAATTTGCTTTTATAGATCTTAGGTGTTTAGAATCCTGGGGCTTGGCAACCCAATAGAATCATACAGAGGACTCAGTTAAAGGAGCACCATCTGGCCCAAATAATAAGGATATTCAATATATTTTATAAAATATTATAGAACATATAGGAAAGTGTGAAATATTAAAGAAGTATTAAGATAAAAATAAAACAATCCATTTTTATAAATTACCAGAGGATGTGGGTCTTTCTAAAATTAGGAACTTTAGGGATTTTGGGAAGTGATTATTATCTGATGATAAAACCTCTCACAAAATAGAGGAAATATGGCATATTTGGGGTAGAAATATGACTGAAGCTTTACCATAGTGGAAGGTACATGAAATAGAGAAAAAGGCAGACTATGGGTGTTGAGTCAAAAAATAAATTATTCAATCCCATTTAAAGCGACAAAATGCTCTACCTATGAATACCTTAAGGGCATAACCAATCAGAGATGTGAACTAGGTGGGAACAAAGCCTAAACACTTCCATTGAATCAAGCATTCAAATCAATCAAAATCAGACTAAGTTTGAAACGTCTTTGAGCCATTGGATGAATTGGAGTGACAATGCACAGGAAGTATGTCTGAAGAGGCAGGTCATGCCTCTAAGTCTTTATAATAAGAGCTAGCAACTGTATAGTGTTTGAAAGTTTACAAAGCATATTAATAAATGATTCTCATTTGATTCTCACAACAAAGCTGTGAGGCAGATGCTATTATTATCCCCATTTTGTAGAGAAGTTAAATGACTTGCCCAGGTGCACATGGCTAGTAACTCTCGGAGGGGTGATTAGAACTCAGATCTCTCCCTAGGCCTCAGTCTAAGCCTCTTCCTTTCCCACTTTTCTTGACCAGAGGAAGGTTGTAGGATTGGGACTTACTGCGGATTCTTAGCACTGTCACTAGATGGCAGTAATGGCCAAGGAAAGGGAGTTTCAAGCCTGCAAGAAGTCGTCTAGAAAGATTTGTTGTTCAGTTGTGTCCAACTCTTTGTGATCCCATTTGGGTTTTCTTGGCAGAGATACCAGAGTGGTTTGTCATTTTCCTTCTCCATATCATTTTACAGATGAGGAAACGGAGGTAAACAGGGTTAAGTGACTTGCCCAGGGTCATCCAGCTAAGAAGTGCCTGAGGCTGGATTTGAACTCAGGAAGACGGAGTCCTTATGACTCCAGGCCTGGAGCTCTATCCACTGCACCATTTAACTGTATTAGAAATATCAGAAAGCTACAACATACCTAAAGGAAGGACCACGGAGAAAGGACCAGGGGAGAAAATGGACTTCCCAAAATTAGAAGCAGTCACATGTGCTCTCCAAGCCCAAGTCTGCTTTGACTCTCTGTGTACATGTGGGAGAGTCACTGTTCTTACTATACGGCCTTAGTAAACAGTCCTCTCTAATTAAGTCTGGCTGACTAATTGATGTCAGTCAACAAGCATGGGAGTGTCTACCATGTGCACAAACTCCATCCTTGCCTAAAAGTCTACATATTTTAATGGGGGAGACAACATGCCCTAAACTGTACACATGATGTACACAGGGTACATTGGAGATAGTTTGGAGAAGGTACTAGCCCAGGTTGTGGGAGTCTGGGAGATACCCTGCAGGAGGTATTTGTGTGCAGCTTCTAGAGAGAGCCAGCAGGTGGCGATAAGAAAGAGGAGAGCATTTCGGGCATGGGGAACAGCCAATGGAAAGGCTAGGGAGATTGAGGGTTGTGTTGGAGAGACAGCAGGAAAGTTAATGCCTCCAAACTTTAGAGTAGGTAAAAGGGTGAGGACTGGCAAGGTAGGAGAGGGCCAGGTTGTGAAGGGCTTTAAAGCCAAAGAGATGCTTTATATTTAATCTTGGAGGTAATAAGAACCCCCAGACTTTAGTGAGTGGAGGGAGGTGGTCACATGGTCAGATCTGTGCCTTAGGATGAGATCACCAATGGTTTCATAGACAAGGGATTGGAGTGGGGTGAGACTTGAGGCAGGGAGACCAGCCTGCACCAGGGTGGCAGCTCTGTGAGTGAAGAAAGGGGAAAGTAATCGAAATGTTGTGAATGTAGAAAGGACATGAGCTGAGGATGAAACCAAGGTTTTGAGCAGAGATTACTGGAAGGGTGATGGTACTCTTGACCAGAATATGGAAATTTGGAAAAGGGGGAGGATTTGGGGGAAAAGATAATGAGTTTTCTTTCAACGTGTTGAATTTGAGATGCCTATGACATCCATTTTGAGATGTCTAAAAGGCAATTGGTTATGTGGTCTCTAACTCATGAGAAAGATTAGGGCTGGGTGTATAGATCGAGGAATCATCTACATAGAGGTGTTAATTGAACCTACAAGAGCTCATGAGATATTGCATTAGAAAAATAACCTTCCAACCCCTCAGGGATACCTTAGACTCCGAGGGCATAAGTATTGCCTCAGAGGTCTCAACTGCCAGTGCAGTTAAGATGGGGACGATGAATCCAAACCGTGTATGTACTACACCACATTACTATAACTCTTTGGCTACATCCATTCTGTCCCTTGGGAGGGAAATCACTGTTCTGTCAATAAGCCCCAAGTCCATTGGTATGGGATTTTCTCTTTATTGGTGAAGCTCCATGCCTCCTCTCATCTGTGTGAGGTGCAGGGGTAGGATTGTCCAGAGTAGAAGAGAAGAAAGATCTGGTTTTTTTAATCTCTTTGGGGTCTTGTAGCTTCCAGAATCAAGAGAGAAGATGCATAGAATTCCAGTCTTTCTTCAGAACCATCTGGGAAAATGCTGACAGTAATCATATCCTAATTTTTGTGTTGCTACACTACAGACTTCAGGGAATTTTCCCCTTGGACAGGATCTGGGACTTTCTTGGTTGAGTTGAGATATCTCTCTCCCAGTTGAAGAATTCCTTCAATCTGTATTTTCTCATATATATATATATATATATGTATACGTATATGTGTATGTGTGTATGCATGTATATATAATGTGTGTATATGTATATATTTTATATATGTATACTTTCTCTGATTTCTGTTTTCTGTCAACTTGGGTTCTTTTGCTATTTGCTATATGTGTTAATTGTACAACTGGCATTTGGTGGGAATGAGGTCAAGCCTTGGAGCTAAAGCTTGGGGCCCTCCTTCCCCATTAAGAAATAACCATCAGGAATTTATCTTGAACCTTAAAATCACATCCCCTGGACTAACAATATTTAAGGGAGCAGATACATATAATTTCATCCTACATCCATTCTTTTTGAGGGGAGCTTTTTGCTTTCATTTCTAGTGGGAATTAAAATCTCTTCTGGAGAATGGTGGGGGAAGGGGACCCTAGGGATGCATGTATTCAAACTCCCCTTCAAGTCACATGTGACACCCATGCCTATATGTAGGAGACAGCTTCACTATAAAAGGTTGACCTTCTAATGATGTAACAACGATTTTTGTTTTGTAGCCGCGAAAATAATCATAATTAGTGTTTATGGAGTTAAGGTTTGAAAAATGCTTTACAAATCTCATTTTATCCTCATAATAACTTTCTTAGACATGTGCTATTATCCCCATTTTACAAAGGAAGAAATAGACTCTGAGAATTTTCGAGGCTCACACAGGTAGTAGGTGACAAAGGTGAGATTCAAATTCATGCTGTCCTGACCCCCAAGTCCAGCACTAATAACACAAGGAAGAATTAACAGACTTCTTTCTATGAGACAGCAAAGAATAATTAGTAGGAGGGCATTCTCTTCCTGTTGCCTAGAGGTGCTTACAGTACCTTCTTTGCTCCCTCTTTCATGCCAGGGGGCTTCTTCCATAAGTACCCACAGGGCAGCTGCTTTTTACCCACCAGGATGTGTTTCTGTACTGGATGGTCCAACCATACTGGCCTACTCATTGTTCTCCCCACTTGACTCCTCTCCACCTCTTGGAATCCCTCGTTTCCTTCAAGAATACATTCAAGTGCTGAATTCCACAGGAGACCCTTCCTGCTCCCCTTCTCCTTCCCTACCCCTCCTCCTTCTGATGAATGATTCACTCCCCGAGCGTTGGGGAGAGGGAGTGTCGGCTTCATCTTGCGTGTTTCTTTGTACACGCTTTGTATATTTTGTCCTTAGACTTCTCAAGCCACAGTTTTTACTACTGGCTTCATTCTTGAAATTTGTCTCATTGTTTTTCTATAACTCTTCTTACCTAGTGGCGGGCCTCAGGAGTAGGGTTAGAGTTAACCCTGACTCCCCAGATCCCCCTCCCCCTCCATTGCAGTCCACCACTCTCCCAAACCAGATTAATATGCAACTAAAGACTATTTAACAAGCTAAAAATATATAATACCTCACAGATAAATGAATAGCTGGTTTTCTAAATAGATTCTCATGCATAATTGGTATCATGGCTTCCCATTTCTTTGTTTGACACCACTGCCTTTATTTAGATAATCACCCAGTCCACATCCTGTCCCCCCATTTTACAGAGGAAGAAAATGAAGCCCAGAGCATTGGTGAGCCCTTACGAAATTTCACTCTCAGCCTACTCAAAATAGCTGTAATTGTCGATCTGAATAGAATCTGTGGGCTTACAAAGCCTTATGCTCCAGATGACTGGCTTGAGAAAGGCCGTTGTCATGGCATCCAGGCAGGAGAGAAGGGCAGGCTGTTCTCCTGAGACCCAGGCTGATGTTGAGCCCTAAAGAGGAAAACGGGGGTAAGAGAAGGAGGGGCAGGGGGGCGGAAAGGAAGAGAAATGGATGGTCAGGGAGATGTGGAGGGCAGGTGGGCTTGTTTATGCTCTGAACAGGAACTCCCCTTGCTAAGCTCTCATTGAACTTTAGGGAGAATGGAAGGAGATGAATAATGGTGATTTGGAATGGGGGAGAACGCTCTACCTGGGAGGATAAATGTCCAGTTCTCTTCTGACCAGGAGACTGTAGAAGGAAAGTTGCCAGTATCTTGAGTGGGAGACACAAATCATTTGTGCAGCCCTGAGTTCAGACCCTTCTGGGACAAGACCTTGGTCCTGGAGTCAGAGGAATTGCTGTGTCACTCACCACCTGTGTGACCTGGGGTGATTAACTTTATTTCCTGTGTCTCACTTTTACCATGTATAATATAATGACAGCTAACATTTATGGAGCTCTTTCAACTTTGCAAAAGCGTTTTTAGTATATTGTCTCATTTAATTCTCACAAAAGGTCAAACATTGCCCTTATAAGTGATGGAAAGGTTAGACTAATTGGCCTCTAAGGTTCCTGCCAGTTCTAAATCTGTAATTCTGAGTTTCCCTTCTCCCTTCTATTCACAGTCCTAATCATTCCCCATGGCACTACCAGCATTAGGAAGGAGGTAAAATTTAGAAATGATGTCACCAGCTTAGCCTGTTCCCTGTGGTACTGGCTCCCAGGTGAGGAAGAAGGTAAGAGGGTGCCTGGTATCTGATGGGACTTGGTGGCTGATACTGTGTGACCTTGGGTAAGTCACTTCCTGAAGAAGTCTTTATAAAAGAGGGATCATAATACTTTTTCTCCCAACTCACTTATGAGTGTGTTCTTGTGAATGTACATGAAAAGAAGAAATCATTAAAGAGAAAAATATTATTTATAGTTAAATTTCAGTAATTTTCATTAGGTTTTTTTTTGTCCACGGATTGTCAAGCATTTTTGCTTTCTCCATTTAGACACAGTAGGTACCCTGCTTCCCTGTCCTCGTCTCCAGGAGAGACAGTCACTATGAGGGTCACAGGGCCAGGAAGAGTGTAGTAGCTGATGGTTTTGGACTCAAACTCCATCTTATGGGTATATCCTACATGACTTCTGGGGGCACTGCCAGGTTCAGTGACTGTGGGCTAGGGGCAAAGTTAACTCTTAGCTTCATCAACCTTCCTGTTGTTCCATCGATCCTTTGGAATCTGCAATGGTGACGGCCAGCA
This sequence comes from Petaurus breviceps papuanus, assembly GCF_028583685.1. Lineage (NCBI taxonomy): Eukaryota > Metazoa > Chordata > Mammalia > Diprotodontia > Petauridae > Petaurus > Petaurus breviceps. The sequence continues at coordinate 249,150 of NW_027186338.1, forward strand.
ATGCACTAGGCTTTCTTCCATAGGACTCCTCTGATCTTCCTGTTTTTTAATCCAAGGAAGCAATGATGTCTTTCAGAGTCCAAGGGTCAGAGCCTCCTTATTTTCACTGTAAAACTTCTCTGGCCCCAGCTCCCAGTTCCACAGGGTGGGATGGAGGACAGGACCACAGGTAGAGAGCCAGCACAGAACCTGCAGATCTCCCAGGGCAGCCCCATTTTGTAAATGAGGAAACAGATCCAGAGAGAGAGTGGGTAAGGAGGGACGGTTAGGGAGTGTTGTGGCTCATGGTGCTTCAAAGGCTAAATCTGGGAGGATTTGGGGATGAAGGAATCAATCAGTAAGCATTTATTAAGCACCTACTGTGTGTCCGGCACTATGTTAGGTGCTGGAGATACAAGTACAACATGAAACAGTCTCTGCCACATACACGGGAAAGTAAAGCAACTCTGGGTCCTGGTGGGAGGGGAAAGGGATGTGGAGGAAGTGAGGCCAGGGAGGCAGAAAGCCTGTGTAGGGAGAGCAGAGGCAGGACATGGGCAGGAAGACAGACAGTGTAACAGAACTATGGGAGTGAGGCAGGGACACCTGGGTGCCCAGGGAGGAGCTGCAGCCAGGGGTGGGGAAGCAAGGGAGACCTGAGTTCAGATGTCGACTCAGACACTTACACACTGGGAGTCATCTCACTTTTCTCAGTTTCTTCATCATGAGGATAACAATACCTATGATACTTCACAGGTCACTGGGCAGATCAAATGATTTACTATATGTAAGGCACTTTGCAAACCTTAAAGCACTCTATAAATCCCTTCCCTCTCCTTTCCCCTCCCCTTCCCTCTTCCCTTCTCTTCCTTTCTCTTCCTTTCACTTCTCTTTCCTTCTGATAGAACACTAGACCTAGAGTCAGGAAGACCTAATAGGGTCACTTAATTTCTCTCTGCCTCAGTTTCCCCACCTGTAAAATGGGGATAATAATAACATCTACATCACAAAGTTGTTGTGAGGACCAAATGAGACAATATAAAGCACTTGGCACATTGTAGGCACTTTATTAAAGTACTTGTTGTCTTCCCCCTACTTCCCTTCCTTCTCTGTGCAACAGAGTGTAGGATCCTTAAGAAAGGGACTGTTTTGTTTTTTGTTTTCTACCCCCAGCACCCAGCACTGTATCTCGAATGTGGTAGGTTGTTAATAAAAGTTTATTGAATTTAATGGAATGAATTTGAGGTCCTTCACCCTCCTGGTTGCCTTCTCTGGATGTTCTCTACCTAATCAATTTCCTTCCTAAAATATTTTAGTTGTGATTTGATCAACAGAATCCAGTGGGACTATTACTTCCCTATTCTTGGAAACTCTGCTTATCAATGTAAGCCATGACCAAATTCACTTTCTTGTTGCCTTATCATTGTTGACTTATATTGATTCCACAGACCACCAAAACCCCTAGATCTTTTTCAAATTGCTGTTGAACCATATCTCTCACATCTTGTACTTGGGAAGTCAGGTTTTTGAGCTTAATATATGATTATGTTTATTTCAACTAAATTTCACTTTATTAAATCTAACCTGTCAAGATCATTTTGGCCTGTGGTTCCATCATAGAGTGTGTTAGCTACTCCACCCAGCTTAGGTGGCCAATCTCCTGTGGTCCTCTCCACATCTCTCCCATTCCCTTAGAACCCAATTACTTGACACTTACAGGTCATATTTCCATGGTCAATGTGAAGCAGAGGTTCAACATAGCCTATGTAATTCAAGGAAAAAAAGAAAAAAACTTTCTTTGCATGTTTTAAGTAATTGGAGGTGATGAGGGCCTGGCCTGAGAACTCTCCAACATAGACCCCAAACTGTCCTGAGAACAGTGGGTCTTCACCTGGGACCCACAGACCCCTCCAAGAGGTCTATAAATTGATTTTATGGAGTCCTTGAACTTGGATAAAAAAAATTACCTTTTTATTTTCACTAACCTTTAACTAGAATTTAACATTTCCCTCAATTATTTCAAAGCATTTTTCTTAGAATCACCACCTTTCTTCTTTCTTCTAGGCTTCACCAGACTGCCAAAGGGTCTATAGGACACAAAAGTGAAGAACTCCTACCCTAGAGTTTCTGATAAAACCTATCTTGGACTAAAGGATGAGGCAGTTGCATTCCCAGAATGGTTCCTAGTCTGACTCCAATCAACCACTCAATCAATCATTCAGGAAGCATTTACATTTTTTTTCTTCCTTTACTCTCTCTGTGACCCTTGAAAATAGTGGAAATCTGAAGAAGCTGTTTCTTCTCTACCTACTAAGAAGTAATTAGGTGATCATTACTTAACTAGTTCAGATAAATGTACCTTTCTAGATTTCTCTTGTCTGCTCTGCAGCCAACAAGCATTTATTAAACATTCACTATGTAGCAGACACTATGCTAAGTGCTGGGGATACAAAAACAGCAAAACCAATGCCTGACCTCAGAGAGCTTACATTCTAAATTGGGAAATCACATGTATATAAACAGGTATAGCAAGTCAATTAACCCTTTGATTAGGAGCCTGCTATGAGCAAGGCCCTGAAGGTGGTCAGCACTAATCACCCTCCTCTCCAAAAACCATTCCAGAGATATCCCTAAAGATAAAGTGTTATAATTTAGGAAAAAGACAGCTTCCAGGAATGGAGGTACCATTGGAAAATCCTTGAATATTCCTTATTATGATGGTGGCTGGGTGGGAAGTCACTGGAGGGAGGCTGCAAGGAGGCTGCAGAATAGAAATGAGAAGGACCCTAGATTTAGACCTGGAAGGGTCCCCAGAAGCCAACTAGTTCAGCCTCCTTATTTTACAAATAAGGAAACTCAGACTCACTCAGAGAGGGGAAATACTAATAAAGAAGAATAGCTAACATTTCTATGATGCTTACAATGTTCCAGGAGCTGTGCTGGGCACTTTACAATTATCATCTCATTTGATCCCCACCACAACTATTATTATCCCCATTTTAAAGAGGAGGAAACAAATAGAGGTTAAATGACTTTCCCAGGGTCACACAGCTAGTAAATGTCTGAGACTGGATTTGAACAGAGGTCCTCCTGGCCCCAGACCCAGTTCTCTATGTACTGCCCCTATGACTTAGGATCTTAGATTTAAGGGACCTTAGAGGTTTTCTAGTTCAACCCTCTCATTTTATAGATTAAGAAAATGAAGCTCTGAGGAGCCTTACAGCTCACATAGGGGCTATAGGCAGAGTCCTAGTGCAAGGAAAGGGAAGGAAAAGGGGAAAGGGAAGAGGAAAGGGGAAAGGGAAGGGAAGGGAAGAGAAGGGTAAAAGGGAAAGGGGAAATTTTACCAAATGACCTGACTCCAAATCCAGTGATTTTTTTTTGCACGGTACCAGGTCTCGAGCCCATCAGTGTCAAGCTCCTAATTCCCCCCACCCAGGTGAAAGTAACCAGGGGAAGCTTATGCCAATTTAAGAAGGATCCAGAGTGCCCCTACCCCGGGCTCAGTCTCCCACCTGCTCCTTAGCCCCATGAATATGTGATCATCCCAATGGGCACCCAAAGCATGCTTGAGGAGCACTCAACAGGTCAGTGGGGATTATTTGGGGGTATAAGACACAATTGTCCAGTTGAGTTGGGGAGACAATATAGTTGCAGAAAACTGGAGGGTCTTGAGTAGATTCTCAAGTAATAATCATGACTGGTCCTAATAGAATGCTCTACAGACATGATTTCATTTGATCCTTATAGGAACTCAGTGAGATAGGCTTAGTAGCTATTTGTTTCAGAGATAGGAGACTGAGGCTCAGGGAGGGTTTGTGACTTCTCCACTGTCATACACTTAGCAAATTTCAGAGGGAGAATATGAACCAAGATCTCTATTAATAGACTCCAAGGTCCAGCACTTTTGCCACTGAACCATGTTTTCCCTCCCTATACTTAACCTACTTAAGAGGGTTCCATCCCAGGCAACTGTAAAAGGTCTTAGGGACACAAATCTACATGTAACTTTAAGGTGTTCTTAACCTAGAGTTGGAGAACTTATATTTAAAAAAAATTAAATAACCATTTCAATATAATTAGTTTCTTGCATTTCTTTTATGTACTTAAAAACCATCATGGGGTCCAGAGAAAGCTGGTGGTAAAGGAGGTATAGCACTGGGCCTGAAGTCAGGAAGATCTGAGTTCAAATCTGCCCTGAGACACTAACTAGCTGTGTGATCCTGGACAAATCACTTAACCTCTGTCTGCCTTAGTCTCTTCAGCTGTAAAATGGGGATAATAGCATCTGTCTCTCAGGGTGGTTGTGAATATCAAATGAGATAATATTTATAGAGTGCCTGGAACATATGGCCTTCTTCAGCCTGACTTTTGTGTCATTTGTGACACAAAAGAAAGTTAAAAATCTCTGCCTTGGCGTTGAAGGGAGAAGAAATGGATGAAGAAAGGTGTCAGAAAATTAAGGGTATGTGACTCATCCTGGAGTTTCGATGGCTCTGGATTCTAGAAGCAGGTTGTGTGTGTGCCTGTATATGTCTTTGTGTTTCTATTGTAAGTGTGTCTGAGCTGTGGCTGCTTACCTGTCCTCTGTATCCATCATTGAGTTAGTCTGTCTTTAGTACGAATTACGTTTGAGGGGCCAGTGAAACAGCAGGTAGTGCTGCCTCATAGGCAGCTAAAGATGCAGGAAATGTAGGGAGGGCAGGGCTGGGGGCTGAGATCCAGGTGTTCAGCTGTGTCGAGCTAATGATGCCCAGAGCCTTGGCAACGAGCGACGGTACTGCAAAGGTAGGGAGAGCGGAGACAGACAAGCGTGCGTAAAAGCGACGCATTTCCATCAGCGGACTAGGAGGGGCAGTTGCCAGGGGCCCCGAGGAGACACATGTGACAGCACCCCCCCCCTTCGGCCCCCCATTACCCCGAGTCACATGAGCTCCAGGATTCAGTGTTGGGGCCGAGAGGCTAGCGCAAAGCAGGGTCAGCTGACGGCGCTACGGCCCCTCGACTTCAGTGTGGCCAAACAGGGGCGCTCTCCCCTTCAGTCTGCAGAGCTGCTGTCCAGCCCGACCCCGCAAATGGACCCCGTGGACGAGAAAAAGCTAAGGGCCCTGCAGATGTTGCAGCCGCCGGGCCTGGGTAAGGGTCGCGCGCTGCTGGCCACCCTGCGGACTCTGATGCTCTTCACGGCCGCGATGATCACCTTGCCCATCGGTCTCTACTTCGTGTCCAAGACGTACCTCTTCGAAGGCGTGCTGGGCTTGCCCGCCATAGACAGCTACTTCTATTCCGCGATCGTGGCCGTGGTCTCCGTTCACATCGTGCTGGCCCTCTTCGTCTACATGGCCTGGAACGAGGGGACTCGGCAGTGGCAGGAGGCGAGCAAGCTAGAATAGGACAGCAGCCCCGCACCGAAGGCCCTCCCTCACACCCACCCCAGCGAAAAGATCCGGGGCTTGGGCATGCGTGGGCAGGGCCGACGGTGCGGGTCGCTGCTTTCCACCCGACCCCTGAATGTTTGAGGAGGTAAGCGCGGTTGTCATTCGTTCATCCCAAATTCATGCTTGGGCCACTGTGGCGGGAAGGGAAACTGAACGAGGTGGGGTGAATGGTTTGGGACATTTTTCAGTATGCTGGCAGAGTCCACTTCTTTAAGGAAACAAGATGCGCTCCTTAGTAGCTGTGCTGATAGTAACTAGAGATAAGGCTCTAATTTGGGGACATTGAAATGTGTGTGTCCCTGAGCTCATAGAATCATAGATCTTATCCGTAGAGCTGGACGAGACTTCAGTGGAACACATTGATCTAAATATTCCAGTGTCATGGTTGAATGTTTCGGTAGGATATCTTGGGTGATAGGGACGGGGTTGGTAAATCAGCCTCTCCCCTTACTGTTATGTGCTTTGAACACTTCGGGCACTTAATAAGTGTTTCCTGAATAGAAAGGAGTTGAATTTGAGGAACCTTAATACAGATAAGTTAGGAGCTTGGGACAAGGAGGTGGGGGAATGACGTCAGGGGTGGAGATAAGAGATTCAGGAGTCAATAGAGTAGACGTGAAAGCTGTTACCATGGCAGCAAATGAACTTGCAGAGGGAGAGAGGGAGAAAGGGAGAGGGAGAAAGACAGAGTGAGCCAAGGGGTGCCTGGGATAAAGCCAGATGCTTGCTCCTTTTTACAGTGAAATAAATGTTAAAAGGGACCCGCAGCCTCGAATGAGATTCTTGATTCAGTTTTCACTATGATAAATTAGTGAACTGGGTTTAGCATTAACTCAGAAGAATTAGTGTTATGTATTTCAGGTATTCCTCTTGCAAATTAAGATTTTCTTATTGTGTTCACCACACTCCTTCTGTCATGTGTCAGTCAACAAACATTTATTAAGAGCTTGCTATATGCCAGGCAGTATCCTTATCCTCAAGAAACCCACTTTCTAATGGAGGAGATGATATGAAAACAACTGTGGATTTACAAAGATACACACACATATACTTGCTTTCCGTTTGCACTATATACATATATATATACACACATATATGTGTTTCTATATATGCGTATATATGTGTATATATACACACATATGTACATACATATACACATATAGTATAAATGGAAGGTAATCTCAGAAGGAAGGCACTAACAATGTGTGTAGGGATGTTAGGGGTTGGGAGGAAATACCACTTAAGCCTCCTCCAGAAGAGGGATGATGTAGTTTCTAGGTATGATTCAATCAGTCAAAAGGCAAATGTTAGGCACTGTGTTAAATGCTGAGGCTACAAAGAAAGGCAAAAACATTCATCTCACCTAGAAAAAATTGTGCGTGTACATCACACCTACACACATATACACATGGTGTAAACATATACAGCAGGTAGGTATGGTCATTCATTTTTGTATGTTGAGAGTACAAAAAAATCCAAAGCTAGATGATTTTACTCATCTAGTGAGTCATACCCCCTTGAAATAGCCGGGCTTACAGGGAAGCAATATATCAGGATGGACAGAGTGATACACCTGGAATCAGGAAGTCTTGGGTTCAAATCTCACCTCTGACACTTACTTAGGACCATATATTTGAATAGCTCCTAGGCCCATCCCTTAATTTTACAGATTAGTAAACTGAGACCCTGAGAGGTGAAGTGACTTGTCCAGGGTCATACAAGTAGTACTCAGCAGAGCTGGGTTTCAAACCCAGGACGCTTGACTCAAAATCCAACCTGTTTTCCTCTGCACCATGATGTGAGATTAGTTGCAAGTTGCTTGATTTCTCTGAGGCTTCATTGCCTTGGCTATAGAATAGGGTTCATAATGTCACTAATACCCACTACTAATAGCTTTCATTTATTATAACATTTTAAGGTTTGCAGATTGATTTATATAACTATCTCATTTGATTGTCATAACCACTCTGTGAGGTTAATATCCCCCCTTAAAAGGTGACTGAGGTTCAGTACAGTTAAGTCACTTGCCCAGAATCACACAACTAGGGAGATGGATGTGCCCACCACCAAAGCAGGTGACACTCCCCCCCCCCCGATGTTTTAGTATATAGTCCTCATGGGTAACTGGGATTTTTAAAAAATTAAGTATTTGGTGGCTAACTCTTTGGTGATTAAACTATTCAGATTGAGATGGGCAGGACTCCATATAAGAAATGTACCATCCTTCCTCAGTTCTATATCCAGGCTCTCACTGGCAGAGCCTTCAAGGGTCACATTCACAGCAGGATGAGATATAAGAACAGGTTTAAAACAACAACAACAAAGAAGTTTTTATTGATATATTTTTTTCTTTTTTACATCTCTATGATTTCCCTCAGTAACCCTTCCCTTTCCCTCCCAAAGAACCATCCCATATAAAAAATCATATTTTATAGACAAGAAAAAGAGGAAGGAGGGGCAGCTAGGTGGTGCAGTGAATAGAGCCCTGGAGTCAGGAGGACCTTAGTTCAAATCTGGCCTCAGACACAAAAATTAACTCAGATTAACAAAAACTTAACCTCAGACAACACAAAAACTAGCTGTGTGACCTTGGGCAAGTCACTCAACCCCAACTGCCCTCCAAGAAGCAAACAAAAAAAAAAGAAAAGAAAAAGAGGGAGGGAAAGCAGCATAATTGAGCAATACATTAAATAAGTCTGATAATATGTGCAATATACAACACAGGTGGACCTCCCACCTCTTCTTTCCAGTCACAGTTTTGTATTTTTGTAATTTTGCAACATTCACTTTTTTTGATGGTTGTTCTTTATGTTTATATTGTTGTAACCACATACACACATACTGTTTTTGGATTTGCTTTGCAACAGTTCATATGGATCTTTCTACACTTCTCTGTATTCATCACATTTTTTCATTTCTTAGAGGACAGTAATGTCCCATTACATTCATGTGCCACGATTTGTTGAGCCATCATGCAATCATAAGATATCTACTTTTTCCAATCATTTGCTATCACAAAAAATGTTTCTAGATGTATTTTTCATGTCTAAGGGGACTTTCTTCTTATCAGTGGTCTCCTTGGGATCTAAGCCTAATAATGGAATCTCTAGACCAAGGGGTATAAACATTTTAGTTATTTTATTTGCATAATTTTAAATTTCATTCATTTCAAAATAGTTGTAATAATTGTATTGACTTAGAGCTCCACCAACAATGCACCAGTGTTCTTATTTTCCATACAGCTCTTCTAACATTGACTATTCCCATCTTTTGTCCCCTTTGCTAATTTTCAGAGTATAAGGTGAAACCTCAAGGTTGTTTTGATTTGCACATTTACAATTAGTGATTAGAAGCATTCTTTTATGTGATTATTAATAGTTTGCAATTCTTTTGAGAACTGTTTGTTTATATTCTTTGACCACATATCCATCGAGGAATGGATTGGATAGGAATTAGAAAACTGAGGTAGGTAGTGGTAAAATAAGAGCATATATACTGTGATAAAACAAAGGGAAATGTATGGTTACACAGATACACATACACACATTTACATATATGTATATGGACATCTATATTATATCTACCTATCTGTTCATTGTTTATATATCTCTGAGACCAACTTTTATCCAAGAAATGTTTTATACCTTGTAATTGCCTCTATCCCTTATTTGGTTAAGAATATGTCTCTTACCCATAGTTATGAGAGATACATATTTTTACAATCGTATGCTCTTAAATTAAGACCACACATCTATTTAGAATGTATTGTGGAATATGGTATCAGGTATTTGGTCTAAGCCTGATTTCTGCCAGACTGTTTTCCAGTTTTCCCAGCAGTTTTATCAAGTAGGGAGTTTTTTTCTTAAGAAATTTGTTTTTTCTTGATCTTTTTTTTTTTTTTTTTTTTGCATTCTTGCATCAGTTGTCCGTGAAAGAGCAGCAGTTGTGGGCAGCAGTAGCTTAATAAAAGTCTCCAGTTTCTAACATCAGGATCAAGTCCCAAACATACTTGATAAAATTATGATAAAATCAACCATTTGTAACAATTCAATTCGATTCAATTCGATTTAGTAAGTACTCATAAAGTGCCACAAAGTGCCAGACATGTTCATGGTGCTGGGATTACAAAGACAAAAAAGAAACTGACCCTACCCAGGAGAAGAAATACTAGGTAGATCATAGGGCTATGTTCCTCCACCCTTATGCCTCATGGAAATATGAGGTGAGGCAAAGGAGATTCAGTAACCATGGCAGGAAATCTACCCTCTTAAATATGAGGGGAAAATCAGATCAGATAATAAAATAATTTTGCCTTTTGGCCACTAGAGGATGACAGGTCCAAACAGCTGAATATGCCTCTCTCTTTTGATTCAGAATCCTGGGACAGCAACTCCCTACGTTTAGAGACCTAGAGATCAACCATCTCTGGAGCTGGAAGCCCAGACTTGCCCTTACAAACTGACTACTTGGGAAATTTCCATTCCATCCTATTCCTTCCCAGCCCAACCCAGCCCATTCTATCCCTGCTGCCTTAAGCTCTCACCTCAATGGCCAGGCTTTTGGGGCAAGGATCAGTACTGAGAAAAGCATGGAGATGATGTAACCAGCTTTGCTTCTCTTTCTTTTTTGGTTCTGTCTCTCAGATCCTAGGATCATAGATTTAGAGGTGGAAGAGACTATTACTACCTACTTTCCTTTTAGAGATGAGGAAACTGAGTCCCAGAGAGGTGAGATGACTTGTCCAAAGTCACAGATGTAGTAAATGAACAGATTCAAGTCCTTTGACTCCAAATCTGATCTTCTTTCAGTTTGTAATGCTTACATTACAAGAATTAAGAATTCAGGGGCAGAGAGTAGAGAAGAGGATTGTTTTCTAAGAGTGATCCATATTTTCTCTATCAGTTGAGGGAAATATGGGATTGGATAGGAATTAGAAAACTGAGGTAGAAGGTGGTGGTAAAATAAGAGCATATATACTGTGATAAAACAAAGGGAAGCAAACGCACACACTTTTGACTTTATGACCTTAAATGTTTGTCTTATTACTCATTTCAGATTCCATTGTGGATATTGTGCAGACCACTTCTCCATTTTCCCTGATTACAACTCCAGGAGAAGAGAGTTGCCATTACCTGCAAAGCCAGTCAAAGACTCCACATAATCTATGATAAAAACGCCTTCTTGTCCTGATACCAATGGATACCAAGGAAAACTCCCCAAGTTCTTAATTTATTTGGTTTCTACTCTGTGCTCTGAGAGGTCCAGTCTAATTCAATGGTGGTAGATGCAGGACAGATTTCATTATCAAAATCAGAAGCCTGAAAGCTGATGATTTTGCAGATTATTACTGACCTACCATAGTATTCCAGGCCCTATTATAGTCTCCTCACATTTCCCTGGGCCTGTTTGGTCCTTTAGGTCAGAGGACCACCTGCTTTATCCCAAAACCTAGGTCCAGAGTGGCCACTTGGCTTGGTCCTATGCTTTGGGGTCTGTACCCTCCGTAATCTAGACTATTATTCCAAAGGCAGTATGGAGTAATGGAAGGATCACCAGGTTCAGACTTAGAAAACTTGGGTTTGAATCCTAGATCTGCCACTAATTAGGTACAATTTACTCCAGTATTCTGACTCTTAGTTTACCCATTCAATAAATGAGTTTAAATGGGGAAAATTAAAAAAAAAATCATGCCACTTACAATACAGATTAACTTCTGTGTAAATTGGGTCAAATCCAGTCACTCTTCTCAATTTCATCATCTCAAGGTACACTGCCACCTCCTTAGTAGATCTGATCCTAAGGAGTTAAGAGTCCAAATGTGCCAGGTTCCCTTTTGTCCCTCCTAGGAACCGGTCATTGTAAAACCACTGAAAGATATGCTTCAATTCACCTTTATTGGATGTCTTGCTTGTTTTTAGGCACAGGTGTTCTTGGTGTGATCTAATTGACCTGGATCTCACACCAAGCTCTTTAGAATTTCATGTATTCATTCACTGCTTATACTTGCCTTGTGCAGCAATGACACTGGTCTTCTGACCTTCTCTATATAGTTTTGCAAATGAGTTCACATTCTAAACTACCGCTACCTGTGGCTGCTTTGCAAAGGTGAGTGTTTGCTCCTTGCGGCAGTTTCTGGCCTCTTTTGGTCTCCTAGTTGTGACAACTAGCCAGCATAATTTGGACTTTTCTAGGAAATGGTAGTAAAAGCACTGTCTTTTGTCCATTTCCTGTTTTTGTGGAACCTCCCTCCAACAATTTGATTCTTGTTCTAACCTTTACCCTAATCAGTAATTGATCTGATTGTATCACATCAGCTGATTCCAAAATCACTGCTACAGTGGACCCATGGTTTCCTCTCTTTTAAAGTATGATAGATATTTGGCCCATGAAGTGCTTTCTAACACTTCTGTTGAAAACGTTCACGGTTTATTGATGTGAGGCTTCTGAGCGGTCCACAAGCCTTTGACCCCTTTCATTTCTTGGTCTTGAACCATATTCTCCAATGTAGTTTTTATCATCCTCACATGACCATTTAAGCATCAAACTTGTTGATTTAGTTTAGAGAATCACATCAGGTTCTTTTAAAAAAAAACATTTTCTACCTTTTCCTCTGCAATGTTTATTGGTATATAAGCTTTATTCACCTTTGCCATGGCCTGTGAAATTGGTGAAAGCTGGAAGATGAGATAACAAAGCACAGCATGAAATGATATTTCTTGTTGCCTTGGAGTGTGATGAAAAGAAGTTGAACATCTCACTTATTTGCTTCTCTGAATGAGATATACAAGCTATTCTTGCATTTTGCTGTGGCTTTGTGACAGCTTCTAGTTTTATTTATAGCTAAAATAGGGCTGAGTGGTTCAATATGGTAGAATAAACTCAATTCAATATGGCGGTAGTCCTGCATACAGTCTAAATGGAAGGATTTCTTGTTGAAGGCAAAGTTCTCCAAATGCTCCTATTTACAAGTGACTTGCATCAAGCCCAGGAATAGGCTTAATGTTTAGTACAGTGCTTGGTGTCTAGTCAGCACTTGAATGCTTGTTGACTGACTGACAGTGAAATATCTAGAAATGTGAAAGAGTTTAGTGTATTCAATATGGAAGAACAAAGTGGATAAAAAATGAACATTCCTCAAATTATGTCATGGTGATAGCAATCCAACTAGCTAGTCCATTGATATATGTTTTATGGGCAATGGATTGGACCCAGAATTTCATGGGAAAAGATTAGGTTGAATTGCTTATAGTGAATGTGTAATTTCGCTTTTAGTGATCCCAAATTGCATTGTTGTGAAAACCTAATTCTTTAACACTGTATTTTCCAAGTGACATTATGACGCTACTGATCATAGAGCCCTGTATACTCAGAAGACTTAGTTAAAGATAACCTAATAGGCAAAGGACAGATGCATGGCAGTAGTGAGCTGTTTTCAGTGATGGCTTGTGCATAAGATGTGGCTCCAAAGGCATCGAAGTGGGAACCAGTCCAGAAAAGGATGTGGGTTCCTCTTGTAGTGAGAATGAGAAAACAGATGCATAATTCAAGTGGTACACACAAGATTCAAAGGTCTACACATTGGTTGGATCATCTATGAAGGATTCATGGAAAAATTTGGGCAAGACCAAGAGAAAGATGATAAGGCATTGATGAGATATGAAGTAAAGGATTGCCAGCAGAGTGGGGATGCCACTTCTTGGGAATGGCAACCTTCTGGGTACCGCTTAAATCATGCCTGGCTGGCAGCTACCTTCTCTGCTAAGTCCCCACATTTAAAAGCCTGGTGTTTTAGAAGAGAAGCAAGCGAGGGAGAGCAGGAGCTAAGGGCTTGTCTCTCTCAAGTCTAAAGGGGAAAAGGGGAAAGATTAAAGTAGAATAATAAAGATTAGTGAGAAAGACTGTGAATTGTACCTAGATGTGTATCTGTCTACATCTTGCTCTAAATGTTGTTATCTTTCAAATAAATTATTTAGTGATATCATGTAAGGTTACTGTGTTTGACTATTTCAATTAAGTTACCATTTACTTATAGAACATATTCTGTAAAATGTGTAGAGTATTATGGTTTGGAATTAATTCATCATAAGCCCTACTCTTGGGACCATGGACCATTCAGTGGAATTATCACTGCCTTCCCATAGCCACTTGCCCTGATTCCAGGCAAAGTTTCTAAGAAGAAATAATCAAGCCTCTTCATTGTGGGACCTGTACCTAAAACATGTAAGACATCAGTTAGGGTAAGAAGTAATTCATAGATATAGAGCTGAAGGAATATAAAAGTCCTCTAAGTCCCTTATTTTATAGATGAGGAAACTGAGAAGTGACTTGCCTAGGGTCACACACACAGTAAATCCAAGGCAGGATTTGAACCCAGGTCCTAAAGCTTTTGTGCTGGTTCTCTTTCCAATGGACCATTTTTATCTAGAGAAAACATAGGCACATGTTTCACATACATTAAAGGAGCATTGGACCTAGAGTCAGGAAGACCTGAGTTCAAATCTGACCTCAGACACTGGCTGTGTGACCTTGGGCCAGTGGCTTAATCCTGTTTGCCTTAATTTCCTCTTCTACAAAATGAACTGGAGAAGGAAATGATAAACCACTCTAGTATCTCTGCCAAGAAAGCCCCAAATGGGGTCCTGAAGAGTCGGGCATGACTGAAACTAACTCAACAACAGCACCACATCAAATCGTTCATCAATTCTCTCTCCCTGCACCGCTCCACCCTCACACACCTGACCCACTAGCTGGGAATGGGTAGGGAAGAGGTGAGGGACTGAGCCAGGAAGACAGTTGGAGATTTTGGATAGGAAAGTCTCAGAGGCTCTGCATTTTGAGGGGCATAAGGATGTGATACACTGTATAAAAATTGTGTTATATATGTATATATACATATGTGTATATGCATATGTTTACATACATGTATATAATAACACATGCTATTTTCTACTGATATTTGGAGTATCAATGACTTCATCAAGGTAGGAAACTCACAGTATGGTGGCTTCCTCCACCTGTGACAGATTACAACTGGATGATTTTTGTAGCTGAATCCAGGAAAATGCCCTATTGAGTCTCAGAGAAGTTAAATAATTTGTTCAAGGTTACATTGTGACTAAGTGTGAAAGTTATAGCCAGATCCTGTCTTCCTGTCCCATGTCCAGCACTCTTATCTATTATACTCTTTTCTTTGTAGAGCACATTGAAAGAACAAATCTCAAAACACACCAATGGAAGGGAAAATAAAGTTTCCTTTAAGGAGTAATTCTGTCCTTGTATCACTTCTAAAGGAAAGAAGGTAGTGAAATATATGGAGCGTAGGCTGATAGATCCAGGACTGAAAGGGACCCTAAATACCGTTTAATCCAATCCCTTCATTTTATAGATGAGGAAGCTGAGCCCTCCGGGGATCTGTGGTGATCATAGGTGGGATTTGAACTCAGACTATGGACCCTGTAGCCAATGCTCTTTTCATTGTGCAAATACCAAGGACTTCGTGAAGTGGGAAAATGATGGTTTACCCCTCACTTTTGAATGTTCTTTGGCCCCTATCATTGTTGACTGCATCCACTGAGACCAAGTTCTGATTCTTGGGATTGATGTGGCCACCATGTTCTCCCTGGTGGCCACGGGGCCATGGAGAGGGAGGACATTGATCTCTAAAGGGAAACAATGGCATTTCTTAATCTAGGATCTTCAGGGGTCTGAGTCAGATGGTCAGATACCTACCAAA
This sequence comes from Petaurus breviceps papuanus, assembly GCF_028583685.1. Classification (NCBI taxonomy): domain Eukaryota; kingdom Metazoa; phylum Chordata; class Mammalia; order Diprotodontia; family Petauridae; genus Petaurus; species Petaurus breviceps. Next base: position 264,300 of record NW_027186338.1, read on the forward strand.
ATGTAGGAAATGAACAAAGAGTTGAAAGTTGCCCCTAATTGTCCCTGGTGTTAGGACCTGGGGAGGAAGCAGGGTGACTCTGAGTCCACAATGGTCAGTCTGACCTGAAAACCCTCCAAGGGAGAGGAGTTCACCTGTATATTCAGTCTAGGTCTGATTTTCAGGGCAAACAGTCCTCCACATTCTGCAAAGCAGTTACCCATGGAGTGGGCCTGTGGACCATGCCTAGAACCAGGGATGAGAAAGAGAAGTGATGTCCCTGCAATCCATCATGCTTTCCACCCTCACACTCCAGTCAGAATTTCTCACCTCTGATACTTATTTGTTGTGTGACCATGGGCAACCCACTTACTTTCTCTGTCTCATTTTCCCCTCTGTAAATTGAGGGAGTTGGAGTAGATGGCCACGGATGTTCCTTCCAGCTCTAAAATCTAGGGTCCTATGATCTTTCTAGGAGATTTCAGAGACAGGGAAGGTGCATTTTTTAAAAGTGAGGAATGCATTTTTTATGACAGGTACAATTCTAACCAGAGGGAGGGGACTCCTGAAGACTTTTGCAGTTATGCTTGTCTTATAGGAAGTAAAAAAGGTAAGTCTTTTCCTTCTAAGCTCTACAGAGCAGGCTGTCTAATCTCCCTGAGACTCAATGAGCAACCCTGTCCTAACTTGGGACTCATAAAACTGCCCATGTTTTAAGCCCTGGAGACAATCTGATCCAGACCTTCCTCCCTTCCAAGACAGGCTACTTAGCATGATTCTCCAACTTCTAAGGTCATTATTAAATGATTTTTTTTCACCCTCATCTTTCTCCAATCATTCCCATTCTCAAACAAAACCTTCTTCCCTTGCATAGTACTTTAATTGAAAATTTATTTTTCCCTATTAAAGGTTTCCCCTTAACTGTGGAATAAAAATTTCTGCCTCTTTGTAAAAGCTTGTCAGCTGTCAACAGATGGGGAGACATTTCTTTTGGTTGGTGGGACATACAAGATCCTTAAAATCACACTTGCCTTCCTCTGCTGGCTCATAAAGTAAATGTGCTTTACACCTCTTAGCACAGCTGGGGGTGGAGGGTATCCATTAGGGAAGTACATGGTCTCAGCATTTTTTGCCATCCTTAGAAGAGTATGGAAGACTGATGGGGGACAAGTCTGAGACCTGATGGGAATGAAGAGGCTGGCTCCTTTTCCTAAACAGGTTCTTTCTGAGAATGGGCATCTCTTTTTTCTTTCTATGGAAACATCAGTCCACCTCTCCATCCACTCAGATCATCTCCACCCTCCCTCCTCCCCTTCAGTGCCCAAGCATCATAAACATGCTTTGTTCACTTCTAGCTTTGATCCAAGCTCTGCACTCTCCTCCTTTTTGATGTAACAATTTCTTTTTGGAGGGAGGGGGGTCCAACATAAAAGGGAAAACTGGCCCAGGTAGAAAATGGAGCTTTTGTGCTGAACATTAGTGGGATCTGACATGGGAGTGACCACTATTATTCTAGCCTAGATGAGACAGGGAAACCTGGTCTCAAAAACAAAAAGTACAAGTACAAGATGGATGAGGTATCTCTTAGAGTGGCATTAATGAGAAAACAATATAGCTACATCTGTACATCAGATATAAGTCACAGGAATACTCAGTCACTGTCACAGCAGTCATTCCTGGACCACAGCATTCCAAGCCCTTCTATCCTCCCCTATTTCTGAAATCTCTCCCAGTTCATTGTTTCCACGATACCATCTCTCCAATGTCTTCCTCTGCCATCCCCTTCTCCTTTTGTCTTTAATCTTTGCCAACATCAGAGTCTTCTCTGATGAGTCCCATCTTCACATTATGTGACCAAAGTATTTAAGGTTTAGCTTCAGTATTTGACCTTCAGTGAATAGCCTGAATTAATTTATTTAAGTATTGACTGATTTGATCTTCTTGCTGTCCAAGGTACTCTCAAAAGTCTTCTCCAGCACAATTCAAAAGTGCTGATTTTGTGGTGCTCAGTTTTCCTTATAGGTCAACTCTCACAGCCACACACTGCTACTGGCAAAACCATAGCTCTGACCATATGACCCTTGTTGTCAAGGTGACATCCCTGCTTTCCAGTATGATGTCCAGATTTGCCACAGCTTTCCTTCCAAGGAGCAAATTTTCCATCTTGACTGGGGTTCATTTGTATATACATACCCAAGGGACAGTCCCCAGTCACTCTGAGGGGTAAATGTCTCTCTGTTCCTGTCTTTGTACTCAGAGTTCTGTGGTCTCAATGCTTGCTGAAAGCCAGCTCCACTGTCTCCTGGTTCTCTGGGCTCAGGGAATAAATACCCCATTCACCCTCCAGGCAAAACAGGATCTTCCATGACTAAAGAAGTGTGGGGTCCCTATATCTAGTGGGAATGATATCTCAGCAATGAGATCACCTGAGGGGGAGGGGACTGCCCATTGTGTTCATGGCATCTAGACAGGATTCTTCTCTTAAGGCTCTTCCTTCTCATTCTTTGCCCACCAAGAATTCTGGGCAGCCTTTATGCTGACCTCATGCCAAGCCTTCTGTCTGTTGCTCCAGCAGGGAGAGTCGCCATCAACTCCAGGGTCAGTGTTGGCATTGGCAAGCAGTCAACCTGGTATCAGTAGGAACCAGGACAGTCTCCTCAGCTCCTTACCTAAGAGGTTTCTAAACCACACTCTGCCATTCTGCCAAGGTCAATGGCATCAAGACTGGTACAGATTTCACTTTCAGTATTACCAGTGTGAAGGCTGAGGATGTTACTGATTGTTACTGTCAGAAATATAATTAAGTTCCCCCTTTTCTCCCCCATCTCTTTGGCCTCTTACACAAACCTCTTCAGGGTCCTCAGACCTTCAGTTCAGTGGAGCAGCAGCAGCTTCCTCCCCAACCGCAAGGTGAGAGAGGGTAGGGTCTAATTAAGCCCTGCATTGGAGTGGAGTGTCAGTCGGGAAGGTCACTTATGCCAGGCTCACTGGGATGGGAACTGGGAAAAAGGAAGAAACAGAGCATTTAGCCTCCAACAGTCATGAGCCTGTGGACTTTGTTCTAAGCAGCCATGTGAACTGGGAAGATGTGGCAGGTTATTGCCAGAAGCAGGCTTCTGAGTAAGGTGGGGCTGCTGGGACTTTGCTTCAGGTAGGAAATTTATCAACTTCTGATAGCTCTTCTTTCTTTGCCTGGTCTCATCCTCAGCATCAAAAGAGGTAATGTTTGTAAAGTATTTCACATTGTTCCTGACATACAGTAGGCACTTAATAAATGCTCATTTCCTCCCCTTCCCCTTCAGTGACTACAGCAGCAGTAGAGGCATCATTCTGGGAGACAATGCCTCTCTCTTCTGTAGGTTAACAATGGACCAGTGTGTCCTGCTCCCTTCCTTCAGTAGCATACTAAATTCCTGCCATGCTACACTATTGCAGATGACTTTCTCTATCCCCTCACCAATTGTGTGAGGCTCCTAAATTGTCAGTTAAGGGTCTGGTCAGAAGTATGGCAGCTTCTCTCCCTTAGGGATATAGACCCGAGCACAAACTTCCCCTCTGGCTGTTTTTGGTCTTACCCCACATACCAGCTGCTTCCTGAAGCAAACCAAATGTCAGATGACCATACCATGTAGAAGGACCACAGCATTCTAGTCTCTCCTAAAGTGCTAGGTGGCACCATAGTACACAGAGTACTGGGCTTGGAATCAGGAAGACTCATCTTCATGAGTCCAAATCTGGTCTCAGACGATGTCTGTGTGAGCCTAGGTGTTTGCCTCAGTTTCCTCATCTGTAAAATGAACTGAAGAAGGAAATGGCAAGGAAACCCCAAATGGAGTCATGATGAGTTGGACACCACTGAACAAGTAACCACAAAGTCTCCTTCGGGCCCTGTTCCTGGGCTGTTTCTAGTTCTAACTTCATGGCCAAAGGAAACTCTGTTTCTCCTTTCTCTTCCTTCTTCCTGTCCCAGTTGGACTCTCCCCACCCCAGATCACTGCTCTCAGTGTTCCATGATCACCATGTACTCAGAGAAATGCTGAATAGCATCCCCTCATGGAGGTATCATGGGCTGTCCCAGAATATCAACAAGACTCTCGGGGCTTACCTGCATAGATGCCTCTTTGCTCAGATCCAGCCCTTGGAACCAGATCCTGAATCTAGAATGAATGGGAATCACCTGCCCTCTCTGTGGCTTTCCTCCCTTTCTAAAGATCAGTGCCTGTGGTTTTCTCCAGGATTGTTTCAATGGCTCTGAGGATCTGGGGCAATGTTGTCACCATGTCTCCTGCTCCTTCCATTCCTTCCCTGACTGTGTGTCAAAGTATCTGGTACAGATCATGGGAAACAATTCCAGGCATATTTTGATGTTTCTAGTTGGTGGAGAGAACAGACCAGCCACAATCTGTTGACCTCCCACAAGGACTTATTGATCTCTTAAGGGACCCCTCTTAAAAGACTCCTCTTTTCAGAGTCATGCTGTCCTTCTGGGACCTCCTGACCTCTCATCCTTGGTCCTGGGGCTGATTTTACTCTCCCTTTCCAGCAACATGAAATGCTAAGGTTGTCACTATGAGTGGAAAATCAATTTCCCTTCTCCCAAAATGATGACAACCACCAATTTTCAGATGCTGTAGGGACAGTGTGACAGCTGCTTCCTGGGTTGAGTCGTCACAATTCTATCTTCACCTAGAGAGAAGTTATAGAATTCAGATATGGTTAGAATCTATTTTTACTATTTGTGTGACCTTGAATTCTTGGTCTCAGTTTTTCTATTTGCAAAACAAGAGAGTTGGACTAGAAGAACTCTAAGGGCCCTACAATCTAATGCTCTTAGAGGTGGGTTCTGGGCTGGACCATGCAAAGTGACCCCACCTAGCTCCTGTGCCTACTTAAACCCTTGGAACTGTTGACTCAAAGTTAGGGGAAATCAGACAGTTTATTGCTACTGTTCTGCTGGAAGATCTGGGATAGGATGTTTTCTGGAACCTTTGAGAGGAGCTCCTTGGCTCAGCTCCTCTGGCTCCTGGTCTTTTCCATTCAAGGTATGAATCTTCCTATATGAACCTGAGAAATAAAAACAGGGCAGGAATTGAAGCCGCTACTTAATGGATGGGAAACTGAGGCACAGATTCCAATCTTCATGATTGGGAGTAGAGTCAGAGTTTGGACAGGGATGATCTTTATCTCTCGACTGTGGGGTCTCAGCCAGGGCTTCCTCTTCTATATTTATAAGGTTCTCACCAGCAGTAATTCTTCCATCAATAATTAACATCATTAATGTTTTGATTAATCAAAATTAATCAAAATCCCATTCCCAAGAGTGGGGATGTCCTATTGTCTCACATTTGGCACAGTGTCCTGGCAACCAGGACATAGTGAGGTCCCAGATCTTGACTCTGCATCTTGACATCGAAATATTTCTTATATGGACAGCCCATAGTTACTTTATGCCGAGGCTAAAAATGTAATAATTTGCTCATAGATCTAAGTTTATTTTTTAACATTAGGTAAAAGGAATGGTTTGTACTATTGTAATGGAATATCTCCTCCAGATTCCAGAGGACAGATTGTGATGACTCAATCTCCAGAGACTGTGGCAGTGTCACTAGGAGACCACATCACTCTCCACTGCAGAACTATCTTTAGGGTGGGTACCTCCATGGCCTGGTACCAGCAGAAACCTGGACAAGCCCCCAAGCTCCTTATCTTTGGTGCTTCTGCATTGGCTTCTGGGACCCCAACCCGATTCCAAGGAGGTGGTTCCAGGCTGGACTTCACCTTGACCATCCGTGGAGTAGAAGTTGAAGATGCTGGAGTTTATCACTGTCAGCAGCACTACACCCACCCTCCCACAGTGACACAGACCCACACAGAAACCTCCTTGCCAAGCTCAGAAAATCTTGCTCTTACGGCACAACAGATGTTTCCTGCTACTGGTCATATCATATGGGGAGAAGAGGCAGAATGCCCACAGTTTAGACACTAGATAGCTGACCCCTTTTCATTTTTATAGAACTTATAGAGAGGTCTTCTTGAATCATTCAGGAATCAGGGAAATTTCCCTACTCAATAACTCAAAAGAATTTGATGAACGTCTCTTGAGTATTTCAGTGGGCAATAAAGGGACAAAGAAGTATAGGAAGTGGTTTCTGCTGCCATCTAGGTTTCAACCCAAGTTGGAAGGATACCAGTGATTATCCAAGTCAGTTTATAATTAGGTATTGCTCCCCCTCCCCATCAGGCTGATTAAAAGTGACATGAGCCAAGAGATTTTACTTGTTTAAGATAAAAATCAGATCACTCTGAGCACTGATTACATTCTACATGGGACATACAACTTTTCACTTGTATAGGTGTAAAGGGACCAAGCAATAGTGGAACAATGTCAAGGAGATTTTAACACCCTGTGGTTTCTATGTTTAAATTCTCAAACTGCGGCTTCACAAGAGCCTACTTATCAATTCCAGTTGTTAAATGTGCTCCAAGATGGAGTCAGTCTCATTCTTCCCCTTTGAGTGCTAAATTATGCAGAAACTTGACTAATGATTGTAAGTTAAAGACCTTGGCTGAAGAATAAGGTATCAGGATTTTGATGTCAAATGGTTCTGTCATGTAAGTATAACATAAATAGGGTTTTGAGATTAAGTAAAGGGGAATGATCATAAGGAGGTTTGAAAGGACTAAAAGTTCCCTACCAGTTAAGAAAGATTATATATATATAAAATGTATGTATGTATTTCAGAACATGGAAGGAAGGTAACAAGCCTTTATTAAGTCCCTACTGCATAAATGTTCTACAATATTACCTTATTTGATACTTACAACAACCCCTGGAGGGGAGTACTCTTATTTTCCCCACTTCACAAATAAGGAAACTGAGGCAGACAACAATTAAGTGGCTTAGCCAGAGTCACAAAGCTAGTAGGTGTCTGTGGTTGGATTTGAACTCAGGTCTTTGGGACACCAGGGGAAAGAACTCTATCCTCTCTGCCATCTCTCTGACCTCTATGTTTTTTCAAAGTTTCTCTGATGGACTGATGTTTAATTTGAAATGGATATTAGTAAAGATTCATGCTTTAGATTTTTGAAAAGGGTTGAAAACTCGGTTATAGAACTGGGGCAAATTGATGTTTTAATGAAAGAACAGGGTTAGTCCCCCAGGCCTTTTTATGCTGTGGCTATTTCCTGCCCCCTGGTGGTCACATTGAGAAATGTCACTAAAATTAATGCGGGGTACAGAAGATTTACAAGGGAATGAACAGTTTGGCCCAAGACGTACAAAACCTTGCCCAAGAAATAAATTTCTTTTTTTTCTTTTTTTTTAAAGCAATAGGGGTTAAGTAACTTGCTCAAGGTTACACGGCCAGTTATTTCTGGGTGTGGTGCTGAGTATCTGAGCCTGGATTTGATCCAGGTCATCCCGACACTGGAGCCGGTGCTCTTACTAGCTGAGCCACCTGGCCGCCCCTAAATTTTTTTTTTTTGCTCTTTGGAGGGCAAAGTGACTTGCCCAAAGTCACAAAGCTAGTAAGTATGTCAAGTGTCTGAGGCCGGATTTGAACTCAGGTCTTCCTGATTCCAGGGCCAGTGCTCTATTCACTGCACCACCTAGCCACCCCCCCCCCCAAGCAATAAATTTCTTGAAGATGATAAGGGTTTCTATAGTGTGACAGTCAAGTGAATCTAGTGACAGTCATGTGACAGTCACAATATAGTTTCTATATGTTTGTTTCAAATAGCAACCAATGACTCCATGGGACAATGAAGAAGATTAAACAAAGTCAAAAGACAGAAAAAAGTAAGAAAATATAAGGTGTCTCATAGTAAAAAAAAGATTGACCTTTAAAATAATCAAGGAGAAAAAAATGTATCATTGGACTAAGCTTATAGTCATCACCAGAAATAGAACCTACATATCATAGCTTAGATCTTAAAAAGAATACTATCCAAGTCTCTTAGAACCAGAGGGCAAAGTGGAAATAGAATGAACCTACCAAACACCTCTTGAAAGAAATCCCTAAATGAAACTCCCAGGACTATTATAGGCCAAATCCAGAGCTTCCAAGGGAAAGAAAAAATATTGCAAGCAGACAGAATGAAAGAATATAAGAAGCAAGGAGCCACAATGAGAACAAAACATGATTTAGCAGCCACAACTATAAAGGAACAGAGATCTTGGAATACAATTTTCCAGAAGGCAAAGGATACTACAGGCTTACTAAAGTCAAGAACAACTACCTAGAAAATTTGAGCATGATTTTACAAGGGAAAGAGGGAAATTTAATGGAGTAAGAGAATTTCCAAGCATTGCTGATGAAAAGACTTTAACTGAGGGGAAACCTTGAAATGCTAACAGGAATTAAGAATAACACAAGGAAGTAAACATGAATGACAAATAATAAGGAACCAAACAAAGGTAAAATACTTGTGTTTTAATTTAGGGAGAGGATCCATATGCTTCCTCTGAACCCTATTATTATTATGTCTCACTGAAGTAGAGTCAGAAACAGAGCTCCTGATCTTTCCACCCAAATCACCTCTTCCTTACATCCCTATTTCTTGCAGGCACCATCATACTCCAGATCCCTTAGGTTTTTAGCCTTGCTGTCATCCTTGCCTCCTCACCCTAATACTGAATCAGTTGTGGAATCCTTTCATGTCTACCTCCACAACCTTTCTCGTGGGATTTCCTCTCTACTCCTACAGCCTCTACTGCACTCCAGGCCTTCTTTTTCCATTGCCTGGAACGTTAAGAAAACTCTCTTGTTGGTCTCCCTGTCTCAAGTCCATTAGAGTCTATCCTTTACACAGCTGCCAAACTGATTTTCCTAAAGTATACATCTTACCACGTCACTTTCCTACTTGATAAACCTGGGGGCTTCCTATTACCCTTAGGACAAAATATAGATCCCTCTGTTTGGCATTTCAAGGTCCCTATAACTGGTCTTTTCAGTATCCTTACATATTAATCCCATTAATACAGTCTATACATTGGCCATGCTTATTTGATGCTCACACATGGTACTCTATCTTCCACTTGCTGTCCCTTTTGTCTGGGATGTTCTCCCCTCTCCCGCCAAACCTCTGCCTCTTCAACTTGCTAGCTTCCTTCATGACTCAGCTCAAACATCACTTTCAACTGGAGGCCTGTCTTGGTTTTCCAAGGTGCTCATGCCATCCCCTCTGTTATCGTTGATCTACTCTACATGTAACTTGTATGTATTTATAAAATACTTGTTATCTGCTCTTTTAGAACCTCAGTTCCTTGGGAGCAGGTACTCTTTTTCTTTATAATCTCAGTGCTCATCAAAGTTCATGTCACATAGTAAGTACTAAATTAATGTTTGGTGATTAATTGATCAATTGACTTCCTTAGGTGTATATGCCAAGTTGTGGAATCTCTGGGTCAAATGGCATAAAGAGATTAATTAGTCCACAAGCATTTATTAAGTCCCTGCAATGTGCCAGACTTTTTTTAATATAATTCCAAATTTTTTTTCTGGAATGACTTGACTAGTTGCAAATGGACTTTTCCAAAGGCACCAAAATGTGTATAGAAGTTGACTATTAATTCAAAATACAGAACTCAGGGCATTCTAGATTCCTGGAATCACAGAATGTTAAGAACTCAGCAGCTCTCTTGTCCAACATGCACCTGAAAAAATAATTTTCATTCAAAGAAATTTCATTTTCATTGAACATGGACCAAAAGGAACTGCACCCAGTCTTCAACACAATGAATTGATGTGAATAGAAATAGTTTTTAGGTAGGAAATGTTCTTCCAATCAATAAGCATTTATTATAGATCCACTCTGAGCACAGTGCTATACTTGGTACTTAGGAGGAAATAAAGCAATTTGAGACAGGATTTCTGTCCTTCTTGGAGTTTACCATATAATTTGGAAATTAGGATATATATTTGTGAAATAATGTAATGTTAATGGTAAATTGAAGATCTTCCCTGTCCCTTAATAAGCCTAAGGGAATTTGAAGATCTTCCCTGCCTCTTAATAAGCCTAAAGGAATTTGAAGATCTTCTCTGCCCCCTAAGAGGATGAATGTAGTCACATGGAGCCTGTGGTAGGGAGGAGCTTGCTGAAGGTTGGAGCAGAGTCCACAGGAAAGTGGGAGTTGGAGCAGCTAAATGGTGGGAGAGATAGGACATACCCAGGGAGACAGCTAGGCTTGTGAGTGTTGGCTTGTGGGAAGGCTAAAGGATGGTGTGGCTCTCTGCTGTGTTATGGTGTATTAGCTTCTATGATGCTGTGATTGATTCAGTTTCCTGGTATTGGGATTTGGTTTTCTGGTGTTGAATAAATGTTTTGCTTCTGTCTTCTCTATGGAGTGTCTTTTATATTTTGTGATTGAGGACTATGCCGGCATATTTACAGTTGCTGTTTGCTGTGAATATTGTGTTGGCACTACAAATAGCAAATTAACAAAGCAAGGAGGTACACTGAAGGTGCTAAAATGAGTAATTCAAATAATAGATTCTATTGAGTTTCAAAGGAAATTTCAGGGCACCTCTTTTCTTTGGAAGCTTTTAAAAATCATAAATGTGTCTCATGTGTCTAAGGTGTTTTACATAGGATGTTACATAGGATGGATTAGGTCATTCCCCCAAAGTCTCCAGATCCTGCAGCAGCAGTCTAGTAATTCTATCACTCCCCAATGTAATTTTCTTTCCAAACTACAGAAATTGTCAGTGCCGATAAACAACGATCTCTACAACCACACTATACTAAGTTCTTGACCAAAATGACAAGAAACAGTTAAGATGAACAACTCAAAGCTGCTATTGATTTGATTTCAGTCCAATACAAAAAACATTTATATTAAGTGCCTCCTATGTTCACCTGTTCCACAATTGAACTCCCTTCTTTTTTATACCTGTCCTCATTCCTCCATCATAGAGACTGGTCACCTCTTGGTTCACTTTGGTCTCTAGACTCATACATAGCTCATTAATCTCCCCTAGGGGACTCTGCCCACAACCAACAAACAGTTCCAGCTGGAGCTCTATATCAGACATAATTCTACTGGCAGGTTGTGGCCCTGGAGCTTGGTTACTGCTTCCTTTTAAGGTTCTAGAGGTAATGAGAGTTTGGGGGAATCTTTCTAATGTCACTGTGGTTACCACCCATTCTAGTGTTCTCTGTCCAATATCATTATCAATGATTAGCCTTTGATATAATTTAACCTGTTGATATCACCCATGAACAATAAACATCCATCTTCTATAACACAGGATATTTGCAGAACATATATAGCAAGACCTAAAATTATAACTGGATATAAAACTGAGTGGTCCTAGGAGAAAATAAACTTAAGTTTAAAGTGGTGAGTATAAAACATTTCCACTGCTGAGTTCACTTCCAAGTGTGGTATAGATGAAGGATGAATTGCAACCTTGCCTGCAGGATGTGATGTCTAGGCTACAAGGCAATTAACTTCCTGTAATGGGAATGTAAATTTTTAAGATTTTCCCTGCCCCTAAGCTAAAGTGCACCTGGAGCCTGGAGTGGGAGACTTGTTTTTCAGTAGATACTTCTTGATTGGCCAGTGGGTCCAGATGGTTGTTACATTCTCTGAGCCAGGAGAAGGCTATATAAGCCCTGATGTGTAGCTTTGTTTTGGAGCTCACTTTGAGAAGTGTTCTGTGATTTGATGTGGATTTTGGGAAGCCGTTGTCCAGAGCCCCCCGACTTTGAAACCCAGATGTTGAAACCCAGATGTTGATTGGCAGATCCAAGAACCTGTGTTGGCAGCAAACCCTGAGGACACTGGGGGTGCTTGCTGCTACACTTCCCCACTGGGTCGAGCAGGTCACTGCTTAGGGCTGGCTGATTCCTATGCAGACAAGCTGGCTTTGTGGTGCTTCTTTTGATGTTGTGAAGCTCACAAGATTCCTCCTGGCCCTTTCCAGTACTTATCACAGTGTCTTGCACAGTAAGACCTCAATAAATGCTAGTTGACTGATTTTCCATCTCCCATACTCACCTAAAAATAGGAAAGAATATTCACAACAGGAGGAGAAGAAGCAGCGATGCCTTGTATTCAAGTAGGCATGTTGGATAATCAGAGCAGGCCATTGGTGTTACTTCTCTCCTCACCCACAGATCTACAGAAGTTCTTGCCTCACTCATCACCAGGAAAAAGAGAGCTCAAATTCTTTTAGTACACAGACAAAGGGACAGTATCTCTGTTCCACAGGAGCTTACATGGTATGGTGCAGTATATGTGGGGTAATATATATACATGTATGAATACAGTTTTCTTTTCCATGTTTGTTGTTGTTTTTCAGTCATTTCCAACTCTTGGTGACACCATTTGCAAAGATACTGGAATGATTTGTCATTTTCTTCTCCAGCTCATTTTACACATGAAGGAACCAAGGCAAATAGGCTTAAGTGACTTGCCCAGGGTCACACAGCTAGTAAGTGTCTAAGGCCAGAATTGAACTCAGGAATCTGCCTGACTCTAGTCCTGGTACTTTATCTACTCTACCACCCTTTCTATGTTTAGCTACTTTAAAATGTCCTCCTTTGACCTCCACTCAAATGTCATCAATGTCTTTATTCATCAGCTACACAGGGTTCACATTTGGTATAATTTCCCGGTCATCAGGACACAAGTCTTTTAGCACTGAGCTGTGAATGCCGCTAAAACCAGCTAGGGATGTTACATGGGGTGTGTTACAATCCAACCTCTGCTAATAGAGTAAAAAGTGGAATACAGTGAGGATCTTCCCTCCTTGACCAACTCTCTTTCCAGAGATACAATTCATGAGTTAACCTAGTAAAATTAAAATAATGACAACAAGCATTTTCCAAGTGCATATAATGTATGACAACCTAACTGGGTCTGTTACCAATGTGATTATACCTTGCTGAAATCAGAATCAAGTTTTAATGCCACTGTTATCTACGAGTGTCTCTAGGCAAACAGGAGGAAAAAAGTCATTCACTATCTCAGCCTCCTCATTCCTTTCTGAGGGTCTGAAAATCAACTTCCTTTTGAAAGTACAGATTGCACAATTTCATAAAATTCATGTCACCATTGCTGGTGTAGTAACAAGGAGGCACTTTTAGCTGGGCCTTTTTCTTTCTCTCGAGTCCTAGACACCTTTAGGACAGCTCTTCTCTCCACCTGTGCCAGATGCCAGATGCCGCCTGGAGAACTCTCACCATGGTCTTTCTCCAGGTCTCCTCATGAGGTCTCATAATCATCCCTCTGGGGACCTCGTCAAGGCATGTGAACTTTGAAGGACACTTGTTCACCATTTCTTCTCTCACAGCTCTTTGGTCTTTTAAACATTATGACTCTCTTTTTTTCATGATCTCATTTATTATATATATATATATACACATACAAGCAGGTAGGCAGTGCTGTGGACTCAGAGTTGGGAAAAAGCAAGTACAAATACTGCTTCAGACACTTACTAATTGTCTGACGTTGGGCAAGTCAGGAGTGAATCAGAAAGACCTGAATTCAAATCCTGTCTCAGAGGCTTAATAGCTTCATGACCCTGTATGAGTCATATAACTTTTTTTCTGCCTTGGTTCCCTCATCTGCAAAATGGGGATGATAACAGGACCCATCTACCAGGGTGAGACAACATTTGTAAAGCACTTTGTGAACCTTAAGGTAATCGATAAATTCTAGCAATCACTATCGTTATCATCATTATTATTGGGCAATTCCATTCATGTTACCTGCCCTGTGACCATCCTACTTCTGCATTTCCTACTTTTTCCTCACATCAAAAATATTCAAGAAACTGTAGTGGAAAAACAGTAGCTGGGTGAAATGTCCTGTTTCATCCAAGGGAACAGCAATTCAACTGGAGAGCTCCAGATGAGAAATATTGGGTTGAAATAACCCAAGCAACTCAGAGTTATTTTCAGTTCAATTCTATTCAGTTTGACAAACAGTTATTAAAAGGGACTTCTATATGACTCAGAGGAAACTGAGCCCTGGAGAGGGCTAATGAGTGCCCTGTATCAGCTAGATGGCCTTGACATTGCCTGTGTCCTGGGCTGACTGTTTTGCCCATGAATGGCCAAGTTCCTTTCCTTTCAGATCCAGTTATACATTTTTTCTTACCTCTGGTACTCTAGGTCAGGCAGACAAGTTAAGCACTTACCTGTCCCAAGGCTTTGTGCTAAGTGCTGGGGATACAAACACAAGCAAAAGGAAAGGCAATCCCTGCCCTCAAGGATTTTACATTCTAAAGGGGGAAGACAACCCTCCATAAAAGGAAACTGAAAAGAGGTGGAGGGGGGTGGGAAGAGTATCCTTGAGAGAATGTACTGAAGTCTGAAGAGTCAGATGCAGGCCAGGAGGGGAAAGAAGCATGGATGGACTGGACTAGACCCCAAAATGGAGGCCTCTGAAAGGAACTCACCAATGGGAGAAGGAGGCTGGCTTCAGGGAGGGAAGTTCCAGCGTGAGAAGGTGCCAGATGAGAAGGAAAGTTAAATGGAATTGAAATCCAGACACCATTTCTTGTACTAAAGTGGAACTACTCTGATGTGGAAGCTTTTTTCTCCACTGATTCAGATCCACAATTCTGCTGTAACTTAAACTCTTAGAGAAAATGCCACAAACTGGAGTTCTTTACCTGGGGTTCATGAACTTGTTTTTTTTTTTAAATTATAAATATATTTAAATATAATTGCTTTTCTTTGTAATCCTATGTATTTTATTTTATGTATTTAAAAACAAGATTATGAAAAGGCGTACATTGCCTACAAGACTGCCCAAGGGGCTCCCACAGCCCCCCAAAAGTTACGATCCCTTGACTTAGACTGACATCTCCACTTTTGTGGAGGGGATATTTATTCAGGCATGGATTGGACTAGAAGGTCAAATAAGGATTCATCTATACATGTTGCTAGGACCTACCACACACAAACCGGGCACTTAAATAACATACTACATTTAAAATGCTTTGCAAACCTTGAACATCTCTATAAATATCTGGCCTTGACATGGTCTCTGTATCCAGAGAAGTGAGGTAGGGCTCTATTCCAGTCAATCCATAAACAAACCTTTATTTCGACCTTCCTATGTGCTAGGAAATGTTCATGTCAGGGGTCTGGGGTTGCTAAACTGGCAGGAAGGCTTGAAATCATCTTCCTTGTCAATCAGGATTGGTTTCTTGACTCTGCCTGGCTAGAGTGCCTTTTGAACTCATCGATATAGAGGAAGGGCCAGATTATCAGGCTGGATGGGGAGAATCTGCTGGGATTTCCATGTTTCTTTGGAGCAGAGAAGGTACCGCTATGGGATGGGAGTCCAGGTTTCCCAGGGGGTTTCTCTGCTCTACTGAACAACACCCAGAAGGAAGGGTGACAGGCTATGAAAATTCTGACACTTGCCTTTTCAAAGGGGTGGTAACAGCTCTCTGGCCACAAGAGGCAAGTTTGGCCCCTTTCTTGCTGAAGCAGTAGGGCCCACAGGTTTCAAGGGAAGTCAGGGTCTATTGATAAGTGTTGTGGTTAGGAAGTCCTGACTTCCTTGCCTGATTGTAGCTACTTGCATAACTTTCTCTGCCTTCAAAGACTGTTCCTTTTCAGAGAAGGGATAAAAAGGGGCATCTCAGTAATTGATGTTTGCTCATCAATATCCTATGGTTCAGACTCTGCAGGATGTTGTCCCTGGCTGCATTCCTGGGATTGCTGGTGTTCTGGATGAAGGGTTACAGAAAGTAGAAAGGGAGAATAGGGGATACAGAAACCCAGCCAGAATGAATTGAGTAGTTCTGCGCACCCTCATGAAATGAGACCAGGGGGGTATATCACTCTGGGTTTTTGAGAAATAGGATGGACCCAAATGTCTATGGGACAATTTATGGGTTCTCTCTTGGCTTGGGATGTGGGGAAGTGCGGTGAGGTCTCTATGACTGTGAATGAGAGAAAAAAGAGTTACTTAAGTGATGAGGGCACATGTTGGTGTGTACTGATTTAAGATAATGTAAGATTATAGATTTAGAGCCAAGAGAGACCTCAGAAGCCATTTGGTTTAATTATCTCATTTTTACTTGGGGAAACTGAGGCCTACAAGGGTTAAGTGACTTCCCCAAGGTCTAGTATTGTCTGAGGTGGGATTTAAGCTCAGGTCATTTGACTCCAGAAACAGTGATCTTTCTATGTTGAAGATATTTGAAAAGGTGTTTGCTCTGAAAAATTTCTACTCTGAAGTATTTCTCAATTCAGGCTCCCGCGGACAAGTTTTGGTAACTCAGTCCCCAGCCTTTTTGTCTGGGTTCCCAGGAGAGAGGATCACCATCTCTTGCAAGACTGATAAGAGTATAATTGAAAGCCAAGGCACCAGTTCCATGCACTGGGACCAACATAAGCATGATCAAGTCCCAAGGTTACTCATTTACCACCCTTCTGTGGTGGCCCCTGGAATGGTTCAGTGGCACTGGATCTGGGGCAGATTTCACATTTATATTCAGTTGTGTGGAGGCAGAAGATGCTGTTGATAATTACTATCACCAGAGTTATAATGGTCCTTACCCTCAGTTCTCTAGCCCAGATCTTAAACGTCCCTAGCCTGGCTGATGAGTGCAGCCCTGCTGTCTCTGCCAGTTTTCCTTCCCAGCAACTGTTAGGGACTACTCAGATGTGAATTATTTGGGTCTATGTAAATGTAAGCAAGGCTCAAGGGGTGGGACCAGTTCACAACTCCACCAACAGTGCTCTAGTGTCCCAGTCTTTTCACATCTCTTCCAGCAATTGTCATTTGCCTTTAGGTATCTCAGAGTTGTTTTAATTTGCATTTCCCTAATCAATAATGATTTAGAGCCTTTTTGAATGTGACTATTGATAACTTGGAAAGCTAGGTGATGCAGCAGATAGAGCCCTGGACCTGGAGTCAGAAAGACCTGAATTCAAATCCAGGCTTAGACACTAGCTGTGTGACCCTGGGCAAGTCACTTAACCTTGCTTGCCTTAGTTTTGTCATCTGTAAAATGAGCGGGAGAAGGAAATGGCAAACCACTCCGTATCTCTGCCAAGAAAACCCCAAATTGAACTGTGAAGAGTCAGACACAACTGAAAGGACTGAATAACAACACTGATGGCTTTGATCTCTTCTTCTGAAGTTGCCTATTCATGTCCTCTGACCATTTATCAAGTGGAGAATTTTCTAGTCTATATTTCAGAAGTTTTCCCCAGAGTTCTACTCTAGGATGGGGATTCACTGAGACAGAGCGTCTCTTTTTGGTATCAGTCTCCCCCTTGGATTGGTCCTGGTCCACATGAGCACAGAGCTGGTAGTTGCTAGATGGTACAGTGGAGAGAGAGCAATGTGATCCTATCACAGATACTAGCTATATGACCCTGGGCAAGTCATTTAACCTTTCTTGATCTCAGTCTCCTCACCTTTAAAGTGAGGGGGTTGGAATCAATGGCCTCTAAGGTTCCCTTCCAAGCCTAAATCTATGATCCTATGATTTCCCTGATCTCACTCCCTTTTCTCTCTAACTTGCAGGATTTGCATTAGGATATAGGTCTACCAGCATTATTTTTAGGACAGGATCCTAATACTCTTCCATGTTCATCACCACACCAATCTGTGCTTCCATCTAACATATATGCTTCTTAAAATTCTGATTTGGACAATATGCATCAGACTTATGCATCTGCATTAGGCAGCTCTTTACTTGTGTCTAATCAGGATAATTTCTGATTCTGTTTTCAGAATCTCATTATTGAGAGCTTTCTTTCCCTCAATGGCTAACTTTACCTGTCAAATATAAAGCCATTGGGTCCTATTTATTCTTCCTCTGAGCCCTTTGAAATCCACCCCTTCAAAATCTAGACTGCATTATCTAGAAACTCTTATAATACCTGGCTAGGGCTATTACTATATGGCTATCTGATCCTTCTATTCCCCTTTCCCATCATGATTTAGGACTGTGTGATTTCTAACTCCTGTCAGGATCCCCATGCCAAGAGCACCCCTCTGTTTTTGTTTTGTTTTTTTTACTTTTAGAAGACACCTTGTATTCCAGAGTCAAAGCTCGGCAAAACAGTCTGTGCCCTGAGCTTGGCATAACAACAATCCTTTGCACTCACCCTCTGAATGAACTCTGCTGCAGTTAAATCATGGAACTGATGGTCTCTGAGCTCAAGCAAGCACCAGCAGACCCAGACATGTAATCCTATTATTGATGGAGTATGGTCTCTGGGAACCCTTGAACTCCTTGAATCTTCCCACTGGATTTAGTATTTGCCTGAAGCCATAAGCCTTCCACTGTCACTATAACTGAATCTCTGTTACCCTTAAACTAGTCTAGCCCTCCACTATCTGTTACCTCCCACTGTTTCCCATCCTTGATCCCATCAAAATCCCATTCTCTTGGTTCTTGGAGTCTGACCTCAGTCCCATCAAGATCCTCCTCAGACTCCTCCTCAAGACCCTCCCTAGTCCCCTCTTCCCAAACTATTAGACCACCCCTAGATCCCTCCCATAGTCTTTCTGAATATAAGATCCATTTTGCCTCCATGAAGGTGCTCAGATCCAATCTAGCTCAGACTCAGCCTGTGTCAGATTGTTCTGGCCCACTTGTCAATACAAGTGTCACAAATACTTAGGTTCCTTAAGAGTCTACCCATTATGGTGAATCTTTAATAAACTTTGCCTTACTTTGGTTGAGAGAAGGTGTGAGTCGAATTCATTTGGCAGAACCCAGCATGTCAGTATTTTGGGGTCTCGAGAATCTCTAAACCCTAAGCCTCAACAGTATGAATAGACTTTTTTTGTCACTACACAACCTTGCCTCACTGTTGCTGTTGGGCCTCACCACTGTTACTACACTACACTGTTTGATTCTTTGTCTAGCCACAAACATATAAATCAAGGTGAAGCCCCACTGCCTTAGGTGTCCTACTAGAGGAAGCCCTGACACATGTGTCTAGTTTCCCTCCCCCAGTGGAATAAAGCTTTAACCTGTGTGAGCTCTTTGGTATTTTTGGAGTTAACAGTGGTCACAAAACTCCTGTGATTTTCTTTGGTCATCTGTTACCAGAGTTGACAGTCCCTAGATTTCTGTTATATCCATTCTTGTCTTCTGTCTATACAGAACAGCAGTTGTTTCCTCTACCTATTGACAAATATACCAATAACAACTGCAACAACTTGCCTTTTCTGAAGGCAAGAAGGAGATAACAGCTGTTAGTCTTTAATATGCTTTCTTGATCTCGATTTCACATTTACACCTCTGTCCTCAGCAGAACAGGTCTAGGGGAACCTAGGAAAGCTTAGCCAATGCGTTGCTTCCATTTTCTGTGATGATCAAAGGAGGCAAGAGGGTTCAGATTCAAATGCTGGCTCTGTCTCATACCACTTGTGTGACTTTGAACAATTCTTTTCATTTCCCTCCACCAACCAGCTGTGCTACTTTGGGACGTCTTTGGCTTCTCCACCATGCTCCTAGTTAACTCACTCATCATTGGGAAATCTTATTGTCTTGTAAGATCCAATCAACCTTGATATCTACATCTCATTAGTACCTTTGGCCCTTTTGATTAGAGGGTAGACTCATAAACTTCCATTTAAGGAGAAGGGAAAGGACAGACCTTATCCTCTAAGACATCTCATCATTTTCTACCCAGCTTCCCTTATTTTGGAAATATTTGTATTCTCCACCATGCCTCTAATGGTAACTTCCTCCCAACCCCTCCCCCCACTTTTTTTTTAGCTTTGTGTGTGTGTGTGTGTGTGTGTGTGTGTGTGTTGTCTTCTCCTATTAGAATGTAAGCTCCTTATATTGTACTAGAAATGTTAGCTATAGCAATAAGAGAAGAAAAAGAAATTGAAGGAATTACAATAGGCAGTGAGGAAACAAAACTATCATTCTTTCCAAATGATATGATGAGAATCCTAGAGAATGTTAAAAAAAAACATACTGTTTTAACATGTAATTGGGGGGGAAATAAAATATATTTTTTAAAAAGAATGTAAGCTCCTTGAGGGCAGGGACTGTCTTTCTTTATTGTATTTGTTTCCTCCACATTTAGTATAGTGCCTGACACATACTGAGTGATTAATAAATGTTTACTAACTATTAACTACTGACCTCTTTGGTCAGTTTCCTTCTATGTAAAATGAGAATGTTGAATTAGATGATTTCAAAAGTACTTTTTATCTCTAAATCTGTGATCCTATGATCCTATATCTTTCTCTGGTTTCTTGGTGCACTTGACCTTAGTGTCTTAGGGACGGTGGAATTTTCTTCAGTGTGAAAATGATCTCCCACCTAGGACCACATACCTTAGCAGGTCTCCTGGAGGCCATCATTGTTCAAGATAACAAGGTTTCAGGATCTGCCAGGAGCTAGAGTGACTGACTCCCTTCTGCTCCTTTATCTCCCAGTTATGCAGAGTTCTGCAGAAATGGTGCTGCCAGAGAGTTATAAAGAGATCATTTTCCTAGTGATGGATTCAAGCACAGCAACATTGAGTCATGATCCCAGTTTCTTGGTGTTTTTCTGCTCTTGCAGAAGATGTTCTCAGGTGAGAACATGTGATAATTAAATAGGCAGATGTACTCTTTTCTAATGAGATGGGAGGTTTAAAAGTCACTTGGTAAAATGTGGGGATGTGTATTTCTATTGTAACACAAGGTGGTTTGTTATAACAGGATGTTTGTGGGCTTAGTGCCAAGATTCAGGAAAATTTTGTTTGGTTTGCGACATGGTAGCTTATCTCTTCTTTCTGCCTTTACAATTCAGTGGGGACCTAATGTTCACTCAGCCTGACTTCTTTTCTGGGATCCCAGGAGAGTCTTTGTCAACTGAGAGAACAGTCAGTGAGGAGCATTCTGATGGGAAAATATACCCAAATTGGTTCTAATATAAACCTACATCTCATCTGCTCGGTTTCCATCTGGCACTCTTTGGTCCCTGCCAGGTTCACTGACGGTGTTTGTGACATAAATTTCAAATTCACAATCAATGATATGGAGACTGAGGATGCTACAGATTATCCCTGTGCTCAGAATTCTTATCATCCTTCCAAAGTGCTCCAGTGTTGAACATAAAGTTCCCCAGGCTTAGCTTGTCCCAACTTCTTCCCCTTCTAAGACAGTGGTGCCTGTCTTATATAGACTCTCTGGATTTGTAGGGGAAGGGTTTTCCAAGATCAGAGGAAAGAGAGTGGAACTGAAATGTCTATACTCTGAGGCCATCTAATCCTCTTCAGCCTCTCAGATTCATTCAGGACCATTCAGGACCAGATTCCTTCTCCTGTGTGTTACATGCACACCCTCAGGATATTCCTCATCAAATCATTCAAGCTTATCATTTCAGCAGACCCTCCAGTATTTGTTCTGGTCATTATCACTACCACCATCATCACCACCATTATCATCATCACCATCACCACCACTACCATCATCATCACCATCACTACCACTACCACCACCACCACCATGTGGGCCATCTTTTCCCTCTCTCTTTCACACACATTGATAAATGTCCTAGTCCATGACTTTCCCACTTGGTCTGATCCACCGTTACTTTCATCCAGGACTTTCCATCTATTGCCCTTTTCCTCTCCTTTCAGTTCACACAGAAATTCAGACCCTTTCTAGTTCTCAGACCCAGATTGTACTCTGCTTGTCTCTTCCCCTTGAACATCATTATTTCTTTCTTGGTCTCCTTCTTTCCTTCTCTAGTCAATATTAATGATAAATTTCTCATCCTCAATCCTTCTTCTCCTCCCCTTCCACTGTTGTGATTTCTTCCAAAATGAAAGGGCCCCAATTCAACAACTCTCATGACTAATACACTAGATGTCAACACAAGATGCTCTTTCATGACCTAGATTTTGACTTTTATAGAATCCTAAAAACTTAGAATTAGAAGGAGACCTCAGAAACCAAGTAGATAGAGGTGTTTCAGCTTCCCATACAGGATTAGGTTTAAGCAACGTCATAGAATTTTCTCACAGTTCTCACAATTGAATGATGTTTTCTCCCAAGACAAAAATTGGACTAGACCCACAATTGAATAGAAAAGGGAGCTGAGCTACATCTAGAATTGAGTCCCAAGATGGAGTCAGTGTGGTCAGGAAAGTACACAAGCAAAGAGAAGTTGATGGGGTTTTTGCTGAGGCAACATAACATTAGACTAGATGACCTTCAAGATACTTTCCAGTTCTAGATCTGAGATTTAGAGACTTAGAGATTTTCTCCTTCATGAGAAGAAGCCAAATCTGGAAGCTATGCACTTCAATAAACGAAGCTTTTGGCAGGAGTATAACTTTTCAGACAACAGGAATAAAATGTCTTTGGGACACGTGGAGAAGCTGGAAGACAGGTTAAAGGGAAGGGGGAAAGGATGAAGGAAGACTTCCTCCTCGTCACCATGTGAAGTTAGGGAAACTCACTAGAGAAGCCAGAAGTGGAAACCTGCGCATGACGCTATATCAGTGCTTTGGGGTTTCACATCTCCCCTTGGTATATCCATTGGCAAATGCCTCCCATTTGCTGTTGACCCCCGGATTTGCCATTGCTTGTAACACAGAGACATACAAAGTGCTAGACATGTCACCAGTATAGGCAACCGATGGGACCTGTGGTTTCACTGGTGTAGACAACTCCCAGGGAGAGAGGCAGCTGTAGCAGAGCGAATGGAGAACTGGCCACGGAACTAAGAGGACCTGGGTTCGAGCCCTTTCGGACACATACTGGCTGAATGACTCTATCCCTTAACTTCTCAATGCTCTAGGCAATTTTCTCAGGCTATAGCTTATAGAGAAGGTGCTGATCTTCATTGTTAGGACGTGTTTCTTCACATGGGAGTTCCTTACATTATTGACATCATAGGTCTGATCTCTATATCAGTAAGATTTTTCTCCCAAGTTAGATACTGAAGATATATGTAGTGGATAAAATGCTAGACTTCAAATCAGGAAGACATGGGTTTTATTTTTGCTTTAGGTAGCTACTAGTTGTGTGTCCCTGGGCAAGTCACTGAAATGCTCTGTGCCTCAGTTTCCCCATCTGTAAAACAAGGAAAATAACAAGCCCTCATTTAGTGGGTTATTGTATAATTAAACCGAAATAATGCATTTAAAGTACTTTACAAAACTTAGAATGATGCTGCTATTTACCAGAATTACATGTGGACCCACAGTTGCAGGTAGATAGAGTGTCTACCCAGTCTCTTTGACCTTCAAGAAAGCTAACTTGAGGCAGTGGGGGGAAAGGTTAAGGAACTAACAGCTAGCAAGCCACCATTCAACCCTAGATGTCCATCTCCAGAGACAGCATTAAGAAAATTCCCCCTAGAACAAAGCAGTGCACATGAAGTGCACATGAAGTGGAATATAGGGATAATGAGGTCTTGGGAAATCATTTGATTTCCAGTAGATGGTTGCTTTTTAATCAGGAGGGCAGTGAGATTTTAAAGGTCACCAAATCACAGGAAGCTGGGCTAAAATTAGAAATGACTGTTTAGACCATAGATTTCTAGCTGATAGGGTCATCAGAGATCATTTAGTCTAATCCCCTAATTTTATTCACTCATCCTTATCTATGTATGAATAGCTCAACACTTACCAGGCTCAAGAGATGTCCTCAGTGAGTGAATAAATCAGTATCTGGTCACGATTTTATTGGATCTGGTTATTATGGATCAGAGACATTGTTTTGTATTGGGCTTATTAAAGGTGGGCATTGGGCAAACTGGGTCAGATAAGAGGAGAGGAGACTGAAGGAAAGCCAAGAGCAGACTTGAGAGTCCTCATAGTTAGGGTGATCCATAAGAATGGGTGCATCCCTGGAGTAGAAGGTGGAATTCACTGATACCTTCAATACTTGCAGGGTCTGGGGCCATTTTATCCTTATATCCAGAGATCTAGACATGAACTATTATTCAGAGCTATAGTCTGTTAAATGGGCTTTGAGAACCCTTTCAATTCTAGGTCTATGATGCCATTATCATAGGATTAATATTTGTGTGACAATGGGCAAGTCAATTAACATTTCTGGGCCCAGGTCCCTCCCCTGAAAAGGAGGGGAGGGATTTGATTACCTCTAAATCTATTGTCTTGTCATAAGTAAATTCAGGAATTATATATAGTGCTTGAAGATGGAAACCAAAGAAGGATAATGGACAGAGCACTAGGAAAGAGAGGAAGAGGCCATAGGTTCTAGTCTTGGCTCCTCTGCCGTACTTTGTTACGTGACCTGGTGCACATGTTCTCGTCTCTTCTGGGTCTCAGTTTGCTCATTTGCTAATCAACAGAGCTATAATAGATAATGCCTATGATTACTTTTGGGTCTCTGGAGAAAAAAAACAAAAAAAGTTTTTTAATGAAAACATTACTTTATATCTTACTTCTAACTTCAGACTTACATAGATCAATTGTGGTGACCCAGTCTCCATCCTCTGTGTTTGTGTTTCTGGGAGAAAAAGTCACCACGTTTTGTCAAGTCAGTAAGCCTGTGAGTTTCCTGGTTGGCCTCTGAACATCCAGCAGTTTACACTGGTACCGTGTTTCCCCGATAATAAGACACTGTCTTATTAATTTTTTGGACAGAAAAACACCAGAGGGCTTATTTTCAGGGGAGGGCTTATTTTAATGAACATTGACAACAATTTTAATAAACAGGTAAATGTGAACAAAAAAAATGTACCTTTATTCAATAAGCAAATCACTGGGGAAGAACAGGATGACGCGCTTACTGCTGCAGCTCTGATTGGATGCAGCTTGGAGCGTGGTGTGCATTTCACGGTGGGGGGGGAGGGGATGGTGCATACAGAGGGTACCGTAATGTAGCGTGTAGTGCAGGGGATCACCTTCACTACAGTAGCAATCTCAATAGGGCCTATTTTCGGGGGAGTGCTTATTTTAGAGGAATCTTACACAGTAAGGGGAGGGCTTATTTTTGGGATAGGTCTTATTATCGGGGAAACACGGTACCAATAGAAACCTGGGCAAAATCCTAAGACAATTATCTATAGAGATTCCTACCTTAAGGAAGGTGTCCCAGAACAGTTTGTTGATGGGCGAGGTCACCAGGATTTTACACTTAGCATCAATGGTGTTGAATTGGAAGATGCCACTACATATTACAGTCTGCAAAGTGAAGAATGGCCTCCCACAGTGATACAGCCCTGAACAAAAACCTCTTGTACTCTGCTCACGGAAGAGCAGCTGCTTCCTCCCAGCATCGCAGGCTAAGTGCTTTTGAAGACCAGAAGAGAGTCCTGCCTCTGTTCTGCTCTTTGATTGTTTAGTCCAGCCCCGTGACTCTTGTTTCTTTTTGTTTGTTTTTTTGCTCCCCAGCATGAATTAATTCTAGAATCATGGGTTTTTAGACCTGAGTAGGACTTTTGATCTCCTATTCACAAAATCACAGATTTGGAGAGTTGGAAGAGACCTCAGCGGCCATCTCATCCCACTTGTACACAAAATGCCATTGCCACAACATATCTGCTACGTGGTCACCCAGCCCTTGCTCAATGATATTTAATGATGGGCAGCCCACTATGCTTCTAAGGCAGGCATTGCACACAAGGAAGACAACTCAAGCTGTTAGGCTGTTGTCCTTGTCCTCAAGCTTTGATTGACCCCTCTGTAACTTGGTTCTTCCATCCGGAGCCAAGCAGAGGCAAGTTTTTCACCTTCCATATGACAACCCTTGAAATATTTAAAGATCCTTTCTGTTCTTCCTCTGTCTTGTTGATTAACCAACTAACCCACAAATATTTACTAAGCGCTTGTTACAGTTACGTGTTAGGTTTTATGTTAAGTAATTGGGTTACAAATAGAAAGAATGTAATAATCCCTTCCCACAAGAAATTTCTCAAGGCTAAACATTTCCATTTCCTTCAGCTGATCCTTTTATGATTCAAAGACTTACTTGTTTTACATTTATAGCTCTTTACAATATGTTTCCCACTTCCCTTTCTAGCCTTATTTCACATTGCATTTACAAATCTTCTGCACTCTCTTGTAATAACACTATATTTCCTCTAGCATGAATGAGAATGTATTTTTTTGGTATTCTCTTATTAAACTGGTTAATTCCACAAACTCCTCATCTATGCTGTACTCATCTAGGCCACTCCGTTTAGTGGCCCCAGATTTCATCTTCATAATCAGCATATTTAGCCTATAGCAGCTGGTCCAAATACACCTCCCTGGGATACAATTTCATCAATGTGGCTCATCTGTTTCTGTTTAGTTCAGTGGTTTTGGTTTTATTCAGTTCCATGGCAGGTGTGTGTGTGCGTGACAGAGACAGAGAAAAAGAGAGACACAGAGTATGTGTGTGCCTGGATTGTGTCTACAAATCTATGGGTTCAGGCCACCAAGGGGCATGAAAGGGCTCCCAAGACCCTTGTAGATTCAACCCATTAAGTCAGATAGAAGGGTGGAGAGAGAACAATAAAATGCTAAGGGGGACAAGATATCAACTCTAATACTTAAGTTCTACCAAACCATGTGATTCCTTAGGTATCAGCTTTTGTGATTTGTCTCCATTTTGGGGATGATTCAATCACCCCTTTTCAATTTCTCTTATTATTTATTCTTTATTCTTGGTGTGACAAGGATGAATATTGGCAGTGTTTCGTGATTATTAAAGGGGTTAGACCTTTGTTCTATCATTCTTACTACCCTCTCATCTTACTGTAAGTCATTTCTCCCTCTAATTCTTTTATTAAATTTATAAAATTAGAAGGTAGGCTCTTTGAGAGCAGGGGCCATCCCACATGCACAGAGTAGGTACTTAAAAATACATATTGATTGAGTTAACCTAGTCTATCTTCTAATTTTTAGATTTTAATCATCCAAGTGTTATTGTAATATAGTTATTTCATCCTGTAGCCTTTTCCTCATTTTCCTTCATCTCTTCATATTTATTCATTATATTCTACAAACCCTCTGCACAGTTCCAGTTCAATGCTACAGCACAGCATGGAGGTGGTTCTGGACTTTCCAAGCCATACCAGTAGAGGAAGACTTCTGAAAAATTCTACCATGCTCAAATAGCTTTGAGTACAGTCCCCAAAGCAGACAGATGTCTGTTTCTATGGACCAACCT
This sequence comes from Petaurus breviceps papuanus, assembly GCF_028583685.1. NCBI lineage: Eukaryota > Metazoa > Chordata > Mammalia > Diprotodontia > Petauridae > Petaurus > Petaurus breviceps. The sequence continues at coordinate 291,352 of NW_027186338.1, forward strand.
AGCTGTTTGAAAAATTTATCTGGCTACTTAGTGTGATGAATCCTTTGACCCAAGCAAACCTTGGGGGGGAAAGGACAAATACAAAATAACAATCGATCCAGTGCTGCCACCTTCTGATTCTGTGACAGAAAAACATGACAGAGAGAATTGACTTTTTTTTTTTAACAGCATCTTTAAACATTATCTTAGGGGTTAGTATTCTAAATGTGAGATCCTTATTCAATGACCAACTATTAGAAATAATCCTGGAGGAACCAAATAAAGTCACTTAACCTCCATCATCTGTAAAATAGATAATTATAGCACCTATCTTGTAGGGTTATTGTGAGGATCAAATGGGCTAATAATTGTAAGGTACTTAGCATAGTGTTTGCACATAGTAAGTTATAAATAAATATTAACTATTATTATATTCATGATATTATTATTAATTATCATTATCATTCAGACAGTGTTTCCTTCTGCTGCCCAGGCTGGAAGTACAGTGGCTATTCTTGGGCCTGAGCCTAACACTGATCCAAATGGGAATTTTGATCTATCCCATTTCTGATGAGGGATGGTTTGATCCTCCTCAGGAAGTCTGCTGGTTCCCTATTCCTGGTAGCTCACTCTGTTGTTACTGGACTTAGCAAAGACATTCAATTAGTGTTAGTCCTCTGACACCCAGAACTCTTGAAATCTATGAAATCCATCATCCTCTGCTCCTCCAGTAGTAGGTATTGTAGGTGTGTGTCACCATGCCTGGCCCTTTTCATGAATTAAACCAGACCACAGAAGGAAATTGGAAAATGAACAGCTCACAGATTCACCTCTGAAAGGCAAAAAGGTGGAATTGAGTTTTTATTGTGTATCCAAAGGCAACAAGAAATATCTTGCATTGTTCATGATAATAAGTATTTTCAAGGAGATTACAATGAAAACAGCTGCAGTAATGGAACCAACATTTGTTTCAGGGAAGAAAGAGGTTAAGAAATTCTGAGGAAAAAAGGATATGACACTATCAGATTAAATTTTGTTACAAAAAATTCTTTTATTAAAATTTGAACTTAAATACTAAATAAAATGTGCATTTATTCATTATTTATTTTTGATATTCATTTAAAAAATGTTTTAGTTCCAAATAATCTATATCTGTCCAACTCCTCCCCCACCTATTTTGAGAAGGCAATTGATGTGACATGTGAAATCATACAAAGTATTAGCCATGTTGCAAAACAAGCAAGAAAAAACAAGTGAAAAAATTCTACTTCAATCTATGCTCAGGTTCCTTTAGTTCTTTTTTTGGAGGTAGATAATTTTCATAAATCCTTTGGAATTATCTTGGATTTGTATTGCTGGGAATAGCTAAGTCAGTCAGCTGATCTTCATACAGTATTGACATTACTATGTATGATGTTTTCCTGGTTCTTTTCACTTCACTTTGCATCAGTTCACAGAAGTTTTCCCAGGTTTTTCTGAAAACATTCTGCTTGTCATTTCATAGAGCACAAAAGTATTTCATTCCAATCATATACTAAAATGTGTTCACTATTCCCCAGTTGATGGGCATATCTTCAATTTCCAGTTATTTGCCATCACAAAAAAAGAGCTACTAGAAATATTTTTGTATATTTATGTTCTTGTCCTTTGATTTCTATGGGATACAGACCTAGCAAGAGTATCACTGAATCAAAGACATGCATAGTTTTTATAGCCGTTTGAGCATAGTTCCAAACTGCTCTCCAGAATGGCTGGATCAATTCACAACTCCACCAACAATATATTAGTGCCCCACTTTTTTCCATGGATTCCAACATTTTTCCTTTTCTGTCATATTAACCAATTTGATAGGTATGAAATGGTACCACAGAGTTGTTTTAATTTGGATTTCTCTAATCAATAGTGATTTAGAGCATTTTTATGTGACTATAGATAGCCTTGATTTCTTCTTTCAAAAACTCTCTGTTCATATACTTTGACTATCAATTAAGAAATGACTTACATTCTTTTTTATAAAAAAATTTATCTTATATTCACTTTTTTTACATTTTGAGTCCAATGACTTGCATTCTTATAAATTTGATTCTGTAATTTGATTTGATTGAGAAATGAGGCCTCTATCAGAAAAACTTGTTGCAAAATCCCCTGCAAACTCCCCCTTCCAGTTTCCTGCTTTCTTTCTAATCTTGGGGTTTTGCTTGTATAAACCCTTTTAAATTTAATGTAAGCAAAATTATCTAGTTTACTTCCTTTGATCCTCTCTATCTCTTGCTTGGTCGTAAATTCTTCACTTATTCATAGATCTGACAGGTAAAATTTTCCATGATCCCCTCATTTGCTTATGATATAACCCTTTATGTCTAAACCATGTATCCATTTTTACCTTATCTTATTATATATTGTGAGATGTTGGTCTATATTTAGTTTCTGCCAAACTGCTTTCCAGTTTTCCCAGAACATTTTGTCAAATAATGAGTTCTTGTCCCCAAATCTTGGATCTTTGGGTTTGTCAAACCCAGATCATTACGATCATTTACTACTTTGTGTTGTGTAGCTAAACCATTCCAGTGATCCATCACTCTATTTCTTAGCTCACACCAGATTATTTTTGTAATTAATACTTTGTAATACAGTTTGAGATCTAGGCCACCTTCACATTTTTTTCCCAATCATTCCTTCATATTCAATAAACAAAAATTGGTTTTCTCTCCCTCTCACATTCTCACCACTGGGGGGAAAAAGGAAAACAAAACCCTTATAACAAGTAAAATAGTTTCTCATATAGTTCATGTCCAAAAATAACCATTCCTGTCTGTATTATCTACTTGAGAAGAATATGCTCTCATTGGTCTATCAACAATTAAACAGCTTAAACAGCTGAGGAGATGTAGTACATGATGTAGCCACCAGATGGAGCTCCAGATACACATTAATAGCCACTGCACGCCTTTCTCAACACCAGCTCTTTCTCAGGATCAGTATGTCAGGTAACATCGATTTCATCTAAAGTTGACCAGGGGGACTGAGTCAAGATGGCGGAGTGGAGACAGGAATTCCGTGGGGCTCCAGCTTCCACTTCCTCCAATTCACATAAAAGGTGACTTTAAATAAACTTTGGAACTACAGAATCCACAAAATGACAGAGAGAAGCTAACCTCCTGCTGAGGACAGCCCAGCAGGACAGTAGCAAGCGGCCAGCATACCGCTCTAGGAGCCAGGCCCAGCCCTGCTCGAACCAGAGGTTTTAGTCTCAAGACAGTCACAGCCAGGCCCAGGCTGGAGGGACTTCAGCACGTGTGGCAGTTTCCAGAATTATCAACACATAGAAGCTAAGGAAAAAGTGAGAGGTCCGTGCAGTGTGGACTTTAGGATCCAGTAGTTAGGGAGTGTGGTTGGCTTTTGCCCCTGTGAGAAGTGGCTGAGGCACAGCAGTCGTGCAGCCATAGCCACATGGCTGCTTCAGCTCCTGGCCTGCAGATTGTAGGGGGACCAAGAAACCAGTCTGAGGGGTAATTGCTCTTGATTTAACCTCCTTGGATCTGGATTGCTGTCTAGGGTGGAGGTCCTGGGGTGCATGACCAGCTTGCCAGAGCATGTGGAGGCTTCAGAGAGGGCACCCAACTAATACCTTCAGCAGCTGAGAAAACCCCAGCAATTGGGATGAAGATTTCCTCTCTGGAAGCAGAGTTCTACTGTGGCAAAAAAGCTCAAAAGTCAAGTAATTGAATGGCAAGATGAGAAAACAAAGGAAGCACAGCAATCTAACTTTGGACTGCTTTTCGGGGGACAAAAAGGATCAAAGCATGGAACATGAGGAAGACAACAAAGTCAGAACTCCTGCACCAAAAGCTTTCAAGAAAAATATGAAATGGTTACAGGTCATAGAGGAACTTAAGAAGGATTTTGAAAACCAAATAAGACAAGTGGAGGAAAATTTGGGAAGAAAAATGAGAATGATGCAAGAAAATTATGAAAAGAGAGTCAACAACCTGACTGAAGAAAATAACACCTTAAAAATAAACTAACTCAAATGGCAAAAGAGGCCCAAAAAGCCAATGAGGAGAAGAGTGCCTTAAAAAACCAAATTTGCCAGATGGACAAAGAATCTCAAAAGCTCACTGAAGAAAATAATTGCTTCAGAATTAGATTGGAGCAAATGGAAGCTAGTGACTTTATGAGAAATCAAGATACTATTAAACAGATCCAAAAGAATGAAAAAATAGAAGGCAATGTAAAATATCTTATTGGTAAAACCACTGACCTGGAAAATAGATCCAGGAGAGATAATTTAAAAATTATTGGACTACCTGAAAGCTATGATCAAAAATAGAACCTACAAATCATTCTTCGAGAAATTCTCAAGGAAAATTGCCCTAATGTTTTAGAACCAGAGGGCAAAATAGAGGTTGAAAGAATCCACCAATCACCTCCCAAAAAAGATCCCCAAAAGAAAACTCCTAGGAATATTATATCCAGATTCTGGAATTCCCAGATCAAGGAGAAAATATTACAAGAAGCCAGGAAGAAACAATTCGAATATTGTGGAAACACAATCAGGATAATACAGGATCTGACAGCTTCTACACTGAGGGAAAGAAGGGCTTGGAATATGATAATCCAGAGGTCAAAGGAGTTGGGATTAAAATCAAGAATCACCTACCCAACAAAACTGAGTATCATGTTTCAGGGGGAAATATGGTCATTCAGTGGAATAGAGGACTTTCAAGCATTCTTGAAGAAAAAAACCAGAGTTGAATAGAAAATTTGACATTCAGATATAAGAAGCAAGAGAAGCATGAGAAGGTAAACAGGGAAAAGAAATCATAAGGAACTTATCAAAGTTGAACTATTTCTATCCCTACATGGAAAGATGATAATTGTAATTTATGGAACTTTTTTCTGTATAAGAATAGTTGAAGGGAATAGAAAAAAATACATATATACATAAACATATATGTATATAAATATATATGTATATGTACTTATATATATAGGCACAGGACCAAGTTAATAGGAAGGGATGATACTTAAAAGGTGCAATTAAGAGGTAAGAGAGGAATATAATGAGAGGAGATGGGGAGAGACAGAATGGGGTAAACTATCTCAGAGGCAAGGGAAAATAGTTATAATGGAGGAGAAGAACAGGAAGGCAAAAAATAAGGTCAACCTTATTCTCACTGAATTTGGCTTAGGGAGGGAATGACATACACACTAAATAGGGTATCTCACCCTACAGGAGAGTAGGGGGAAGGGGATGAGAGGGGGATGATGGAAGGGAGGGAAGGCTGGAGCAGGGAGGGAAGTTGGAAGCACCCACTTTTGAAAAGGGACAGGAGCAAAGTAGAGAATAGAACAAGTGGGAGGTGGAATAGGAGGGAGGGAAATATAGCCAGTCTTTTACAATATATCCACTATGGAAATGATTTGCATAGTTATACATGTACAACCTATACTGAATTGCTTATCTTCCCAGTAAGGGTGGGTGACAAGGGAGGAAGGGAATGAATCTGGAATTCAAAGTTTTAAAATTGGGGTGGCTAGGTGGTGCAGTGAATAGAGCACTGGCCCTGGAGTCAGGAGGACCTGAGTTCAAATCCGGCCTTAGATACTTGACACAAAAATTAGCCGTGTGACCTTAGGCAAGTCACTTAACCCCAAGTGCCCTCCAAAAATAAAAGTTTTAAAATCAAATGTTTATATATATACACACACACATATATACTATTATTAATATTATTTTACATGTAACTGGGAAAAAAGACATACAGGCACTGGGGCATAGATTTCCACCGTGCCCTACTGGAAATTTGGAGGTGGTATGGGAGAAGATATGGGAGAGAGCAGATTGGAGGAGGAGATATCCAGTGGGATTGCTATTTTGGGGTGGTGGGTAGGGGAAAATGGGGAGAAAATTTGTAACTCAAAAACTTGCAGAAATGAATGATGTAAACTAGAGGTTAATAAAGCATTTGATTAAAAAATAATAATAAATAAATAAAGTTGACCAGTATTCCATGAACATACCCCTAAATTACACAAATATAAAATCTTTCCTGAACTTCCCAAGCCACCATTTGATGGTGGCTTCATTCCTTTAGTTAATAATCCATCAAGTTCAGAGAATTAAAAATTTCATTCTTAATAGCCATGTGTTTATTAATAGAGTTAGCACAGGAAGTCCAAGCAAGCCATAGAACAAAACATTATCATGATAAGTTAGGTTGATCTTTCTTTCTCACTCTGCTCTTCAGCCCTTCTCCCACTGCTCTGAAGGGAATAGAAGCCATCAGGATTGAGTAATTTTTAAATTAGTGGGAGATTCCACAAAAAAAGAAATAAGGGAGGAGGTGTGTGGATATGCAATTGTTGAAATCAAAGAATTGTGGTTGGATTGTCAAGATAATTGGTTATAAATGTTTAAAGTTAGGGTCGAACCTATCAACACCCATATTTGGAGAACAGGGAAAGTTGTGCAGTGATTTGCATGGAATGGGTCATATTTGTACTTCTACCACAGCTAAGTGACTTTTCTCTCTTCCATATATAAGCTGGTCTCTCTCCTTGGAGGAGAAGGTGAGGAGAAATAAATCACATTCTTTGCTCGGAGGCATGCTGTAATAGTGATGGGGGAATTATCTAGATATCTGCTTAAAATCTCTTTATGTACCAAAAGCAGAGCTTCTAATAGTTTTGTGACTTGCCTTAATGATAATTTTTATCTTGCAAAAGGTAGAGGAGCCAAAAGGGGGAAATCCCATTCTAGGTCTAATTTTCCCTAACAGGGAGGGGTGAAAATAATGGGAAATCTATAGAGAAGTAGGAGATGAAATCTGGACATATATCTGCAATATGGGCATAGTCTGATTTATGCCTTAGGTTTTAAGACAATTTTGAAGGGTTCAGATAGATTCCTAGGATACCATTGACTAAACTTCTACAGAGGAAGTGATTCTAGGAGGTGGGATGGGGAGAGGGGGATGCTTTTGATGAAATCCTGAAGTGACAAAGGGAAATAATTTTAATGAGGAAGAAAAACTGTATTTGTATGAAGAGAGCAATGTGAATGAACAGAGAATTGACAAACCAACTTAGAGTTAACATATTTAAAATTAAATTGTGTTTTTTCAAGGAATAAAAATTGGTTTTCTTAACTCAAAATCTTGTGGAAATGAATATTGAAAACTAAGAATAAATAAATTCTGGATTTAAAAAATTCATTTTCTCTCCCTTTCACATCCTCATCACTGAGGAAAAAGAGGAAAACAAAACCCTTGTAACAGGTCAAACAGCTTCTCATATTGTTCATATCCAAAAATTTATGCCTCATTATGCAACTAATTTTTCTTCTGCAGAAGATGGAAGACATACTTTCTCATTTACCCCTTAGAATCATGGCTTATAATTGTGTTGATTAGAATTCTTACAGCTTTTAAGTGTAGTATAAGGTTGCAATAAAACTTTATGGTTGCATCCCTTGCAGCAAGCATTGGCATTTAATGGACTATATCATTGTTAAGGAGAAGAGACAGGATGTAACAAAGTAACAAAGGTCATATGTGGGATGCAGAGTGATGAACTGATCATAAACTTATTCTCTCCAAGCTAACATTTACATTCACAAAAGTTGTGTCACCAACTGAAGATGACTACCAGAAGACTTTTACTCTATGCATGAACAGTTTGTTGCTAACTTGGAGGGAAAGTTGAGCCAACAAGTGATTGGCATCAGTGTAGCAGAAAAGGAATGAGTTGCTTTCAGAGATTTGGTGTACAATACCACATTTATTCATCTAGGTTTGAACACTAACAAACATCAAGATTGGTTTGACAAAAATGATGGGGAAATTCAGAAGCTGTTAAACAAAAACAGCTAGACAGAATTAACCAAAATAATAGTTCATCTGTCTCTAAGAAAGCAGCATTTAAGTCCATCAAAAGTGAAGTGCAAGCAAAGCTTAGAAACATGCAGGATTCTTGGCTCAGGAAGCAGGTAGATGAAATTCATTTCTACACTGACAGTAATGATCCAAAGCACTTTTATAATTCCCTGAGAGCTATCTATGAGCTGAAGACCTAAGGTGCATCTCAATTACTCTGTGCTGATGGAGTCAAATTCATTAGTGATAAGGACATGAACCTGGGGAGATGGACTGAACATTTCCACAGTGTTCTCAACAGACTGTCATCTATCAATTCTCAGGTGGAAGTCAATCCCTCTCTAGACAAATTTCCAACTGAAGAAGTGGTTTTGAATGTCATTAGGCTCCTCTCATACTGCAAAGCACCTGGTGCTGAGTCTATTCCAGCTGAGATTTACAAGGCAAATGGTCCACTCCTCATACAAAAGCTGACTGCAGTCTTCCAGATTATATGGCAAGAGGAGCTTATCCCCTAGGAGTTCAACTATGCCTTCTTTGCCCATCTCTATAAAGGAAAAACAAATAGGTTGTCCTCTGACAATCACAGGGATGGTGGGTATCTCTCCCTTGGTTATTATAAAGCCAAGCACAAGCAGCTTTCCAGAGGACTGCTGCTGTGAACAGCTCAAGGTTCTGATTACACAGTATAGTGAACTCTCTATTTATTAAATAACAAATTAAGGCAAAATATTCACAGAAATCAAAGTACAACATTCACAACGTTATAACTTAACAAGTTATCACTAAAGTGGCCACATAGTTTTCACCAAAGTGGTCACATAGTTTTAAGCAAAAGATAACATTCATTTAGTAAGAATTCAATCATTTAGTAAGTCTTTAATCATCCTTAAGCCTCCTTAATTGACACAAAGTACAAAGGTCAAGGTTCTCCACCTCTAGGTCACATTGTCTTAATCTCTTCAATCAAAAAGTCCTCTTTCTTTTTAATTGGAGAAGTCCTTAACTCAATCATCTAAATGTAAAGGTCAAAGTTCTCCACCCCTAGGCCACAGAGTAAATCATGATCTTCTAAGTTTACATTAAATACTCAAGGAGAGGTCTTTTCATCTTGACTTGAGGCAGGCTCTCAGCTTCCATGGTTCCTCTTCCATGGTCCCAGCTCCTGCCTGACTCTATCCAACTGCCACCTGGGTTCAAAGGCAGACAGCTTTCAGTTCTTTGTCCAGCTTCTTGTGCTGTTCCTGTCCCATATTGAAGCTCACAGTGTCTGGTCCACCTCAAGTCCTTCATAGTTTCTGTTCCTGGGAAGACAAAGCTTAACAAATCCACAATAACATTCATATGTATTGCCAGCATCCTCATCAATTCACTTTCTGCCTGAGAAATCAACATAGACCCAACAACAAAGTCTGAGACAAAGTAACATCAAAACAGACAAAGTATTGGCACCACAGTCATACTTCCTCCCAGTTATCCTTTCTTCTCATTTCTCAGTTGTCATTCCTGGGAGTTCTGGTTGGCCCTCAGAAGTTCTTGGCAGCTCAAGCTGACCCTCAAAAGTTCAGAAGTTCTCAGAAGCTTTGATTGGCCCTCAGAAGTTCTCATCAATTCTGGCTGACTCTTAGAAGTTCTCAGCAGCTCTGGCTGTCTCTCAGAAGTTCTCAGCAGCTCTCAGAAGAAGTTCTGCCACCACAAGTTCTGTTCTCAAAATCTTCTCTCTTCTCACTTCTCAGTTCTTCTCAGTCTTCTCAGTTCTTCTCAGTTTTCAGTTCAGTTCTCAGCTCTCTTCTCAATTCTTAGCTCCTCAGCCTCCATGCTGCTTGCTCCCAGAAGTTCTGGCTCTCTAGCTTGGGCTTTTCTTTATATAAGGTATTAGCTCCTCCTTGTTCCAGCCCCTTCCTGTTACATCAGCAAGTCCATCCCACTGTGGGATTCACAAGTTCTGGGTCTTAATACTTGACACAATCATGAACTTGACAAAGTGCTAAGTACCTGTTTGCTTGCCAATACAAGGGGCAGGGAAGATCTTCAAATCCCCATTACCATACAAGGCAGTTTTTGCCAGCAAGATTTTCACCAAAGTCCTCCTTAATAGGCTGATCCTTCACCTGGAATCCTGTGTGACTTCAGAAAGGGTCAAGGATCAGTGAATATGTTGTTTGCTCCAAAGAAGTTCCAGGAGCAGATCAGAGGTCTGTATACAATGTTTGTCAATGTGACCAATGCCAGGAATATTACAGCCACATTCCAGAGTTCCCAGGTCAAGAAGAAAATTTTGCAAGCAGGCAAAAAGAAACAATTCAAGCATCATGGAGCCACAGTCAAGATAACATAAGATTTAGCAGCTTCTACATTAAAAGATCAGAGAGCTTGGGATACGATATTCCAGAGGGCAAAGGAGCTAGGATTACAACCAAGAATCACCTACCCAGCAAAACTGACTATAATCCTTCAGGGGGGAAATTAATATTCAATGAGATAGAGGACTTTCAAGCATTCTTGATGAAAATAAAGAGCTGAATAGAAAATTTGACTTTCAAATACAAGAATCAAGAGAAGCATAAAAAGGTAAAAAAGGAAAGGGAAATCATGAGGTACTTCATAAGTTTAAACTGTTTACATTCCTCCATGAGAAGAAGACATTTGTAATTCTGAAGACCTTTCCAATTATTAGGGTAGTTAGGAGTATATATAGACAGAAGGCATGGGTGTGAGTTGAATGTGAGGGGAGGATATCTAAAAATAAAATTAAGGAGTGTGAGAGAGAAATGTACCGGGAGAAAGAGAAAGAGAGGTAAAGTGGGACAAATTATCTCACATAAAAGAGACAAGAAAAAGCTTTTACAGTGGAGGGGAAAAGGGAGAAGGTAAGGAGGAGTGAGTGAACCTTACTCTCATCAGAAATGGCTCAAAAAAGAAATAGCATACACACTCAATTGGGCATAGGGATCTATCTTACTTTGCAGGAAAGTAGGATGGGAAGGGAATAAAAGAGGGAGGAGGGGAATAATAGAAGAGATGGCAAATTGGAGGAGGGGATAGTCAGAAGCAAAACACTTTTGAGGAAGGACAAGGTGAAAAGAGTGAGAAAATAGAATAAATGGGGGAGAAAGGGAGGAGGAAAGTATAGTTAGCAATCATAACTATGAAATAAATTTTGAAGCAAATTTCTCTGATAAAGGCCTTATTTCTCAAACATATAGAAAATGGAGTTAAATTTATTTTTAAAAATGAGTCCTTCTCCAATTGATAAATGATCAAAAGATATGATCAGTTTTCAGATGAAGTAACCAGTTATCTATAGCTATATGAAAAAATATTCTAATTCACTATTGATTGGAGAAATGCAAGTTAATTCCAATATACTACCTCATATCTATTAGATTAACTAATCGAACAGGAAAGGTAAATGACAAATGTTGGAGGGGATGTGGGAAAAATGAGACTTTAATGTACTGTTAAAGGAGTTGTGAACTGATTCAACAACTCTGTAGAGCAATTTGGAACTATACTCAAAGGGCTATAAAACCATGCATACCCTTTGACCTAAGTAATACCGCAACTAGGTCTATATCTTGAAAGAAATAAAAAGAGAGATCTATGTGTAGAAAAATATTTATAGCAGCTATTTTCTGGGGGCAAAGAATTAGAAATTGAGGGGATGTCCATCAATTACAGAATGGCTGAACAAGCTGTGGTATGTGATTGTGGCAGAATACTATGGTATTATAAGAAATGATGAGCTGGATGCTCTCAGGAAAACCTAGAAAGACTTGCATGAGCTGATGCAAAGTGAAATGTACTATGTACAAAGTAACAACAATATTGTAAGATGATCAGCTGAGAATGAATTAGCTTTTCTCAGCACTACAACGATCCAAAACAACTCTGAAGGATTTGTGATGAAAAATGCTATCCAACCCCAGAGAAAGAACCGATGGTGTCTGAATACAAATTGAAGTATACTTTTTAAACTTTATTTTTCTTGAGTTTTTTTGTCTATGTTTTGTTTCAGAACATGACTATTATGAGCATGTCTTACATGACTACACATGTATAACTTATATCAAATTACTTGTCTTCTCAATGGGGAAGGCAGGGAATGGGAAAGGAGAGAATTTGGAACTCAAAGTTTTGAAAACAAATGTTAAAAATTGTTTTTGCATGTAACTGGGGAAAATAAAACATTAAATCAAAGCATTATACAAATTTTTGTGTAAGAGAAGTCACCTTTCAGCAATCGGAAGGTGTTAACATCACTAATGAGGTAAAGATACTTTTTAGATCTCATCTGGAATGTTATATTCAATTTGGTTGAAAAAGGCCATTGATAAAGTGTCAGAAGGAAAGGCCAGGCACTCAATAAAGCTGGCTTACTATGAGCATCAGTGGTAAAAGAGTTTGAGCCAGGGCAGCCAGGTGGCACAGTGAGTAAGAGTGCTGGCCCCAGAGTCAGGAGACCTGGGATCGAATCTGGGCTCAGATACTTAGCACCACACCCAGAAATAACTGACTGTGTAACCTTGAGCAAGTTACTTAACCCCAATTGCTTTAAAAAAAAAAGAGCTTGAGTCTATTCCTTTTCTTTTTTTAATTAAATTTTATGTTTATTTTTAGCTTACATGATTCATTTCCACAAGATTTTGAATTACAATTTTTCTCCCTGTCTTTCCCCTACCCACCACCCCAAAACAGCGATCCCACTGTATACCCCCTTCCCCAATCTGCTCTCTCCTATATCCTCCCCCATTCCTCCTCCAACTTTCCAGTAGGGCAAGATGGATCTCTATACCCCAGTGCCTGTATATCTTATTTCCCAGTTGCATGTAAAAAAATTTTTATATATATTTTAAACATTTGATTTTAAAACTTTGGATTCCAGATTCTTCCCCTTCCTCCCTCATCACCCACCCTTACTGGGAAGATAAGCAATTCAACATAGGTTATACATGTGTAGCTATGCAAAACATTTCCATAGTGGATATACTCTAAAAGATTGACTATATTTCCTTCTATCCTATCCCACCCCCACTTGTTCTATTCTCTACTTTGACCCTGTCTCTTTTCAGAAGTGTGTGCTTTCAACTTCCCTCCCCCTCAACCTACCCTCCCCTACATCATCCCCTGTCTCATTCCTTTCTCCCCTACTCTCCTGTAGGGCAAGATACCCTATTTAGTGTGTATGTCATTCCCTCCCTAAGCCAAATTCAATGAGAGTAAGGTTGACACGTTCCCTTTTGCCTTCCTGTTCTTCCCCTCCATTGTAACAGTTTTCCCTTGCCTCTTATATATGAGATAATTTATAATTAATCATTATATTCCTCTCTCACCTCTCAATTTCACATTTTAAGTGTCATCCCTTCTTATTCAACTGGTCCTGTGCCCTCTATCTATGTATACCTGTACACATATATACACACACTCACATATGTATTCATATACCCATATACCCTCCTTTATAGACATATGTATGTATGTATACATAAATATATTTATATTTATATTCCCTTCAACTATTCTCATACTGAGAAAAGATTCATAAGTTACAATTATGGTTTTTCCATATAGGAATGTAAATAGTTCAACTTTGATAAATTCCTTATGATTTCTTTTCCCTGTTTACCTTCTTATGCTTCTCTTGCTTTTTTTTATGATGCCAATTTTAAATAGATTTTATTCTCCAAGACAATTGCATTTCCACTTGTTTACAGTACTGATAAAGTGCAATGTTGTTCACTTCTCTCCCTCTGCACACATTCAAGTATTCAGAATGCCCAGATTTACACAGTAGCTTAAATGTTACTTTTAAATTGCTACTGCCTTGGCTACAAATTTGAGTCCTTCAATATTTGGAAAGCTGTGTGGAATGCTCTTTCTGGTGTGTTTAGTCAACCTCTTCAATGGTGGGTCCAGAAGAAGCACCCCCAGATGGGACTGCTCCACCCCCTGGGAACCCACCAGGCATGCCTCCTGGCATGCCTTCCACACTCTGGTACAGCTTAGTAATAATGGGGTTACAGACCTTCTCCAATTCTTTCTGCTGATGCTCAAATTCTTTCTTCTCAGCAGTCTGGTTCTTATCCAGCCAGTTGATTATTTCATTACATTTGTCAAGGATCTTCTGTTTGTCTTCATCACCAATTTTGCCTTGCAGTTTTTCATCCTCCATGGTTGCTTTCATGTTGAAAGTATAAGATTCAAGAGAATTCTTGGAAGACACCTTGTGTCTCTGCTTTTCATCCTCAGCCCCTTGTATTTCTCAGCCTCCTGGACCATACGCTCAATGTCTTCTTTGCTCAGACGTCCTTTATCATTGGTGATAGTGATCTTGTTCTCCTTGCCTGTGCTCTTATCCACAGCAGAAACATTGAGGATGCCATTTGCATCAATGTCAAATGTTACTTCAATGGGAGGAACACCCCTGGGTGCTGGAGGAATTCCTGTGAGCTCAAATTTGCCAGCAGATTGTTATCCTTTGTCATCCCTCTCTCACCTTCATAAACCTGAATAAGCACACCAGGCTGGTTGTCCAAATAGGTGGTAAAGGTCTGTGTCTGCTTGGTGGGGATGGTGGTATTGCATTTGATCAGAACAGTCATAACTCCACCAGCAGTTTCAATTCCAAGGGAAAGAGGAGTGACATCCAACAACAGCAAGTCCTGAGCATTCTCAGATTTATCTACAGACAAAATGGCAGCCTGGACAGCTGCACCATAAGCAACAGCCTCATCAAGATTGATACTCTTATTGAGCTCCTTGCCATTGAAGAAGTCTTGCAGAAGCTTCTGGAATTTGGGGATTCGAGTGAAACCACCCACCAGGACGATGTCATGAATCTGAGACTTATCTAGCTTGGCATCTCTTAAGGCCTTCTCCACAGGGTCCAGGGTGCCATGGAAGAGATCAGCATTCAGCTCTTCAAAACGGGCTCAGGTGATTGATATATAGAAGTCGATACCTTCGTAGAGGGAATCAATCTCAATACTGGCCTGGGTACCGGAAGAGAGGGTACACTTTGCACATTCACAAGCAGTGTGGAGACGGGGAACAGCCCTCTTGTTCTCACTGATGTCCTTCTTGTGCTTTTGCTTGAACTCGGCAATGAAATGGTTAACCATTCAGTTGTCAAAGTCCTCCCCACCCAAGTGGGTGTCCCCAGCTGTGGACTTGACCTCAAAGATGCCATCTTCAATGGTAAGAATGGAGACATCAAAGGTACCATCTCCAAGGTCAAAGATTAACACATTTCTCTCAGCACCAACTTTTTTGTCCAAGCCATAAGCAATAGCAGCAAGAGTTGGCTCATTGATGATTCGAAGCACATTGAGACCAGCTATGGTTCCAGCATCTTTGGTGGCCTGACATTGGGAATTATTGAAATAGGCTGGTATTGTGACCACAGCATTTGTGATGGTCTTCCCAAGGTAAGCTTCAGCAATTTCTTTCATCTTGGTCAAGACCATAGAAGATATTTCCTCTGGATAGAAACTTTTGGTCTCCCCTTTTGTAATGTAATACCAAGCAAAGGCAACTTCCCAGGTTCAAAATACCA
>NW_027186338.1:306772-316315 GCF_028583685.1 Petaurus breviceps papuanus
AAAACCAAGCCAATACAGGGGAATCTTTAATTGCCATTACTATCACACCTTTGTACTCCACTTGGACCTTAGGCCTGCCTGCATCGTTCACCACCGTAAAAGGCCAATGCTTCATGTCTGATTGTACAACTGCATCATCAAATCTGCGACCAATCAGACGTTTGGCATCAAAAACTGTGTTGGTAGGGTTCATTGCAACTTGATTCTTTGCAGCATCACCGATTAAACGTTCTGTGTCAGTGAAGGCGACATAGCTTGGGGTGGTCCTGTTTCCTTGGTCATTAGCAATTATCTCCACTTTCTCATGTTAGAAGACTCCCACACAGGAGTAAGTGGTACCAAGATCAATGCCAACTGCGGGTCCCTTCGACATGGTTGCTGGGGAGTCGGGGGTTGTAGCTGACCACTGTGGAGAGAGAAGGGCTGCTGCTGCACTGAGTAGTGCTTCTCTTGCTTCTTGTATCTGAATGTCAAGTTTTCTATTCAACTCTGGTTTTTTTCATCAAGAATGCTTGAAAGTCCTCTATTCCGTTGAATGACAATATTTTCCCCTGAAACATGATACTCACTTTTGCTGGGTAGGTGATTCTTGGTTTTAATCCCAGCTCCTTTGACCTCTGGAATATCATATTCCAAGCCCTTTGATCCCTCAGTGTAGAAGCTGCCAGATCCTGGGTTATCCTGATTGTGTTTCCACAATATTCGAATTGTTTCTTCCTGGCTTCTTGTAATATTTTCTCCTTGATCTGGGAATTCCAGAATCTGGATATAATATTCCTAGGAGTTTTCTTTTGGGGATCTTTTTTGGGAGGTGATTGGTGGATTCTTTCAATCTCTATTTTGCCCTCTGGTTCTAAAACATTAGGGCAATTTTCCTTGATTTTTCTTGAATTTCTTGAAGAATTTCTGATTTCTAGGTTCTTTTTTTTTTTTTTGATCATGGCTTTCACGTACTCCAATAATTTTTAAATTACCTCTCCTGGATCTATTTTTCAGTTCAGTGGTTTTACCAATGAGATATTTCACATTGCCTTCTATTTTTTCACTCTTTTGGATCTCTTTAATAGTATCTTGATTTCTCATAAAGTCACTAGCTTCCATTTGCTCCAATCTAATTCTGAAGCAATTATTTTCTTCAGTGAGCTTTTGAGATTCTTTGTCCATCTGGCAAATTTGGTTTTTTAAGGCACTCTTCTCCTCATTGGCTTTTTGGGCCTCTTTTGCCATTTGAGTTAGTTTATTTTTAAGGTGTTATTTTCTTCAGTCAGGTTGTTGACTCTATTTTCATGATTTTCTTGCATCATTCTCATTTCTCTTCCCAAATTTTCCTCCACTTCTCTTATTTGGATTTCAAAATCCTTCTTAAGGTCCTCTATGGCCTGAAATCAGTTCATATTTTTCTTGGAAGCTTTTGGTGCAGGAGGTCTGTTGTCTTCCTTGTCTTCCTTCTGTCCCATGCTTTGATCCTTTTTGTCCCCCAAAAAGGAGTCCAAAGTCAGATTGCTGTGCTTCCTTTGCTTTCTCATCTTGCCACTCAATTATTTGACTTTTGAGCTTTTTTCCACAGTAGAACTCTGCTTCCACAGAGGAAAGCTTCATCCCAATTGCTGGGGTTTTCTCAGCTTCCAAAGGTATTAATTGGGCGCCCTCTCAGAAGCTTCCACTGGCTCTGGCAAGCTAGTCCTGCACTCCAGGACCTCCACCCTAGACAGCAATCCAGATCCAAGGAGGTTAAAGCAAGAGCAATTACCCCTCAGACTGGTCTCTTGGTCCCCCTACAATCTGCAGGCCAGGAGCTCTGAAGCAGCCTCGCAGTGGCAGCTGCCATGCCTCAGCTGCTTCTCCCTCTAGGTGGCAGAGGCTGGAACACACTCCTGGACCCCTGTTTCCCAAAGTTCACACTGACCTCTCACTTTGTCTTTGGCATTTATAGGTTGATATTTCTGGAAACTGCCACAGCTGCTGGTGATCCACTCTCCCTACATCCCTCTAGCCACAGCTGGTTGTGCCACTGGGGCTAAACCCTCCGACTCATGTAGAGCTGGGTTCTGCTCCCAGAGGGCTGCGATCAACCCTCCTGCCAGTCTGCTGGGCTGTCTTCAGCAGGTTTGTTTCTCTCTGTCACTTTGTGGGTTCTGTAGCCTTAAAGTTTTTTTAGAGTCACTTTTAATAGGCATTTGCAGTGGTTGTGGGGGGAGCGCAGGGAGTCTTCCTGCTTCTATGCCACCATCTTGGCTTCTCCTTGAGTCTATTTCATATGTGGATCAGTTGAAGGAATTGAATGTGTTTATTGGGAGAAAATATTTTTTGTGTGTTGGAGGGGATGTCATGATACTTCTCTGTATCTGAAGGGATCTCATGTGGAAGGATTAAGTTCATTCTGTTTGGTCCAGAACATAGAAGAAGGAACAAAGTACAGAAATTGCAAAGTGGTGCATTGTATCTTGGTATCAAGAACCCAAAAAATACATTTCTTAATAGAATCATCCCAATGTAGAATGAGGTACTGGGGTCCCTCCTTTGGAGTCATTCAGCAGAGGTTGGATTACCACTTGTCAGACATAGTATTGGGAGAATTTCTGCTTGTGTGTAAGAGACAAGAGAGCCACTGGGGTCCCTTCAAATACTCAGACTCTGTTATTCTGTTCCTAAAAGGCTCGGACAGATGTAATAACTATTGCAAGGTCACACAGGGAGCCAGGAACATAATCAGGATATGAAGTAATATCTTCTAATTTGATATCCAATGCCCTTTCCTCTACCTGTGGCTGTCTATACTTAGCACCCAGAGAAATAAAAAAAGGTTGTTTAGGGCAGATCTGCAGAGAAGCTATCAGTCTCAAACCACATTAAAATGTGATTGAGATGTAATTGTGTAAATCCATTTAAAATATACTTTCATATAATTATATCAAAGATGTTATGTAATATGACAATATTATTAAAATGTAATTAATGGATATTGCAATAAAACATTGATAACATTACATTTTAAAACTAAGTTAAGAGAGAGCCCATAGCTTGACATCAATGTTGTGGGGGAACAGACAGGACCATAATTTCTTCCATGAGTTAGAACTATCAGTATTCCTGATGCTTAAAGAGAAAGTCTCCAGATCATTCTGTTTCTCCTTCCCCCTCCCCACACCTGCTAATTTGCATGTTTCCCCAGGGACAAGTCCAGTTGCTTAGACCTAGATAAATACCAGACCATGGGTGGGGTCTCTGTTCAGCAGCACCCAAGACTAGGGCACAAAATGGGGTCCCAGGCTCAGCTCCTCTGGTGTCTTTTGCTCTTCTTCTCAGGTAAGAGATCTTTTTGATGCCATACTGCTCGTTGGCCATGTCTAGAATGTGTCTATGGCAGGTTATGAGAGAGGAAGAAAAGCTGACCTATTTACCACTGTTTGCTCATTCAGGAAAATGAAATCATATGGATGATGTTCTCTCTTTTATTTTTTTTATTACAGGTTCCAGGGGGGCTGTTGTGCTCACTCAGTCTCCAGATTTGTTGTCAGTGTCTCCAGGAGACAGAGTCACCATTAACTGTAAGACCAGTTTAAGTGTTAGTAATGAATTAGATTGGTACCAGCAGAGGCCAGGGGAGGTTCCAAAGCTACTGATTTATCATTCTACCAACCTGCATGCTGGAGTCCCTGCTCGATTCAGTGGCAGTGGGTCTGGGACAGATTTTACCTTCACAATCAGCAGAGTGGAGGCTGAAGATGCTGCAGTCTATTACTGTCAGCAGGACCATCACTGGCCTCTCACAGTGCTTCAGGCCACAATAAAAACCTCCTTGCTACTTAGCTCTCCCAGCTGGGGCTTGTTCCCTTGTACCTGTGATCAAGGGCAGGGGTTCTGCCCATGCTTAAAATGGTCTGGGGGAAATGCAGTGACCTGGAACTGTCTTCTTTCACCTCAGCAATTTCACACTGATTCTTTCTTTGTTCCCACTTTGAGTAAGGTTCACATCTTTCCCATGAGCTGTTCCTTTTACCAGACTCTGAAATCCTTGTGAGGATACTTTCAGGAATCTTAAGGAATCCCCAGGCTGGACTCCATACTTTCTTCCTCATGCCCCAGAAACCTCCTCATTCTGAAAGCTCATTCCAGCCTTGGCATTTACATACTGGAATTAGCTACTACCCCAGGGAGCCTCTTCCTCTGATTGGATGACTCCTCTCAGAACCTCCATTGAAGGAGGGCACCCAGGTCTGCCAGGTGTTCATTCCTCTCCAGGCTGTGACCTGAATACTACACAGCGCTATGTGTAATATTGGAGGCTCAGGAGGACCCCAGCCTCTAACAGGGAAATACACAGGTAACAGTGACTACACCCAATGTGAGACAGGTGGAGACAAAGGAGAGAGGGCTGCTAGCAGGTACTCTGGTGCAGGTTCTCTCATGTTCTGGGCAGCCAGACAGCTTCAGAAGTGTTATATAAGCTGCCTTTATTCTCATCTACTCTTCTCAATGGGTTCCTGATAATAAGAGCAGAAACTCTTACAGGATCCCCTGATCACCCTTCTCACAGGGATGGGCTGGGGGAGGCAACAACCCCTTCGTCTCAATGAGTGGAAACAGACACAGTTTGTGCACTCTCCTAAACCCCCTCAAACCTCAGTGGGGGCCAGTTGAGGCAGGTATGTGTATTCCTCTATGCATTACCCCAAATCCCCACTCACTGGCCAGTGCCCACTTGATTTATAGGGCAACAGACAAAGAAGGCATTTTGATAACATTAGACTCAATTTTTATCTCACTGCACAGTCACAGTGGGTACTTACAATTTAAGCACAAATGTTTATATTATTAATCATTGTATTATTCTGTGCAAGTGTGGTGGAGATGTTTACAAGTCATGAGCCTGGGAAATATTATCCAACACCTGGAAATTAGAGATTGTTATAACCGTGGGTGCTAGGAACTAACCTCTAAGAAAGATTAACTAAAATCTGCCTTACAAACACTGAATTTTTTTTCTTTCATTTCCTCCTTCCACTTCTCCTCTCCTTTTCAGTTTTTTTTTTTATATCTTGTTTTCCCCCCTTTAGAAAGTAAGCTTCTGGATGGCAGGTGCTTCCTACTTGTATGTGTATCACCAGGACATAGCACAGTGTCTGGCCCAGAGGAATCACTTGATAAATGCTTGTTGTGGACTTGCCATTAAATATGGCCTGAGGAAGATGGGCAGAGGCTCAGAGAATATTAGGATACAAAGGCATAAAAATTGTAGCCAGTGGTTTCTCAAAAAGTTCTTCTGAAAGTGGACTCAACCCAACCAGAAATGTGATGTGCTTGGAGTAGAAAGCAAATCAGGCATCTTTAGCTTGAAATTTTCTACAAATGACATATCTCATCATTTCCTACACTCCTACTTATGAGAGACTAATTTATTCTGTCTACCTTCATGACTTTGGCTCTTTGTATGACTGAATCCATAAAATAAGCTACACCATAAAGTGCTGGGAGATTCTGGGGTCCCATGGCTTTATTCTGCCTTCACTTCCCCATTCACTCTCCTGTGGATAGCTTCTGCCTTTTCCTTATGCTCACCTTCAGGGTCAGGTAGGCATTCGTAATTATTTTTGCTTGATACCGCCCTGTGCACTAGGGAAATCAAATTGCATTTACAGAAGAAGGGCTCTCTTGCTGCTTCTAGACACTTTCTGAATCGTCAAACACCACTCCTAAGGATTAGATTAACTTGTCATTATGGTGCAGTTTGGCAAAAAATTTACAAATGCTAAAGAATAAATGGCTTTGACAATAATGAGCATTCCCAAGGAGTCTACTGCATGGGTCCAGGTCTGGGCCTCTCCCTTCCAGGCCTCCTACCCAGAGAATATTAGCACCATCTTCAAATATCATTCCATTGCATGTCAAATCATAGTGCTCATGGCTATCAAATACCCACTGGAGACATTTCAAACTCTCTTGTTGCATTACCATGACCTCCCTCCCCTTCTTTTCATCCCCTGCTTCAACATCCTCATCTCTTATTTCCCAACATGGACTATTTGCTGCACCGAAGTTATGTTGATTCTGGGGTATTCATTCATTCCTTCCCATTAGGTCAAAATGAGTTCACAAATGACAGCAACTCTTTCTGAAAAGTATATTTTGAAAGAGGACTCGATGGGCTGAGTTTTCTACAGATAAATCACTGGCTTTTAGGCGTATGAAATGGTTTTAATCTAGCTCTGTTGACTCTGTGATTATAAGCAAGGCTCTTAAACCCAACAAATTTAAGAAGAAGAAGAATTACAATTAGAATTCATGTAGTATTTTCATATGTTCAATTATTTAATTTCTACTCAGTTATATCTCTTCATCAAAATACTTGATAGTCCTCTATTCCATTAAAGATCCATTATGTTCCCCTGCATGATTATACACAGATTTCCAAGATAAGGGAAAAGTTCAAGGAATATCACACCTAAAACTCATATCATCCATATGAAAGAAAACAATATGCCAAAACTCCAGAAAGGAAGCATTACAAGTCCCAAGGAACTCAATATCACACAAGACTTGGAAGCTTCCAGCAAAAATCAGAGAAGATCTCAGAAAACAATATTCCAAAAGGTAATAAATCTGAAAATCAGGAATACATTATCCTGCAAATCTGAGTTTAATCATGCAGGGAACAAAACTGGTTTTTATTGGAGTAGAGGACAATCAAGTACTTTGGCTGAAAAGACATAGCTAAGTCTTTCCCCCACAGCTGGGAGAGAGACAGATTATCTGGGCTGCCTCAGGGGAAGTTTTTCAGGCATCAGATGAAGATACTGAGATTGATGACTTCCTGATTTGATTTGATTTTCCATAAAATTATGGAATGGCCGAACCTGTACTTTCACTGAGCTAAGAAATTCCTGGGTGAAAAAAACACCCGTTATCTCCCCTCACACTTCTTCCTTGATTCCAAGCTTTCCTATTGATCTCCATCCATACAATCACCCAGCACCCTACCTTGAGCTTTATATTCAACTCCTCTCACACTCACCCAAGATAACCAAGTCTTATGGATATGCCAAGTCTTATCATTTATTCTTTCACAATGGGTCTCTTATCTGGTAACCTTTCTTCTTGAAGACTTCCAAAGGGGGAAAATAATTACCTCCAGGAATAGTTTCTCAATTATCCATTTACACAACTACCATTGCCTAGAGACAGCTCTTGGTGCAATGGATCAAACATTGGGCCTGGAGTCAGGAAGACCCAAGTTCAAATCCAACCTAAGACACTGACTAGTATTGCGACTCTGGGAAAATAACTCATCCTCTGTTTGTCTCCAGTTCCTCCACTCTAAGATGGAGAGAATAAGACTTATTTCCCAGGGCTGTTTTGAGGATAGAACTTTCTTTGTACAAGCCAAGATCATGTAACCTGGGGGAACCCTGCTACCTGCGTTTCCCTATCGCATGAGTGGGTGTTCAATTACCTGCATATAGGAATATTCTGCATCTTTAAATGGGGCCACACTGAACAGTTGGTCTCTTTCCTGTTGCTGCTCTTTCCAGATGCTAATAAAAAGGTGAAGCTCACAGCTCACCATTGCTTGGGTGCCATGAGCTGAAGGGGTAAAAGGGAAAGAGGATTCCTTCCTTCCTTTGCTCTTCCTTTTCCTTCTGTTCTTCTTTTTCCCTCAGGCCTGGGGCATCGATCTTCTTCAATTTCATTTATCCTTCTCATTTTCAGATCTTTACTGTACCAGGAGTTCAACTCATGGTTGAAGATCTAAAGATTGTCTAAAGATCTAAAGATCTTTAGAAAGATCCAGGATTCCAGGTAGGATCTGGCAGACTTCCTACCTAGCAAGAAAACCTTCAGATGCCTTGGTTCCAGGAACCTGAGCCCAAGTGACCCTGGGGATTTGGGCCTAGGGACTGTACTATAGGAATTGAGCTAAACTATGAACCTACTCCCCTCCCTAGAGACTGAGATAGTGTGTGTATGTGCATGTGTATGTGTGTAGACATGGAGGAGGGAGAGAGAGGATGAAGCATTATGTGCTATTTATATATTTGTTATTCTGTCTTTGAAGTAAATATTTCTTTGGAAAAATTAATCTGACTGTTAATGGCTAAATGAAACTGGAGTGTAGAAGACCCTTCTACACTTGTAGGTAAAACCATCCCTGGGGCCTAGAGCCAATGGCAGAGAACCTAGGCACTCTCAACCCCTCTTTAAGGATACCAGAGAACCCTGGAGAAGGGGGGCAAATGTAAGATGCCCGGCCTTCAGGCAGGGGGGACCAGGGCAATAACTGTTTAAATCACTTAGCAGAGTTTCTGGCACATAGTAGGTGCTTAGGGAAGTCCTGTTTTCTTCCACTGGTACCTTGTCCTTTCTTCAAGAATTAAATCTGCCTCTCTTCGGCTTCTCCCCAGTGCAGGAGTTTCTGCCCCTGCTGTCAAGTAGAATAACCTGAAGGCCTCAATCACATGAGAAACTTTGACTGCTGGAAGGCTGCCCTCCAGTCTCTTCTGTTGCCCCATGTACATTCTGCAGGCCAAGCATCCCTGCTTCCTTCCAATGATCTTCACCCAACCTGGGCTCCAACCTTACAGCATCCTGACTCTTTCTCTGGCTGCCCTCTAGCTTTTCCTGGTTCCTGTTACAATAAGGCACCTGGAACTGGGGGAAAAACAGCAAGCTATTCCAGACATGACCTGCCCAGGGAAGAACACAACACACTGGGTTTGACTAAAGCATGGGACCACAACACATCGCTGTCTTTGTTTAGGACAGAGTAAAATGCACAACGGGAACTGTTCCCTCTAATTATGTCGATGACAACTCAGCCATGTCCACCCAACATTCAGGCACTTTTTCCTAAAGTGCAGGTCTGATGCTGTAACCATCCCCCAACTCAACAAAGTCCACTGGCTCCCTACTGCCTCCAGGAGCAAATACAAAATGCTCCCTCTGGCATTCTAAGCTCATCATCACCAAGCCCCCTCCTACCTTCCCAGTTTTCTTACACCTTATTCCAACCACACACTTTTATATCTAATAACACCACTGAGAGCCGCTTCCTTCTGGCTGTTGCAGGAAGAAGACTCCCCATTGCTCAGCTCTGGGCATTTTCTCTGACTGTCCCCCATCCTTGGAATCCTCTCCCTCCTCTGCTCTGACAACCTCCCTGGCTTCTTTAAGGCGTCACTAACATCCCATCTTCTAAAGGAAGCCTTCTCCATTTCCTCTTACTTCTGTGCCTTCCCTCTTTTCAAAGTTTCCAATTTATCTGGTCTTTAACTTGCTTTGTATAGTTTTGCTTACATGTGGGCTCCCTCACCTGACTGTAAGCTCCTGGAGGACGGGGGCTCTTTAACCTCATTTGGAACCTCCAGTGCTCAGCACAGTGCATAGCACATATGGGGCACTTAGTACATGTTAATTGATTTAAGAATTGATTCATCCTCTGCTGCTCCTCTTGTCCTGACCTCAAAGAGGTTCATCTCATGGAGTCAGTCTAATGTGCTAAGCCTCACTTTCTCTTGGTGCCACAATTACACCAGTGTAACACAGAGA